>NC_069073.1:30031683-30349096 GCF_025698485.1 Gossypium arboreum
TAGACCTTTGGAGAGGTCGTTATCTAAGCTAAAACCCTAAAGTAAGTAAAATGACTATAATACCCCTGTAGGGTAAAATGACCATAATACCCATGTAGGGTAAAATGATCGTAATACCCCTATATGGTAAAATGACGATTATGCCCTTTTGCTCCATATGAATGATGTGCTTATGATATACGTATATGATTGTACTGAGTATGACTTTCCATACACATAATATTTATGACATGACATACTGCATGGGGTTGGGGTCTGATTTGGAGGAAGTTCTGTTCTAGTGGTTTTGCCACGTATTCTGATTCTAGTAGCTCTTCCATGTTTTTTGTTATTAGCAACTTTGCTGCGTTATTGGTGTATTGGCTGGGTGGGTCATTCGAAACCCCACATGGTGTGTTGGCTAGTATGGGTGGTGTGTTGGTTGGATTAGGTTGGGATACTTATTTGTTTTGTATTGATCCTGTTCTGGGCTTGGGCCCACTCTGCTACTGTATAGGGCTAAAGCCCAGACTACTCTAGTACTGAATAAGGCTACGGCCCAGACTATTTTGCATATTCTGATTTATGTTTTCTGTTAGGGGATTCCACACTGAGTTTTCATGAACTTGCCCTTTCCTTTTTAACTGTACAAGTAATCCTCAGCCTTAGACGATTTGGTGCTGTGAGGGACTTGGAGGTGGCCACACTACTGCTCCTATTTTTCTTTTATTTGGTGTTTATTTGCTATTAGATCTCATTTTGGGTTTTGAAATGTAATAAGTCCTCTCTAATTTTCCAACTTTTAATTTAGGGATTTTTGCTTGTCATGATTTATATCTATTAAAAGTAGAACATGATTTTCCAAAATGATAATTGTTTTCAAAACACTGCATTTCCGCAACACTTTTAATATGCTTCCGTGACAAACAAGGTTTTAAAAGTAATGATGATTTGAAGTGAATAACAAATTGCTAGAATGATTTGAGTTCTAACAAAGAGGCTTTAAATTTCCAAACGGGTTTATCATCACCAAGAACAAATTTTTGAAAAGCACTCCAATGTGACACCGCCAGATTTGGCCATAACGTCTAAGCCAGGTTTGGGGTGTTACAAGCATTGATGATATTGAGGATACCTGAGATGCGAGTGAAGTGAGTGTGTCTACTTCATGTATTCTAGCAACTCGTCTTCCTACCACTGCTTGATTGGTTGGCCATGGATAATTGTTGCTGGCAATCCTCGCAATGATTTCATAAGCCTCATTATAAGACTTAGGAAGAAGAGCACCATTAGCAGAAGAGTCCACTACCATCCTCGTGTGAGCATTGAGACCATTATAAAATTTCTCAAGTTGGATGCAATGTGGGATTCCATGATGAGGGCACTTCTGTAATAATTCTTTGTACCTTTCCCATGCCTCATACAAAGACTCATCATCCATTTGTTGGAAAGCAGTGATCTCGTTCCTCAACTTAGCATTCTTACTAGGCGGGAAATACTTCATAAGGCATCTTTCTGCTAACTCTTGCCTTCTGGAAATTGAGTTTGGTGGCAATGAGTTCAATCAGGCTCAAGCTCTATCCCTTAGTGAATATGGGAACATCTTCAATCGTAATGCATCTTCGAGTACTCCGACATACTTGAAAGAATCGCTCACCTCATAAACAGTCTTAAGTGTAGGTGAGGATCTTCAGTAGGCATTCCACTGAATTGGCCCACTGTCTGAAGCATTTGGAACATGGCTAGCTTCAGCTCAAACTATTGTGCCACAATTTCGGGTCTCCTAATACCCGAATTAAGATCATGGAATACTGTCTTAAAGCTCTATCCCTATCATCAGCAATAAAGATAGGATTTTGAGCAAGGTTTGCTCCGTTTCCTTGATTTGGATTTTCGAAGTTCATCTCTTCGGTCCTTCTCTGACTTGCTTGCCTTCTTCGCTGTTGAAAAGTTCGTTCAATCTCAAGGTCTATAGGGAGTAAATCGATAATTCGGTCAATACTCATAAACACCTGAAATAATCATAGAAAAATTAATTAAGTAAAAATTTAAATAGAAAATAAAACCAAAATGCAAAACTAACAAATTCACAAATAATGACTTTTTAAAATAGTCCTCGGCAACGGTGCCAAAAACTTGGAACGACAGAAATGTGCAAGTGTACACAATTGCAACAAGTAATGAAGTGACAAGTAAATGTCAAGTTATCATACGCACAAGGACTGTGAAAAGAACTATTTATGAATGTTATTTAAAACACTTTGGTGAAGAAAAATATTTTTTTTGAAGAGGGTGATTAAAAACTAAGATTTTAAACTAAGTACACTAAATAAATAAATCTCAAAAATGCACAATTTCGAAATATGAGTTTAATCAAGATGACATAATTGAGTTAGATTAATTACATTTCTTATCTTAGAGTTATTAAACTCATGTTTATATTGTTACGAATAACTTCACGACAACTCGGTAATTTGCTAACTTATGAACATGCTCACCTACCTGAATCAATTCATCTCTTGGACATATCTCTATGTCAATATAATCGATTAAACAAATCTTAATAGGCAAATATGTTATAGCACATACATACTTATTAAATTGAAATAATCTCTTAAACATATCCCTATGTCAATTCGAACAATTAACTCAATTTAATAAGCACATAAAACTCTTTGTGAGGTAACAAAGTATCCGTACCTTGAAACAGTTTAATCACAAAAATCTTGCAAGTTATGCAAGGCAAATGTATCGTCAGATGCCATTTCTAATTTAACCCTCAGCTACCTTAGATGATTAAACATGCACTGATTAAGTACTGTGTCTATTAATAACAATTTCAATCCGTTTAAATAATTAATTAATTAGTTACCTAACAATTGTAATGCAAGAATAACTTAGTCATGATTTTACTTAATCGAGCATCTTACCGAGGCCTAAAACAACATAAAAATAATTTTAACAATTTAAGAAGATGGAATGCAATCAACCTAACATGAATTTAATTCAAGATAAATTGATTAAATTAACCATTCCAACAACATAAATATTCATAGATATGTTCATCATAACAACAACAAAAATTAAAGAGATAGGAAACAAGAATCAAATCCAAAATTTTTTTTGTGGCTTGACTAGCTTGCCCCGTTCTTCATTCTCTATTTTCCTCGTTGATCAAAGCTACGACAAACACTTCAATGTTGCTCCAAAATGGCTGATGAACACCAAGGGAGGAAATCGGCAAGAGAGAAAGGGAATTTAAAATTGCAAAGAAGAGAGAAAAGATGTGAATGAATTGAGGTGTGTTGAATGATCAGCCAAAGGGGGGGTTTTATAGCTGAAGATGGCTGCTAAAATTAGCTAAAAATAGAAGCCAAATAGCCATCCCTTGGCCAGCCACACATGTGGCAAGGTTGATGGTTTCAACTTTGCTAAATTTGGCTTGGGGCATGTCTACAAAGCCACCAATTGTGGAAGGGTTTGAATGCAACTTGAACAAGTCTTTGAGGGCCTCTTTGCAAGCTTAAATAATTAGCTAATAAGCTGATCTGGGTCAGCTCTTGGGACCATTTTGGGCTATCTTTTTCTTGGGCTGTTCGGTTCAACTGTACCACTTTTTCATAATTAATTAATTAATTAACCCAAATTAAATTGGATATAATTAAAATTAATTATATTATGAATTAATGCATATACTTTTAGACCGTCTTAGGCTGAAATTTAGTTTGCCTCGATACTTCAAATTGCTTTTTAGTTTTGTGCTTCAAGTAGTGTCTGCCGAGCCATTTTTCGCCCTTCGTGCAAAGCTGTCAAAAAAAAACCAAAATTCATCAAAAATAATTATAAAATTAACTAAAATTAAACATGTTCATATTTTAAGTGCACTTTAATTATTTTATAAAAGTTATTTATTTTTCGACAAGAATTTTATCGAAACTGTATGATTTTGAGTTAAAAAGGGTATGTAAAAATGCGTAAATTTCTGTGTTTTCACCCATGCTTGTGGATTTTATCTATCGAAGGCTTACCAATTCTAATAATTTTGACACCTTGTGGTACCTCAGGAATCGGTTGGGGAGCAGGTGGGGAAGGTCGTTGTACAGCAGTGTTTGTTCTCAAGTACTGTGTAAACCATTCATTAATCATTTGAAAGAAAGCTTGTTTTGCCTCCTCACTTTGGCCCTCAGACACGAGCCTTTCACTGCCAGACGCAGATGCAACTCTTTGAACTGAAGCTAAAGCATTGCTTTCAGCTTCCTCCGATTCAACTCTAACACGGTTGGATGACATTACTATATAAAAAACACATTTAAAATGATCAGGAGTCATCACACTATCAGAATTTATATAATGGCATGTATAGCTAAACTCGTATTCGCTACATCAAATCTGAGATTTGGCTAAATCATAGCTCTGATACCACTAAATGTAACACCCTTAACCTGTATTCGTCGTCTGAATAGGGTTTCAGAGCTTTATAGAACATTCAAAAACATTTTACAAATAAATTATGTAAATTACTATTCATTTATCGAGATCATTCATAACATCCCTTGATTGGGACCTCGAGGCCCAATATAAGCATTAGAATTGAGTCGGGACTTAATTGGGACCTTTAAGAAGTTTTCGCGAAATTACAAAATTTTTCCAAGGTGCAGGGCTCACACACGCCCGTTTGGTCCTGGGACACACCCGTGTTGGAGGTCGTGTTCGACCCCGTGTAACTCTTTGACTTGCACAAATAGCCATGCCGCACGACCGTGTGCTAGGTCATGTGGTCAATTAATTCAAAATTAGGTGCAAGTTTCACATGGCCAAGATACACACCCGTGTTCTAGGCTATGTGGCATACACGGTTGAGACACACGCTCGTGTCTCTACCCATGTGCTCAATTTTAAGCACTCTACTTTTCAAAATTAAGGTGTAGGGGACACACGACCTAACCACATGCCCATGTTACCAGGGCATGTGTCACACACAATCTAGACACACGTCCGTGTGTCTGCCCGTGTGGACAAAATGAAGCCATTTCTAGTTTTATTTCTCACCCAAAATTTCACCCCTAACCTGCACCTAAAACACACATCTAAAACCAACCAATTCAAGCATTCAAATTGGTCAATTTCCATCATTCAACAAGGCATATCACTACATGCATATGTGTTTATAAACTTACCTTAGAATAACTTGGCATTAGCATCATTTGATCACATATACACAACATATCACATATGAATATATCTTTATAATTTACTTAATCATACCAAATAAACCATTACTAGCTATTCCAATGGCTAGGTTACAAAACATCATTTTCAAGCCACTATAGGCCAAGTTATCCTATACATGCCATTATACCAAAATGATTCCCACTAAGTATACCCAAAATGATCAGTTGATAGTGTGACGATGCTCCAGTGATCTCTAACTTTCACGAGCTTCTGAGCACTATAAAACAGGGGAAAATAAAATGGAGTAAGCATTACATGCTTAGTAAGTTCGTATAACAGAAACTAAACTTACCAATCTTGCTTATTAAATCTAGGCATACAATGTTATGTTTCTGTAATATCCTGATTTTGGGCCTAGTCGAAATAGCGGTTTCGTGACCACAAAATCCGAGATAGAAATAATTATTTTATGATTATTTTGAGGTCTATGATATGATTGCATGATTGTGTTACAAAATCGAATAATTTGTAAAACTTGCATTCTAGAAGTTTCCAGTATGAAATTGTTTTGAAATATTAATTAGGAGGTCTTAAATAGCAATTTTACCAATTTCTAAGTCTATGGACAAAAATTGGACATGGATGGAATTTTTGGAAAGTTTAGTAGTAAGGGTATTTTGGTCATTTAGGGGTAAAATTAATTAAAATACAAAATTAAAAGCCAATTTTGCTCATCTTCAACCCCATGGCCGAATATAGCAAGGAGAAACCATGGCTAGGGTTTTTCAAGCTTCCAAGCTCGATTGTAAGTCCGTTCTATCCTCGTTTTTAATGATTTTTACGTTTTTAGAGTCCTGGTAGCTCGATTAAGCTTATGCTAGCAATAATTCAACCTAGGGTTCATATTTGGAGAAATACCCATAGGTGAAATTTGTGTATTTTGGTGTTTTATGATAGAATATGAGGTTTTAAATTATGTTAGACAACTTGTACTACTCGGTTTTAAGTGAAAACGAGCAAAATGGCTTAATCGGTAAAAATACCTAATAGCCATAAGTACATGTTAGAGTGAGAATTTGATGTTACCATAGAAGGGATAAATTATTAGCATGTCATAAAATATAAGAAAATAGGCTAAAGTTTAATTTACGAGCTTTGGGGAAAAAGAGTAAATATGCGAAAGTTTAGGGGCAAAACTGTAATTTTGCCAAAATATGATTTTGGGTCAATTTGTATAATGTGAGTCCTAATTAGACTATATTTTAAATGATAGAGCAAGGAAAACTAAAATTCGAGCTAAAATGGGGAAAATACCAAGTTGTGGACGAAATGGTAAAAGTAGCCATTTTCGCATACGAGGTAAGTTCATATGTAAATGTTGGTAACATAGTTATTATTTTAAATGTTTTAATGTTATTTAAATGATATGATAATTATTATGAAATATTATATTGTGATAAATGTTTGTTAATATGTCAAATTATGTGATATACTTGGAAAATGTGAAATACTATCGAGTATCGGTAACGGCATTCCGTAGAAGATGGTTGAGACACATGATTGGGAAAAAGGTCCCGTTGAACCTTAGGAATGGATTAGGATGCAAGTTACATGTCACTAGGATATTTGGGCATCCAAACTCGTTGAGTTGAGTCCGAGTTCACTTATGGATGCGAATGTCTGAACTCGTTGAGTTGAGTCCGAGTTCGTGGGATGTAACTAGGCATCCGAGCTCGTTGAGTTGAGTCCGAGTTCACTTATGGATGCGAACACAAGAGCTCGTTGAGTTGAGTCCGAGTTCACTTATGGGCGGGTTACATGGTAGCTTGGCTACATATGTGACACTTATGTGCAAACTTTCCATGTATCCGAATTATATTTCGATGTGTTCAACGGGTAAAATTCTACTCAAATGGAGGAATACTCGAGATGAGAGGGATGTATTGGTAAGTGTTGTGAAATGAATACTTTGAACAGGTATGTACTTAACCCTCGGGTTGAAAACTCGATATAACAACAATATGGTAAGATGATAAATGAAAATATGATATGATTGTCTTGGTGATAATTATGCAAATGATGTTTTATGTTTGCTTATATGGTTATGTTACTTGCTATTTGCATGTGAACTTACTAAGAATTTATGCTTACTCCTTTCTTTTCATTCCTTGTAGTTTTGACAAGCCAGCTCGAAAATCGGGAACGGTCGGAGGCTCACTCACACTATCCGTATACCATCTTGGCATAATGGCTGGTATATTTTGAGTATGGCATGTATAGCATTATAATCATTTTGTATATATGGTCTTATGATATGGTTATTGAGTGGTATGGAAATGATTGGTAATGATTAGCCATTGGAATGGCTAATCATGATCATACTTGGTGTTATGTATGCTAAATTGCTAGCTAATCCATGGAAACCATGAAATAGGTAAAATTTACCATAAAATAGATTCGATAAAGAATGATGATGTGAGTTTGAAAATCATTAAAATAGTAGAGATACAATTAGATGATGAATAAAATATGGAATTGAATAATTATGAGTCTATTTTCATATGGATGGAACAAAACAGGTATATGAGTTATATTTTATGAGATGTTTAAATTTTTGTGAAACAGGTCCAGAGCGATTTCTGGATCCCCTATTCTGAATTTGGAAATTCACCATAAATTGTTCAAAGATAATTATAAGTCACGATTTATATGTACAGATTCCTTATTGAGTCTAGTTTTATTAGAAACAAACAGTATAGTCATTCAAACTTTGTACAAGGAGATATCTGATTCGTAATACACAGAGGTCAGAGCAGTCGAACCCTGAAACAGGGGAGACTTTAACTAATAAAATGTACTAATTTGCTAGACCAAAAATTCTAGAAAACAATTAGTAAATAGATATATGAGTCTAGTTTTAGGAAAAATTTACGGAATTGGATTTTGAGTTTTGGAACTCAAGATATGAATTTTTAAGCGACTGTGATGCAGATTGCTAGCTTGACTGAAAATTTTTAAAAATAAATTGTTTGAGCTGTTTAAGTAATGAATTAGGTCTGTTAACAGCTCGTGTTCGACTCTGGCGACGGTCTTGGGTACGGGGCGTTACAGTTTCCATCCATATGGCTAAGTTTCCTAATCACATACATTCAATAAAACATGTTAGTCACCAAAATCTTCATATCAATCAAGTAACATAGATGTGCTCATCAGGCAATATTCTTTCAAGTAATTATCATATCATCTCAAGATTTTCATGACATGTCAATGTAACAGTCTGATTTAGACCCTAATCAGAACGGTGGTTTTGGGACCACGAATCTGAGTCAAAAAATATTTAAATATTATTTTTCGTGCTTATTATATGTTAATTTGCATGTGTGAAAGTTTCGTACGAAAATTTGATTGTTTGTGTGCTTAATTAAATAAAAGGGCTTAATCGCATAAATTAAAAACTTGATAGTTAAAAGCTTAAGGGCCAAATTGTTAATGGCTTTGTAAGTTGAAGCATTTATGTTGCAAATAACCCTTTAGACTAGTGATGGCCGAATGTACCCTTATTATGCATGTTTATGTTATTAATTTTACAAGGTTAAATAAGTAAATGAATAATATGTAATAATAACATAAAACATAAAAAAAAAACAAAAGTGTTCATACACTTTGCATGACCGAAACTTAAAAAAAATAAAGCTTTAGAAAGTTTCAAGCATTTGGCACTTTGGAAGCTTGATTAAAGGTTAGTTTTCATTCGGTTTTTGCTAATTTTTATGTTTTTAAGATCGTTGCTTCGAGTACTATCCAAACCATGCTTAAATTTCTAATTTTGATTCATATTTTGAGTTATGCCACTGATGAATATTTGTGTTTTGTGATGTTTGTTGATGAAATATTAAAAATATGTTTTAGATTATCATGTTTTGTATTGGAATTTTTGATGATTTTGAGTAATTAGGACTAAATTGAAAAAATGATAAATTGAGGGACTAAAATGTAAAATAAATGAAATGTGTGTATTTATATGTGTTAGATGAACATTCGACCTAAGAATGATGAATGGAGATTTTGTGTATTTTGTGTTTTATGCAATTAGGACTAATTTGTAAAAGTGTAAAATATCAGGGGTAAAATGGTAATTTACCCATTTATGTGTTGTTGGATTAAATTGAATGAAATTGTCTTTAAATGAGGCTAATTTGAAATTATATAGATCAAGAACAAAAGAAATCGACTTGGATCGGGGAAAAGCAAAAATAGTCAAATGACCGATTTATAACGTTTGTCAATATCCGAGGTAAGTCTTTAAGTAATTAAACATCGTTTATTTTGAATATAAAATGGTTTACTATAATGATTCAAATTTAATAGTTGTATAGTAGAGTAGCCGAATGTGATTTAACATTGAATTAATGTGGTTGAGTTTTATTCGACTGAGTTAAAACCGCTGAATGTTTGTACGAATTACATGGAATATTTGAAAGATTTGATAAATGAACTATTGATGGAATGACTTTATAATAGTGATATTCGGGCTTTGAGCCTAGCTAGCCTTGTGCTGGTGAATTTGATCGGGCTTTGTGCCTTGCAGGCTTATTGCCGGTGAATAAATAAGAATCAGACCTTGAGTCTAGCAGGCCTTGTGCCGGTGTGTGATTCAGGTTTATGCCTAACAGGCTTTATGCCGGTGATTTATTTTCAAGCTTATGTTTTTAAGATTGATGTGAAAATTGAGCAAGTAAGTTGATCTAAATAAGCTTGTATATTCGGCCATATAGGTATGTACTTATTGATGATATATTTTTGATTTTGTAAATTCGGTCAAAGAAGTGATGTTGGTATAGGAAGTGAAGAATGTGAGTAGATATGAGAAGTATGTTTTGGTTATATATATATATTTATATATATATATATATAGTAGAGTTTGATTCATGAGTATATATATATTTGAATGTAAGCATACTTGGTATAATGTTATTTTGGTAATGAAAAGTTGAATGATATTATGCTAAATGAGAAATATTAACATTCGGCCAAGGTAACTTATTTGTGTGAAAATATAACATTAATGATACAATTCAGCTTACTTGAAATGTTTCGATTATTCATTTAAGTTGTTTTATTTTCTTAAGGCTTACTAAGCTAAGTTAGCTTACTCTGTGTGCTTTGTTACTCTATTTTATAGATTTTGATTGTAAGTTACGAGCTCGGGGATCGTCATCGAAGTCATCCACACTATCTTCAACCTTTGGTATTTTTTTTAAAAGTCTATGTTCGATCTTGTGGCATGTATAGACTGGATTATGTTTTGAAACGATGAACTTTGGTTTTGTATAAAGCCATGCAAAAATGGCTTAGTAATTATGCTTAGTTTTGTTTACATGCGTGCTTATTTATAATGTTTAATGAGTTTGGTATTGATAATTTGGTTATGTTTGATTTTGGTTCGAAATCATTTGATTATAATGATATATGTTATAAGTGAATAACGTTTGAGATAGGTATTATATGTTTTGGAAAAGGTTAATGTTTGGGTTGATTTTGTGTGACTGGTTCGGTTATGATATGCATCGATAAAAGTATAAGTGTATTAGGTTGTTGTCTTTAGTCAATGTGTTGTAAGAGATTTGATATCTAAGGTTGTTTTGTTATATCTGAATTTGATAAAAAATATTTTAATATGTTTATAACATGGTATTTAAGATTTATGTTTTGATTCAATTACAATTTGTAATTCGACACTTGTTCCATGATATAAAATTTGGATGTTTATGTATATTAATTAACGAAATTCGGATATGCAAGCTAATGAGTTAGGAAAATCTTCCATGATGGTTTTAGTCTATTATTGGGTATAAATGCAATTGTTAAGTGTAGCTTTGAAATCTATGGTAAGTACGCAATATGTATCTAATCTATAATAGTATATTCGAACATGTCATTATATATTAGGTTGCATGTGTGATTGTTTATTAAATTTTGTAATAAGTTTTGATTGGTCTTATTATGAGTATGTGCAAAGGATGTTATTTATGTCCAATTTTGGTGAAAGTTTATAATTATATTATTAAATATATGACCATTAGGTAAAGTTGACAATATTGTATGTATATGTTATTGAATAAAGTATTATGTAAACATTTTTAAGTGTTTAAGATATGCCAATGTAAAATAAGTTATAAATAGTTTGATTTCTTCTTAGCATTGAATAATATTGAAATGATTTTAGTATGATCTGTACATTATATTATGATTATTGAAATCGTGTTTATTATTTAATGAAATTTATGCTTTATTTATATGAATGTAACTTACATATATCTGTGGTTGTTCGAAAAAGTGTTTTTAATTAAAAAATGCCTCGTAACCCTAACCGACGACTGATATGGGTTAGGGGTGTTACAGTCAAGAGTTATATGTCCATTGAATCAGTGAATTCCAATGGATGCTCAAGTAGTACATTCGAAGTGTACGATTCAATAATTCGTCAATTCCTTATTTAAGGGTACCCCTTTGGGCACTTAACCAAGAAACACTCCCTCAAGCCACATATCGTATAACAGGATTACCAGTCCAGGCTAAACCCTAATCATAACGTATGCTCGAGAGGTATTATATCAGGATTACCCATCTTAGCTAAATCCTTTCTACAACAAGGTGAATGGGATTACTCATCTAAGCTAAACCCCGTCCGCAACAAATGCTGGACCTTATTAGTTTCATTAAAGCGCATGTAATTATCGGAATTCACATTCAATCGGGACTTAACCCTTTATCACCATTTTAAGAATGTATCAATTTTCCATCATAGAATACAAGTAAAGCACATCAACATACATCACATTACAAACAAACACCACATTCAATTAACATAATTACATGCTCGATTAAGTTACACGAACTTATCTCGACACTTGTTCGCTTTAAAAATCTACTAATCCAAAACTTTTTCTTTTCCTCAATTTAACCTCGAATTAGTTTTGTCCAAATCTATATAGATGAATTTAACCATCAATTTCACACATTTCATATTTAAATGGACTCAATTTACTTCCTAGGCAAATTACCATTTTGTCCCTCACTTTTCTATAAATTCCAATTTTGTCCCTAGACCAGGAAAATGAAACTTGTGCAAATTCTTCCCTATTCCAAGCCTAACCAAAGCCCCATTACAAATTTTACAGCACATGTACTCATAAAATTTCACAATTTTTCATCAAATTTTACAACTTTTTATTTTAGTCCCTAAATCATGTTTTCATTAAAAATCACTTTGTAAAAGTTGTTTATCTATCAATAATCTTTCATTTTCTACCATAAATTTCTAATTTCCAGCATATACATCCATGACCCATTTTGATACCTTGATAACTTTTCAAATTAATTTCTCAAATAGAGAGATTAAACTATCTCGGTTTCAAAAATACCAAAATTACTAAAAATGGGACAAAAGAACTTACCCAATTAAGCCTTCAATGTTTCCCTTCTCTCTCCTAGGATTTCCATAGAATTTTAGGTTGAAGATGATATTTTGTTTTATCATCTCTTAAGTAATTTAATTATTTCAAATTCCAATTTAGTCCTTGACCTTTTCTAATTTTTCCATGGATGAGTCACCAAGAATCTACATACTTTTCTTTAATGGTCTAATTACCATATAAGGACCTTTAGATTTGAATTCCACAGTTATTTAATCCCCATAGCTACTAGAATTCAACTTTCACATTTTATGCGATTTAGTCCTCCTCATAGTTAAACACTTAATCGATAAAGTTTTTGTATCAACATTTTCACGCGACATGCCTATTATAATACAGACTATATAATGAAATAAAAATAAACATTATTTTTGGATCAGATTTGTGGTCCCGAAACCACTATTCTAATTTAACTGAAAAATGGGTTGTTACATAACCATCTCTATTTTTGTCCACCCTAAAGTATAATGGTCTAATTACCACTTAAGGACCCCCATTTCAAAATTTTAGAGCAATTAGACACCTTTAACTTATAAAACTCATGTTTTGCACCTATTGCAATTTAGGTCTTCTAGTCAATTTGAGCACTCAAATGATAAAATTTCTCAACTAAATTTTCACACAATTATTCTATCATGCTGTGGACTTTAAAGAAACAATAAAATCAATATTTCTACTTCAAATTTGAGATCCCAAAACCACTGCCAAATTTGACCCTAAAGCGGGCTGTTACACCTGCTCAAGGGGCAACGTAGTCTAAATCTAGAAATACATCAAGTAGTCATGGAAGAGAGGCTAAAGAAGCCATTTTTCCAAATGATGAATGAATGGTTCACGCAATTTGTCCGAACAAATCTGGTTGCTCAACAACCTCCACCCCCATCTAATCTTCAACTTGTTCCTGTAACTCCTCAAGTTGTGGAACTTCAACGACTGAATAAGCCGTCAGTAGATAAAATCCAAAAGCACGGGGCTGAAGAGTTCAGAGCTACCATTGATGATGATCTCGAGCGAGCTAAATTTTGGGTTGAGAGCACTATTCAGGTATTCGATGAACTATCATGTACGACAGTAGAGTGTTTGAAATGTGCTACTTCATTAATCAGGGATATTGAGTATCAATGGTGGAATACCCTAGTATTAGTGGTACCAAGAGAAAAAGTGAACTTGGAATTCTTTCAGTTTGAGTTCTAGAAGAAATATATAAGTTAGCAGTTTCTTGATCAAAAGCATAAAGAGTTTCTAGAATTTAAAAAGGGTCATTTAACTATGACTGTGTACGAAAGAGAATTCATAAGATTGAGCAAGTATGCTTGGGAGTATGTTTCTACTAAAGAAATCATGTGCAAAAGGTTCGTTGATGGGTTGAATGAGGATATTAAACTTCTAGTTGGAATTCTAGAATTGAAAGAATTTGTTTTCCTGGTTAATAAAGCTTGTAAAGCCAAGGAACTTAGCAAACAAAAGAGAAAAGTAAATTCAGAGTCTAAAGACTCAAGAAAAATAACGATAAATAAGTCATATCAATCTTAGTTAAATAAATCCAGAGATTCGTTCACTCGTCCAAATGCTTCAATTGGGTTCTCGAACAGAGACCATGGAAAACAATACTCAAGTCCTAAAGCTCAAGCTACATTGGTATCGAGTGTTGGCAGTGTGAGAAACTATAGACCTGAATGTCAGCAATGTGGAAGACGTCATCCTGATGAATGTAGAATAAATAATTGGGCTTGTTTTAAGTGTGGTTCGCAAGATCATTTGATACAGAATTGCGTAGAACTAGTAGAGAAAGATAATATTCAAAATGCAAGACCGAGTAACACATTCACTAGAGGGAGGTCACCAAGAAATGCGGGAAATGCGAGTGGTAATCATGGTACTATTAGAGATTCTATAGTAAGATCCGAGGCCAGAGTAGCTACTAGAGCTTACACTATTTGCGCTCGCAAAAAGGTGTCATCACCTGATATTATCACTAGTACATTTTCTCTTTACGAAACTAATGTGATTGCTTTGATTGATCTTGGATCAACTCATTCATATGTTTGTGAAAATTTAGTATCTAGTAAGAAATTGCTTGTTGAACCTGCTAAGTTTGTGCTTAAAGTATCGAACGCCTTACGCAAGTATGTGCTAGTTGATAAAGTTTGCAAGAACTATCCTTTAATAACTCGGGGTCACTATTTTTTGGCTGATTTGATGATATTTCCATTTGATGAATTCGATGTAATTCTGGGTATGGATTGGTTAACTCTGCATGATGCCGCAGTAAGTTGTAGACAAAAGACTATTGAATTGAAATGTTAGAACAGTGAAATTGTTCGAATTGAACCGGATGAGTCGAATGGGTTGCCAATTGTGATTTCATTGATGTCAGCTCTAAGATATGTGAGAAAAGGTTGTGAATCTTATCTTGCTTATATTTTAGATACAAAAGTGTCTAAATCTAAGATTGAATCAATGCCAGTTGTCTGTGAATATCCAGATGTGTTTCCAGAAGAATTACCCGGGTTGACACCTATCAGAGAGGTTGAATTTGCTATTGAATTAGTGTCGGGAACATCATCGATAATTATAGCTCCAAACATAATGGCTCCAACAGAATTGAAAGAGTTGAAAGCTCAGTTGCGAGAGTTAACTGATAAAGGTTTTGCACGACCTAGTTTTTCACCCTGGGGTGCGCCAGTATTGTTTGTAAAGAAGAAAGATGGATCAATGAGAATGGGTATTGACTATTGTCAGCTTAACAACATTAGAATAAAGAATAAGTATCCTTTGCCAAGAATAGATGATTTGTTTAATTAGTTAAAAGGGGCAATAGTGTTTTCAAAGATTGATTTGAGATCAGGCTATTGTCAGTTTCAAGTGAAAGATTAAGATGTGCCGAAAACTGCGTTCAGAATGAGGTACAGACATTATGAATTTCTTGTTATGCATTTCGGATTGACTAATGCTCCTACAGTCTTTATGGATTTGATGAACTGGATTTTTAGAGCGTATTTAGACAGATTCGTTGTTGTGTTATTGACGACATTCTGATCTATTTTCGAGATGAGTCTGAGCATGCTGAGCATTTGAGAATTGTGTTACAAACTTTGATAGATAAGCAACTATTCGCTAAATTCATAAAATGTGAATTCTAGCTTTGAGAAGTCAGATTTTTGGGACATATTGTTTCAGCAGAAGGTATACAAGTTGATCCAAGCAAGATATCAACACTTGTTAATTGGAAACCAACGAGAAATGCATCTGAAGTTAGAAGTTTTCTTGGGTTACCTGGTTTTATCGACATTTTGTTAAGGGATTTTCAATTATTGCTACACCAATGACTAGATTGTTACATAAAAATGTAAAATTCAAGTGGTCCGAGAAATGTGAACAAAGTTTCAATCAGTTGAAAGCATTGTTAACTAGGGCACCATTGTTGATTCAACCTAAGTTGGGTAAAGAATTCATGATTTATAGCAATGCCTGGGTTGCGTTTTGATGAAAGAAGGAAATGTTATAGTTTATGCCTCCAGACAATTGAAGTTGCATGAAAAGAATTATCCGATGCATGATTTAGAGTTGGCTGCTATTGTGTTCGTATTGAAAATTTGGTGACATCATTTGTACGGTGAAAAGTGTCACATCTTTACCGATCACAAGAGTTTAAAGTATATTTTGACTCAGAAATATCTGAATTTACGACAACAGAGATGGCTCGAGCTATTGAAAGATTACGAGTTAGTAATTGATTATCATCTAGGGAAAGCAAATATAGTTGCGAATGCTTTGAGTAGAAAATCATTATTTTCTTTGAGAGCGATGAATACTCAGTTAACCTTATCTAATGATGGTTCTATTTTAGCAGAGTTGAAAGCTAAGCCGCCATTTTTTCAACTCAAAAGTGTGATATCAAGTTACAAGCTAAAAGAATGCAAAGTGAGTCGATTAGTAATTCAGACTATCAGATCGGATCTGATTATTGCTTAATGTTCCGAGATAGAATTTCTTTACCAAAAAATTCTGAGCTCATTCAGAAAATTTTGCACAAAGCACATAGTGGTTGTTTATCTGTTCACCCGAGGAGTACTAAAATGTACAATAAATTGAAACAACTATATTGGTGGTTGGGAATGAAACGAGATGTGTCAGAACAGTGGTTTCGGGACCACAAATTCGATGAGAAAATTTTCATTTTTATTATATTTTTATAGTCTACGATTTCACAAAATGATTTCGTGAAAATTTCGTTTGAAAAATTCGACATTTGTGCACTCAATTTAGTAAAAAGGACTAAATTGTAAAAAGTGCAAAAGTTGAGTTCTACATGTTAGAGGTATCAAATTGTTATGAAATTTTAAATGGGAGGTCCTTAAATGATAATTAAACCATTGTATAACTTTTTGGACAAAAATGGCCTTGATTGGGTAAATTTTGAAAGAATAGTAAAAATGACATTTTGGTCATTTAAAGGTAAAATGAATTAAAAGACAAATTATAAACTCCAAATGTGTCGCTTTCTTCTTGATATAGCAGAATGTACCAAGAGCATCCATGGTTATGCTCACATCATGTGTGTCTAAATGTGAGATACCACACTTGATCCTCACTAGAACAATTGAACATAAGCATGCATAAAATTGTAAGCCATAGCCTACATCAAAATGAGCCAATTCCCATGGCCATATACAAGTAGATATGTATACCTTTACATACCTTCATTTTGGAAAATCAAATGACACATATAAAAAAACAAACAAAAGCCCTATACATGCCATTAAACAAAATAAAATTGTCTATATACCAAAGCTGGACTAGTTGATAGTGTGTTGACTCTCCAACCATCTTTCAATCTTTACGAGTTCTCGAGCTCTGTAAGACAGGGAAAAATAGAGGGCTGAGCATTTATATGCTCAGTAAGCTGATAAACTGCAATTTATACATATTTTTACCCCATGTTAAACGCATTTTATGGATGATTTCCCATTAGAATTAGTGAACTTGATGCTTCTAATGCTTTAATTTCATGTTTTATACTTAGGAGAGCATACGAAAGCGAAAGGAACGAGAAACGGGCCAAAAACAGAGAAAATGGGCTAAAGTACGAAATCAACACTGCTTGGACTTCCTCACACGGGCAGCCCACACGGCCGTGTCAATTTGGTAGTATCAAAGTACGACTCACACGGGTAGAACACATGCCCGTGCCATTCTAACAGGCTCGAACACGGCCTAAAATAATCACACACTGGCATGTCCCTGCCAAGCCCAAGTTGAGTCCAATTCTGAAAAGGCCACTTTTGAGGGCTCTTAACATCCTAAAGCCTATAAATACACCCTAGAGGAGGAAGAAAAAGGACACATAGAATAGGGAGTAAAGAATTACTCCAAGGAAGTCGATTGATTCATCTCAGAAGCTAGATTCATCATCAAGATTAAAGATCTCTCATCAATTTTCCTTTCAGGAGTTTTGGGTTTTCTTTATGTTTTGTATTCTTTATTATTCTGACATGTTTTCTTATTTAGTTATGAACTAAATCAACTAAATACCTAAGGGGAATGAAACCTAAGATGAATCTTGTTATTATTTTCTGAATTGTATGATAAATATTTGACTTGTTCTTAATTATGTGTTCTTAATTCTTGTTTTGATATCCCAAGATACTGATCCAAGATAAGCTTTTTTTCAGAGGAGGAATAGACCCTGTCTAAGAGTACATTTTCCATAATTAAGCGGAGTGTTTGCGCGCCTAGACATAGGGTGATAAGATTTTACCAGATTAGGGTGAAACCTAATAAGGGGATCTGTAACACCCCGAACCCGAGACCGTCGCCGGAATCGAACACGAGGTGTTAACAGACTTCAAACCACTTATTAAAAATTTCCCAGACAAGCTGCCAATCTGCGTACTAGTCGCTTCCAAAATCATATCTTGAGTTTTGAAACTCGAAATCCAATCTCGTAGACTTTTCCCGGAACTATACTCCTATATCTATATGGTAGAATTTTTGTAGAATTTTTGGTTGGGCCAATTGGTACAGTTTATTAGTTAAAGTCACCCTTGTTTCAGGGTTCGACTACTCTGACCTTCATGCATTACGACTTATATATTTCCCTTTACAGAGCTTCAATGCTTATGCCGATTGTTTCTAATGAAACTAGACTCAAAAGGGAATCTATACATATAAGGCATGACTTCTAATTGTCTCTGATTAATTTATGGTGAATTTCTAAATTCGGAACAGGGGATCCAGAATTCGCTCTGGCCCTATTTCACAAGAGTTTAATTATCTCCTAACATACAGCTCATATGGTCGTTTCATTTCTTCCATATGAAAATAGGATCATCAAGCTTCGATTACATAATTTATTCCTTATTTAATTCCATTCCTATTATTTTTAGTGATTTTTCAATCTCACATCACTGCTACAACCAGCATCTGTTACTAAAGCAAACTATGCCTATTTTGTGATTTTTCCTTAATGTAACTAATAATTCATCATACATATCATGAATTTAACACCGAGAATAATCAGCCATGACAACATTATCAAACCAATTTTTAGTAAGACTTATGACGAAGTATCATAGGACCAAAATTCAACTTAATATTTATGCCATTTTCGCATGGCTAAAGTTTACATACCAAAGTTCAACAAAACATAATAGCCTATACATGCGAAATGTTCTCCTAGACCAACTAAGAAGAAGATACCCCAAAAAGTTGCAATCCGTGTGATGACTTAGATGACGGTCCGAGCACGCAAAAAGACGAGTCCAAGGAACCTAAAATAGGTGGCAAGCAAACACCGAACGAGTATATAACTCAGTAAGTCATAAGCAATGCACTATCATCCATTAATAACATTATCACAAGAGGAAACAAAATGGAACGAGGCTAATTACTCCATCCAAACCGAACTATACCATAGTTCCTTAGACCTTTCGGTTCAATCTCATACCAAGTTACACATTCATTCCATATACTAATCAATAGGATATTTGAGGCATTTTTATACATCATTTTGTTTTCGTTACAATCATACAACTAAATGACCTTTCACTTATTCCACGATAATTCTTATGTACGTGACTTCAATTAAAATTGTCACATAGGTTCAAAACTTACCAAGCTCAACTCCAAATATAATCATAGCGCCTATTAGCCATGACCTCAAGGCACTTACCCGATCTGCTGTCTGTGATCAACTCAATAATGTCGCACACTCAGTGTCAATAGTGATTCAAAAACATATAGTGAGTCCGCACACTTAGTGCTATATAATCAACTCGCACACTTAGTGCTATCTAATCAAACTCACACACTTAGTGCTTAGTGCCAATCTCATGATCATAAATGTTTATACCCGCACACTTAGTGCCGAAATCAACAACTCAATACATCTCACCTCTTTTCTTTTCATTCAATACTTTCATCACCACATACATACATGTATATAAATTTATCATTCCTTTCGGCATAATTACATAGACATTATGTCTATTTAAATCAATAAAAAATATATGCTTAGTGACTTACCTTGTGTTGGGTAAAATAGTTCCAAGTTGGCTACTCGATGACCTTCGTCTTTCCCTTGCTTGATTCTCCTCCTTTAACTCCTTGAGCTTAATCAATAAATCAACTAGTTTAACCATCTTGCTAAACATTCATAATTCAATTACACATGCATATGTATGTTTGTATATTCGGCAACCATCCTCACTAATTACCCATTTAGTCGATTATACACATAATTAAAGGTAACATCATGAACGGGCATACTTAGGTATATTTATATATATATACACTTCCAAATGGGCATCACAATTAGATTTAACACCACCTTCATACTCAATTAGATGGCCGAATGTATGTATATATATACAATGTCAACTATAACATCTTTTAAACACCTAATTTCATCTCATGAACACTTAATCAAAATTTCCTAATCTAGCATATATTTTCAGATCTATTTGTAACATCATGTAAATTCACATATAACTACATTTCTTAAGTTCTACATCTTAATGCCCATTATAGCCACTCCCATGGTCTAAATCTAACAATCGGCAACACCTACCTTTTCACTATGTTAGCCGAATACTCATTCTCTTCTTAGTCCTAAATTCGGCACTTCCAACAAATTAGCTTAACAATTCCAACTTTCATGCTAACATCCCAAGCAACTTAACACATCCATATAACTAGAATGCTAATAGCATCAAGGTATCAACCAAAATTTTAGGCTCCTTAGCCAAATTCTAACTCTCCATCAACCCCAAATCCAACCATGAGATAGATAGAATTTAGACTCATCACCCAAAGGTTGTATATACTTCCAAAGATACCCTTGAACATACCTTAATCTAGAGGACCACCTTGGCGAATCTTCCTTCTTCCCTTCCTCTAGTTACGGCAATTGCAAAGAAAGAAAACATGAACACTCCTTCTTCTTCTCAAGTCACGGCAATGGAGAGAGAGATGAGCATTTTTTCTTTTCCTTCTTTACTAACATTATTTTATTTCCAATAACCCAATTTCTTATTATAATATCTAATTAAACATATGTATTGCCCATCAACATTCCATCCGGCCGGCCACTATAAAGAAATTGGTCAACTTGACATGCAAGTCCACCTTTGTGTTAACATACACTAATAAGCCATTTAAAATTAGCCTTTCATATTTCAATATGTCTCATATTGATCCCTATTTAATAATTTCTCATGCAATTGGAAAAATTAGAGAATGAAACTTCCACATACTCATGTACACACATAATAAGCATAGAATATAGCAATTAATTATTTTTATGACTCGGTTTTGTGGTCCCGAAACCACTTTCCGACTAGGGTCACACTAAGGCTGTCACAACTCTCCCCCACATAAGAAATTTTCGTCCCCGAAAATCTTACCAGTGAACAATTTAGGATATCGATCCTTCATAGAGTCCTCAAGTTCCCAAGTGGCTTCTTCGATTCCGTGTTTATGCCACAACACCTTCACTAATGGGATCTTCTTATTTTGCAATTCTTTCACTTCACGCATCAAAATGCGAATCGGCTCTTCTTCATAACTCAACTTAGGTCGAATCTCGATCTCAAATGGAGTGATTACGTGCGATGGATCGGACCTATATCGTCGAAGCATCGAGACATGAAAAGCATTGTGAATCTTCTCAAGCTCAGGGGGCAAAATTAATCGGTATGCGACTTGTCCAACTCGTTCGGATACTTCATACGGGCCGATGAACCTCGGACTCAATTTGCCCTTACGGCCAAATCTAAGCACCTTCTTCCAGGGTGAAACTTTGAGAAATACCTTGTCCCCAACTCGATATTCAATGTCTTTTCTCTTTGAATCCGCATACGACTTTTGACGATCCGAAGCGGATTTCAAACATTCACGAATTACTCGAACTTTCTGCTCAGCATCCTTAATCAAATCAACCCCAAAGATTTTACTTTCACTAAGTTCCGTCCAAAACAATGGGGTTCGGCATTTACGACCGTATAAAGCCTCGTAAGGTGCCATCTTAATGCTTGATTGAAAGCTATTGTTGTAAGCGAATTTAATCAAAGGCAAATATCTTTCCCGTGAACCACAAAACTCTAAGACGCAACATCTCAACATATCCTCGAGTATCTGAATTGTTCGTTCAGATTGGCCATCAGTCTGGGGGTGAAATGCGGTGCTAAAATGCATCTTAGTACCCAATGCTTCTTGTAATTTCTTCCAAAATCGCGAGGTAAATCTTGGGTCTCTATCCGACACAATGGAAATGGGTACCCCATGCAATCGAACTATTTGGGAGACATATAATTTCGCCAATTTATCGGCGAAAAATCCGTGCATTTTACGGGGATAAAATGAGCGGACTTGGTCAACCTATCGACAATGACCTGCACCGAGTCTTTCTTACTCTGAGTCAACTGTAACCCAAATACAAAGTCCATTGTTATTCGATCCCATTTCCATTCGGGTATCATGATTGGCTGAAGTAATCCCGATGGCACTTGATGTTCCGCTTTCACTTGTTGACATATCAAACACCTTGAGACAAATTCAGAAATGTCTCGTTTCATACCGAGCCACCAAAATTGGCGTTTCAGGTCATTGTACATTTTAGTACTACCCGGGTGGACTGACATTCGACTACTATGAGCCTCGTCCAAAATCGTCGAAATAAGTTCCGAATTTCTTGGAACACATAATCGACCTCTGAACGTCAAGCAATCATTTTCGTCAATCCGAAACTCCGATTCCTCATTTGAAGCACATTCAGCTCGTTTAGTGACCAATTCAGCGTTGACTTTCTGAGATTCAAGTATTTGACGAATCAATAATGGTTTGGCCTCTAATTCAGCTACTAGCACCCCATCGGGTGAGACGGATAAGTGAGCATTCACCGCTCTCAAAGCAAACAGTGCTTTCCGACTTAAAGCATCGGCAACCACGTTAGCCTTTCTCGGGTGATAATCAATAACAAGTTCATAGTCCTTCAACAACTCCAGCCAACGTCTTTGTCGTAGATTTAGATCTCTTTGAGTCATCAGATATTTTAGACTCTTGTGGTCCGAATAAATATGACACCTTTCTCCAAACAAGTAATGTCGCCATATTTTCAAGGCGAACACTATGGCTGCTAATGCAAGATCGTGGGTAGGATAGTTTCTCTCATGCGACTTTAATTGTCTCGACGCGTAAGCCACAACTCGACCTTCTTGCATCAACACACAACCTAGCCCAAGTAAGGATGCATCACTATAAATGACAAACTCTTTGCGGACTCGGTTGTACTAGCTTGGAGCTTGGTTAAAAGCAGTCTTTAGTCGATCGAAACTCTTCGACAGTTTTACATCCATTCAACTAACATCTTTTGGAGTAGTTTCATTAATGGTGCAGCTATCATCGAGAAACCCTTACAAACCGTCGGTAGTATCCGCAAGTCCCAAAAGCTCCTAACTTCATAATATTCCTCGGAGGTTTCCAATCGAGTATGGCCGAAATTTTGTTCGGATCCACTCTAACACCGATGCGAACACCACGTGCCCCAAAAAGCTAACCTCTTTCAACCAAAATTCACATTTCTTGAATTTTATGTATAACGCTTGTCTCGCAAAATCGTAATACTAACCTCAAATGCTCGGCGTGTTCGGCTTCACCTTGTGAATAAACTAAAATATCATCAATAAAGCAGAACCACAAATCGATCCAAGTATGGCCTGAATACTCGATTCATTAAATCCATAAATGTCATGAGGGCATTAGTGAGCCCAAACGGCATCACTAAGAATTCGTAGTGACCATACCTCGTTCTAAAAGCGGTTTTGGGTATGTCCGAGTCTCGAACCCTCAATGATAATAACCGGATCTCAAATCTATCTTGGAAAATATCGAGGCTCCCTTTAATTGATCAAACAAATCATCAATACGTGGCAAGCGGTATTTATTCTTTATGGTCACTTTATTCAACTGACGATAGTCGATGCACAATCTCATGGTTCCATCCTTCTTTTTCACAAACAATACGGGTGCGCCCTATGGAGAGAAACTCGGTCGAGCGAAACCTCTATCCATCAATTCTTGCAATTGAACTTTCAATTCCTTTAATTTCGTTAATGGCATACGATACGGGGCTATTGAGATTGGCGTGGTACCAGGTACAATCTCGATGCCGAATTCCACCTCTCTAACGGTGGCAACCCCGGTAACTCCTCAAGAAAAACATCTGAATACTCACAAACCACTGGTATTGATTCAAGTTTCCTTTCCGTCTCTTTGCTATCAAATACATACGCAAGGTATGTTTCACACCCTTTTCACATATCTACGAGCGGTCATTGAAGATATTATCATTGGTACCCCTTCAACTCGGTAGACTCAACTCGGACTACCTCATCATTTGCACCCTCAAATCGATGGTTTTTCTTTTGCAGTTCACCCTTGCATCATGTACTGATCAACCAATCCATACCAAGAATAACATCAAATTCGTCAAGCGGTAAAAGCATCAAATCGGTTGGAAAGCAGAGTTCTCGGATTATTAGAGGCATCTCTTACACACTTTATCAACAAGTACGTATTGACCCAAAGGGTTTGACACTCGAATTACGAACTCAGAGACTCAACGGTAGAGTCTTCTTGGATGCTAAGGTTTCACATACATATGAATGAGTAGAGCGGGGTCAATCAATGCAATCACATTAGTATCAAAGAGAGTGAAAGTACCGGTGATGACATCGGGGAGGATGCCTCCTCTCGTGCGTGAATGGCATATGCTCTAGCAGAGTCTGGTCTCGGCTCGAACACCGTGATCGAGGCCCTCTCGACTACCACCCCTACCCCCGAAATTCTCGGTGATCTACCTCTAGTTGTCATTCCACTAGGTCTTGCACCTTGCATCTTATTCTTCTCATCAAGCTCGTGCAATCTCTAATGAAGTGGTCCTTGAACCGGATCCATAACAGGCTGTTAGTAGACTTACCCCAACATTCACCTAGGTGTCGTCTTCCGCATTGGGGACATTCGGGTTTCTCTTGACGATTATTGCCCACACTAGCTATCAAGTAGCTCGGAGTCAAATCAATGGTCGTGCTCTAATGGAAATTCCCGCCGTCATCCTCGATTTATTAATGTCCTCCCTGAACTTCTTTACAGCCGAGAATGGAGCTTTACCCGTCGATATTTTACGATAGTCTCTACCTTCAAATTCAGCCTTCTTCTTCTCCTTTCCAAGTTCTTCCGCCTTGCAGGCTCGTTCAACTAGTGTTACGAATTTTTTTATCTCCAAAATACCCACTAGTAGCTTTAAATCTTCATTCAATCCCTTTTCAAATCTTTTGCACATAGCAACCTCATCAGCCACACACTCCCGGGCATACCGACTGAGTCTTACGAACTCATGTTCGTATTCAGATACTGTCATATGGCCTTGCTTGAGTTCCAAGAATTTCTTACGTTTTTTATCGATGAATCGTTGACTAATATATTTCTTTCGAAATTCCGTTTGAAAAAAATCCCAAGTAACTCGTTCGTTTGGGACTATGGAAATCAAGGTCCTCCACCAATATTAGGCTGAGTTCCACAACAAGGATATAGCACACTTTAGACATTCATCGGGTGTGCATGACAGTTCATCAAACACCCGAATGGTGTTATCAAGCGTAACTTCGGCCCTTTCGGCATCATCAATAACTATGGCCTGAACTCCTCGGCCCCGCTTCCTAATCAAGTATCTGGTGGCTTACTCAAACCTCACGGGATCGATGAATCGATGGCATTACAGTTTGTTGGGGTGGATTATTCAAATTCGGAATTGTTGGACGGCCGGATTGGTTCGGGCATATTGCGCGACCCACTCATTCATCATGGTAAAGAAGGCTTGTTTAGCCCCTCACCTTGATTATTCACAGATGACCGAGGTTCAACAGCGGCGTCCCTTGTGTGAGCAGCCGCTACACTTTCAACGTCATCATGAAGGTTCTCTCTACACCGGGATCCATTTACTAATCAAAACAAAAATTTTAACCGTCGAAGTCATCACACATTTAAACATTAACATTAAGGCATGTATAGCTAGACTCATACGCTATGGTAGTCCTAGAACCGACTAAACCATAGCTCGATACCAATTAAATTGTAACACCCGAACCCGAGACCGTCGCGGAATCGAACACGAGGTGTTAACGGACTTCAAACCACTTCTTAAAATTTCCCGGATAAGTCGCCAATCTGCGTACTAGTCGCTTCAAAAATCATATCTTGAGTTTCGAAACTCAAATCCAGTTCCGTAGACTTTCCCGAACTAAACTCCTAAATCTATTGGTAGAATTTTGTAGAATTTTGGTTGGGCCAATTGGTACAATTTATTAGTTAAAGTCACCCTGTTTGTGGTTCGACTACTCGACCTTCACGCATTACGACTTATATATTTCCCTTTACAGAGCTTCAATGCTTATGCCGATTGTTTCTAATGAAACTAGACTCAAAAGGGAATCTATACATATAAGGCATGACCTCTAATTGTCTCTGATTAATTTATGCTGAATTTCTAAAGTCAGAACAGGGGATCCAGAATTCGCTCTAGCCCTGTTTCACAAGAGTTTAATTATCTCCTAACATACAGCTCATATGGTCGTTTCATTTCTTCCATATGAAAATAGGATCATCAAGCTTCGATTACATAATTTATTCCTTATTTAATTCCATTCCTACTATTTTTAGTGATTTTTCAATCTCACATCACTACTACAACCAGCATCTGTTACTAAAGCAAACTATGCCTATTTTGTGATTTTTCCTTAATCTAACTAATAATTCATCATACATATCATGAATTTAACACCGAGAATAATCAGCCATGACAACATTATCAAACCAATTTTTACTAAGACTTATGATGAAGTATCATAGGACCAAAATTCAACTTAATATTTATGCCATTTTCGCATGGCTAAAGTTTACATACCAAAGTTCAACAAAACATAATAGCCTATACATGCGAAATGTTCTCCTAGACCAACTAAGAAGAAGATACCCCAAAAGTTGCAATCCGTGTGATGACTTAGATGACGGTCCGAAAGCACGCAAAAAGACGAGTCCAAGGAACCTAAAATAGGTGGCAAGCAAACACCGAATGAGTATATAACTCAAGAAGTCATAAGCAATGCACTACCATCCATTAATAACATTATCACAAGAGGAAACAAAATGGAACGAGGCTAATTACTCCATCCAAACCGAACTATACCATAGTTCCTTAGACCTTTCTGTTCAATCTCATACCAAGTTACACATTCACATTCCATATACTAATCAATAGGATATTTGAGGCATTTTTATACATCATTTTGTTTTCGTTACAATCATACAACTAAATGACCTTTCACTTATTCCACGATAATTCTTATGTACGTGACTTCAATTAAAATTGTCACATAGGTTCAAAACTTACCAAGCTCAACTCCAAATATAAACATAGTGCCTATTAGCCATGAACTCAAGGTACTTACCTGATCCGCTGTCCGTGATCAACTCAATAATGTCGCACACTCAGTGTCAATAGTGATTCAAAAACATATAGTGAGTCCGCACACTTAGTGCTCTATAATCAACTGGCACACTTAGTGCTATCTAATCAAACTCGCACACTTAGTGCTGTACAAATTTTAAACCCGCACACTTAGTGCCAATCTCATGATCATAAATGTTTATACCCGCACAGTTAGTGCCGAAATCAACAACTCAATACATCTCACCTCTTTTCTTTTCATTCAATACTTTCATCACCACATACATACATGTATATAAATTTATCATTCCTTTCGGCATAATTACATAGACATTATGTCTATTTAAATCAATACAAAATATATGCTTAGTGTGTAACACCCCGAACCCGAGACCATCGCCGGTGTCGGACACGAGGGGTTAACGAGACAAATCCTCTTAAAGTGCCGACCAATTTGGCCTTTCCAGACAGGCTGGAAAACTGCGTCACTGTCGCCTTAAAAATCATATCTCGAGTTTCAAAACTCGGAAACTGATTCCGTAAATTTTCCCTGAATTTAGACTCATATATCCATCCATGGATTTATTTCTAGAATTTTTGGTCGGGCCAATTGGTACATTTTATTAGTTAAAGTCACCCATGTTACAGGGGTCGACTACACTGACCTTCGCGCGTTACAACTTGAATATCTCTCTGTACAGGGCTTTAATACTGGTCCCGTTTGTTTCTAATGAAACTAGACTCAAAATGGAATCTGCACATATAAGGCATGACTTCTAATTCTTTCTGGATAATTTATAGTAAATTTTCAAAGTCGCGACAGGGGACCCAGAAACCGTCCTGGCCCTGTCTCACGAGAACTTTAATATCTCTCGGTATACTGTTCATATGATAGTTTCGTTACTTTCATATGAAAATAGACTCGTCAAGTTTCGTTTACATAACTTATTCACTATTTAAAACCAATCCTACAAATTTTGGCAATTTTTCAAATCCACACCACTGCTGCTGCCAGCATCTATTTTCAAGGTAAACTTTACCTATCTTGTGGTTTCCATGGGCCAACTAAAATTTTGACATACATAGGTCCACATATGATCATATTTAGCCATTCAAATGGCTGATCATGTGACCAACACTCTCATTCCAAACCATAATCACATCATGAAACCAAATATAATTACAAAGCACAAATGGTCAAATTCCATCCTCCACTTTTACGAACCATTTTCGCATGGCCGTATACATATACATCACAAAGAACTTAAAACAATCGAGGTAGTCCTATACATGCCATATCCAAAGTTCAACCAAAAGAGTACCAAAAGGGGTTTGATAGTGTGGATGACTTCACTTCAATGATCCCGAATCCGATCGCTAACGAGCAAAATCTATAAAGCAGAGAAACAAAGGAACGGAGTAAGCAATTTATGCTTAGTAAGTTTGAGCCATAATTTACACACAACCAAAGCATAGCATTCAAGTAGCTAAACAATAATTCATATGCACAATTTCTCAATGACATGCTTACTTCACAATCCCAACTCTTATATTCATACACAAATAACGGCTTAGTTAAGGTCGATAACTCGTTTATCATTGGAGCAAATATTCATACGACTTACTCCTAGTGTGCAAAGCACACACAACACATACCTTGTTGTTGGGAATTTCACAAGTGCATTAACTGAAAATTTTCCAGCAAGCTTATAATTTTCAAATCACATACCTTGAGTTTAACCGGATATAGCTACTCGTTCAAACGCCTTGGGACATAGCCCGGTTATGGTAACCCGCACAAATGCCTTGGGACTTAACCGGATATCACAACTCGCACAATTGCCTTGGGCTTAGCCCGATATCATAGCTCGCACCATTGCCTTGGGCTTAGCCCAGATATCACAACTCGCACAATTGCCTTGGGCTTAGCCGGATATCACTGGTCGCACATTCATACACATCTTTGTTTCAATTTCATAACAAACTTTTATGCACAATTTACTTAATCAAGAATATCATTTTACTCAATGGCCACATACAAAGGCGAAATTTGATTGCTTATTACTTGTTCAATCGAATCAAAATCTAAGTTTCGATACTCGAAAACTTACCTTGGAGATTATCGGCGCTTCCAACGGCTATTCAATCACCTTTTCTTTTCCTTTATTGGAGCTAGTTCCCTTTGCTCTTGAGCTTAATGTTAACAAATAAATTGATTTAATCGTTTTGAATATCAAAAGGGGAATCCAAGGTACTTAGCCCTTATAAGGCCGCACACACTTACATCCACATACTTAAGCTCAATAATTATAACATAGCATTAAGCACTCATATGGCCGATTATACTTAGTCATACTTGCACAAATCAACAATAAATTTTGAGATTTTCACACCATATAAGTACTAGGCCGAATATACATGCAAGTTTCACAAACACTCTTCAACCATTTCTTCTTTAAACAAACATATTTATCATTTACTTCATAACCAAATCATCATGTGCAAACACATATACATATATAGGTGCAAGGCCGAATTTCAAGGTGTTCATAACCATCCAAAACACAAATTTTAACTAACATGCAAGAAACATAAACCATGCTCATGAGCATGCCATGGCCGAATACCTCACACACCATACTCCTTTTAAATTTTTGGTCATGGTTAAACAAAGGACTCAATGCCCTACTCAAGAATACTAAAAAGAAATTTCAAGAGTAGTCAATCCATCATTACATGCATCATTAGCAAGCTTCACATTTAGCATGCAATGGCTTCAACACAATATCAACCTTGGCCAAATACCATTTCTATGGCATAACAAGGATTTGAACCATGGCTAGCATGAACATCAAGTTAGCAACTAAAACATGCATGAATCTCATGACACAACCTCATACATACCTTAATCTTGATGCAAGTATAGCCAAATCTCCTTCTAGATCTCTTCTAAACCAAAAAATGGAGCAAAATCCCCTTTTCCTTAGTATTTTCGGCCAAAGAAGTGAAAAATGGATGAACAAAATTTTTTCTTTCTTTCTCTACAACTCACGGCAAGGGGGGGCATCCATGCTCATCTTTTTTTTTTTTTGTTCATTTCTTTAATGCTAATTCTTATTTTATTTCTTCATACATAACTCACTAACCAAACATGTTGGAAACATGTTTCCCTTGCCCATCAACACCTACCTTGGCCAGCCACTATGCTTCTTTTGGGGAAATTTGACATGCAAATCCCTTATTTTTGCATGCATGATCAACTAGTCATCCCACATCTTCCCATCATACTTTCAAAGTTTACTACTAGGCCTTTTCTAGTGAAATTCACATTTATAACATTAAATCAAATCATCAAAAATGTCACACACAATTTAACACATATCATAGGCATCAAAATAAATTTTAAATTATTTTTATGCCTCGGTTTTGTGGTCCCGAAACCACATCCCGACTAGGGTCAATTTTGGGCTGTCACATAGTGACTTACCTTGTGTTGGGTAAAATAGTTCCAAGTCGGCTACTCGATGACCTTCGTTTTTCCCTTGCTTGATTCTTCTCCTTTAACTCCTTGAGCTTAATCAATAAATCAACTAGTTTAACCATCTTGCTAAACATTCATAATTCAATTACACATGCATATGTATGTTTGTATATTCGGCAACCATCCTCACTAATTACCCATTCAGTCGATTATACACATAATTAAAGGTAACATCACGAACGGGCATACTTAGGTATATTTATATATATATATATATACACTTCCAAATGGGCATCACAATTAGATTTAACACCACCTTCATACTCAATTAGATGGCCGAATGTATGTATATATATACAATGTCAACTATAACATCTTTTAAACACCTAATTTCATCTCATGAACACTTAATCAAATTTTCCTAATCTAGCATATATTTTCACATCTATTTGTAACATCATGTAAATTCACATATAACTACATTTCTTAAGTTCTACATCTTAATGCCCATTATAGCCACTCCCATGGTCTAAATCTAACAATCGGCAACACCTACCTTTTCACTATGTTAGCGAATACTCATTCTCTTCTTAGTCCTAAATTCGGCACTTCCAACAAATTAGCTTAACAATTCCAACTTTCATGCTAACATCCCAAGCAACTTAACACATCCATATAACTAGCATGCTAATAGCATCAAGGTATCAACCAAAATTTTAGGCTCCTTAGCCAAATTCTAACTCTCCATCAACCCCAAATCCAACCATGAGATAGATAGAATTTAGACTCATCTCCCAAAGGTTGTATATACTTCCAAATATACCCTTGAACATACCTTAATCTAGAGGACCACCTTGGCCGAATCTTCCTTCTTCCCCTTCCTCTAGTTACGGCAATTGCAAAAGAAAGAAAACATGAACACTCCTTCTTCTTCTCAAGTCACGGCAATGGAGAAGAGAGATAAGCATTTTTTTTCTTTTTCCTTCTTTACTAACATTATTTTATTTCCAATAACCCAATTTCTTATTATAATATCTAATTAAACATATGTATTGCCCATCAACATTCCATCTTGGCCGCCACTATAAAGAAATTGGGCAACTTGACATGCAAGTCCACCTTTGTGTTAACATGCACTAATAAGCCATTTAAAATTAGCCTATCATATTTCACTATGTCTCATATTGATCCCTATTTAATAATTTCTCATGCAATTGGCAAAATTAGAGAATGAAACTTCCACATACTCATGTACACACATAATAAGCATAGAATATAGCAATTAATTATTTTTATGACTTGGTTTTGTGGTCCCGAAACCACTTTCTGACTAGGGTCACACTAGGGCTGTCACAGGATCCATAGATCGAGTTAATGTAACCCTAGGGTGTTAAGTAGAGAAAGGTCTCAATTATTCAATATAGGGATTAGACGTTATTAGTCTTGAATAGGGATAATAACATAACTTAGGGATCTCTACGGAACAAGTTAAATGAATAAATCGTCTGATTCAGAGCTAGAATAACAAGTGCAGTCTAGGTGGATTTTTCCTTAGGTATTGTCTTAATTCAATCGATTTTCCCAAAACCAATTCCCCAATTCTATTCTCTATGATTTCTTAGTTTAGATAATTAGTTAGTTAAAACAAAACCTCTGTATTCCTAGGCTAGATAATAAAAAGACAGTCATTACTAGTACTTTTAGTTCCTTTGGATTCGACAATTCGGTCTTGCTAAAACTTTACTACTGTTCGATAGATACACTTGCCTACATCGCGATAATAGTTAGTTTCAAGAACGATTAATTATAAATATTTAAAACCTACCACGAAATCACGCGATCTAGTTTTTGGCACTGTTGCCGGGGAACTAAAATATTAGGAACACTCAATTTTTATTACTTTAGCCATTTATTTTTCTTACAATCTAATTTTATTTTTAATTTTATTCTAATTTACTAATTTTCTTTTTCTTTCTTCTGGCAGGTTTTTATAGTTTATGAGTAGAAGAAACTCGTCAGGACCACTACTTTTTGATTAAGAAATCGATCGCACAGTTCGCAGAAACCAAAGGGAAATAAGGCGAAGCCTAAGATACACAGAGAACGAGCAAGAAGACGATACTCAACCCCCAACCGAAGAGATGGCCGAAAACCAAGACAATCAGCTACCTCCTGCGATTGTGGTTAATCAAAATCCTGGTCCACGAACTGTGTATGATTATGCTAAACCTTCTTTAACAGGAACTGAGTCGAGCATAGTTAGGCCTACTACTCCTGTAAATAACTTTGAACTAAAACCTAACACTATTATTATTGAATCTGTACGAGGTAAGTCAATATACAAATAAATGTGTTTTGAATTGAATTATTTTTGTTTATATGCTCTTGAACAATGATGAATGATTATATAAGTTGAGTATGAGATATCCGAGATAGTGTAACACCCCTAACCCGTAACTGTCGTCAGAAAGGGTTACGAAGTATTACTAACTAAACACAACTTTCGAATAATTATAAATACACAGAGAAATTATTCATCTTAAATTATCACAACCAAACATATATTAAATTAAACCAAATTTACAAGTTACACATAAATTAGATAACATACAACTATAATCATTATCAAATGGCTGGATATAGGCACATGGAAATAAGCATCTCATTATTAATTACTTAGATCAGACATACATGCAACTTTATTAAAAACAAAGTTACTATTCGTATGGTCATTTGTTAAATCTTTAACCAAACATATATATAACATGCAAACACATATGCCTTGTTTGTTGTCTACTCCTATTATGCTTTATCACTTATATATAGGAAACATTTGCCAAATTACCTGACTGAATAATTAAAAAATTTAGTTTATCCTTCACACCAACACATCATTTTATATCCATATATATAAAATATATTAATTATTCATCCAGCATATATATAGCATACCAACTCAAATTTTAACATGCTACCAGGACATATCAATTAAATTAACAAATGTCCTACTCAAACTAATTTAATAGCCATATTTTTGAATAAGTATATATATAAATCCATATAACCAAAGCAATCCAACTTCTCATCAAATACATGATCCCTCAATTATTATACAACCACTGAAAGTTAATTCACCTTGTTTGCCAAATCTAAACATAGTCATTTCACAAGCTATTCATTACGCTTAACATCTTATTTATAAACAATGATTTAAGGTAATAAACTTATATTTATATCTATTCCATTACACAACCGAACATCCACTCTTCAAAAATATACATCCACAATTTCATTCAAACCAAATATACCATTTACATATTCTTTGGCATAACCTCATCCCATTACTATATGTATCCATCATATTTCACATATATATTATTCTATATTCTAGCATCTACACGACATGTTAAATATACATTCATATTTATATTGTAACACCCCGTACCCGAGACCGTTGCCGGAGTCGGACACAAGGGGTTAACGGGCTTAATCCACTTACTTGCACAGTTCATTTTAAAAATTTCCAGACAGCCGGCTAACTATGTCACTGTCACCTTAGAAATCATATCTTGAGTTCCAAAACTCGAAAATCAGTTTCGTGTTTTTTTCCTGAAACTAGACTCATATATGCATCTACAAATTGTTTTCTAGAATTTTTGGTCGGGCCAATTAGTACATTTTATTAGTTAAAGTCCCCCATGTTACAGGGATTGACTACACTGACCTTTGCGCATTACAACTTGGATATCTCCCTGTACAGGGCTTCAATACTGATTCCGTTTGCTTCTAAGGAAACTAGACTGAAAAAGGAATCTGTACATATATGGCATGACTTCTAATTATCTCTTTTTAATTTATAATGAATTTCCAAAGTCGGAACTGGGAATCCAGAAACCGTTCTGGCCCTGTCTCACAAAAACTTAAATATCTCTTAACATACTGTTCATATGACCGTTTCGTTACTTTCCTATGAAAATATATTCATTAAGGTTCATTTACATAATTTATTCACTATTTAATTCCATTCCTACTATTTTTAGTGATTTTTCACATCCACATCACTGCAGCTGTCAGCATCTGTCTTTAAGGTAGGCTTTACCTATTTCATAGTTTCCATGATTCAACTAGCCCTTTAACATAAATAGCACAAAATATGATCATGATTAACCATCCCAATGGCTAATCGTTTCCAAACATTTCCATACCTCTTAATGAACAACATACAATGACTATAATACCATGCCCAAAGTATACTTAAGCCATTTTCGCATGGCTATCCAAACTTACACAAAACCGAAAGGTACATGACCTACAACAAAAGGGTAGTCCTATACATGCCATTTCAAAGTTCAACCAAAAATATACCAAAAGGAGCTTTGATAGTGTGGGCGACTTCGACTTCAAAAATCCCGAGTCCGATAGCTGAAGAACAAAAATCTATAAAACAGAGAATCAAAGAAACGGAGTAAGCATTTAATGCTTAGTAAGTTTTGAGCAAAGAATTTAGACACAACCAAAGTATAGCATTCATGTAGCTAAACAGATAATTTCATATGCACAAATTCTCAATATCATACTTACTTCACATTACCAACCTTTATATTCATACACAAAGATCAACTTAGCCAAAGGCCGGTAGCTCATTTATCAACTGAGGGAATACTTATTTGTAAGGGCTCAACTAATTCAAAGCACATACGAAACATACCTCATTGTTGGGATTTCACAAGCGTATTAACTGAAATTTTTACAGCAAGTTCATTCATTCCCGAATCACGTACCTTCGGAGTTTAACCGGTTATAGCTACTCGTTCAAATGGCTTTGGGAAATAGCCCGGTTATAGTAACTCGCACAAATACCTTCGGGACTTAACCCGGATTTAGTAACTCGCACAAATGCCTTCGGATCTTAGTCTGGATTTAGTAACTCGCACGAATGCCTTCGGATCTTAGTCTGGATATAGTCACTTAGCACAAAGCCTTGGGACTTAGCCGGACATCATTCGAATAACCATGCACATTTATCAATAAATCATGACACATTCAGTATTTCATTTTCATTAGCAAAACTCAAACACAAGGCACTTTTCACACTTGCAATTTCGGCTCAATAGCCACACACAAAGAGCATGATTTTGATTTGCTTAAAACATGATCTAATCAAATCATAATCTAAGTTCCATTACTCGAAAACTTACCTCGCATGTTGTCGAACGATTTCGATGGCTATTCGACCACTTTTTCCTTCCCTTTATCGGATTTAGTTCCTCTTTGCTCTTAAGCTTAAATTGACAAATAAATTGATTTAATCATTTGAGTATCAAAAAGAGGAACTCAAGGTACTTAGCCCATATATATTCATTAGACATTAAAGTCACATATGTACGAAATCATGAATCTAACTCAACACAATAGTCCACACTCTCTTTTAGCCGATTATCTAAGCCAAGATAAGGCATCAATATGCTTGCCTCTAGCCGAATGCATGCACACCAATCCACCTCATGTGGCCGAATATGCATGTCTATGTTGAGGCCATTTTTATACTTAATGCCACACATAAATGGCATACATTTTACTAACTAACGCATTACATATTGTAACTCAATACGCATCAATCATTTACTTCATAACCGAAACATCATCATATGTAAATATATACCTTGAGATAGTATATATGTCATACCAATACATCATGTGCAAACATATATATATATATATATGTCCAAGAGCCGAATCACAAGTTGATTTTAACCAAATATAAACATATATCCAAAACACAAATCTTACCTATCATGCAATAAGCATAAATCATGCTTATGGATATACCATGGTCGATACTTCCAACAACACCAAATAAAAATATACTTCATGGATCTACGATAGACCCAAGAAAGTAACTCATAATCATCAAGATTTAGCATGAAACACAACCATCACCCTTATTAATCTCCATAGCCAAAAACCTTACTTATTCCAAAATCACAATTTAAACATGGGTTACCAATAATAACTTGATATCTCACTCAAAATCAACTAGGATTTCAAGAACTAGTATCAACTTCCTTACCTTAATATCGACCTAAGATGACCGATTGTTTCACTCCTTTCTTCCTCCTCTCAAATCGCCAAGAAGAACCAAAGAACACAACTTGTTTTCTTTCTTCCTTAGAATTTTCAGCCAAAGGAAGTGAAAATGATGGACACTTTTTTTCTTCTTTCCCTCAACTCATGGCAATGGGGGAACACTCACACCATTCTTTTTTTTCCCCATTTCTTTATTACCCATACTCCTTATTTTATTTTTTTTCCTAACATACACTATTGTCACAACATGTTCTATGACATGTTTTGCCCATCACCCTTTGTCATGGCCGGCCACTAGCAATTAAAAAGGGGGAAATTGACATGCAAGTCCACCCCTATGATTACATGCACTAATAGATCCTTATAGATTTACCTATCACATTTCAAAAGTGTCACACATAAGTCCTATCGACTAATTTCACATGCAATTTACTAAATCGAAGCTTAAAACCTTCACACATTCATAATCACATATTTTAGACAATAGATATCATATTCAAATAATTAGGTGACTCGGTTTAGCGGTCCCGAAATCGCTTTCCGACTAGGGTCACTTTAGGGCTGTCACAACTCTCCCCCACTTAAGAAATTTTCGTCCCCGAAAATCTTACCGGTAAATAGGTTTGGGTATCGCTCTCTCATAGAGTTCTCGGGTTCCCAAGTAGCTTCTTCCATCCCGTGTTTGAGCCATAACACTTTTACTAATGGAACCATTTTGTTTCGCAACTCCTTCACTTCACGAGCTAGGATACGAATCGGTTCTTCTTCATAACTCATATCGGCTTGAATTTCGACCTCTGATGGACTAATTATGTGCGATGGATCAGATCTATAGCGTCGAAGCATCGAAATATGAAAGACGTTGTGAATCTTTTCAAGTTCAGGGGGCAAAATCAATAGATACGCAACTGGACCGACTCGTTCGGATATTTCATATGGCCCGATGAACCTCGGACTCAATTTGCCCTTACGCCCAAATCTGAGTATCTTTTTCCAAGGTGAAACTTTAAGAAACACTTTGTCTCCCACCTGATACTCAATGTCTTTTCGTTTCAGATCCGCGTACGACTTCTGGCGATCTGTGGCTGCCTTCAGACTTTCATGGATTACTTTTACTTTCCGTTCAGCATCTTTAATCAGATCAACTCCAAAAATTTTACTTTCACCGAGCTCGGTCCAAAACAATGGCGTACGGCATTTTCGACCGTACAAAGCCTCGTAAGGTGCCATCTTAATACTTGACTAAAAACTATTGTTATAAGCGAATTCAATCAAAGGTAAATACCGTTCCCACGAACCACTAAACTCGAGGATGCAACATTTCAACATATCGTCAAGTATCTGAATTATCCGCTCGGATTGACCATCTGTTTGTGGATGAAAAGCGGTGCTAAAATGCAGTTTGGTACCCAAAGCTTCTTGCAATTTCTTCCAAAATCGTGAGGTGAATCTCGGATCTCTATCCGACACGATAGAAATAGGTACCCCGTGTAATCTCACAATCTGAGAAACATACAATTCAACTAATTTATCCATTGAAAATCCGTGCGTGACGGGATAAAGTGAGCCAACTTAGTCAATCTATCAACAACGACCCAAATCGCATCTTTCTTACTTGCAAACATCGGCGGCCGGATACAAAATCCATCGTTACTCGATCCCATTTCCATTCGGTATCATGATCGGTTGGAGCAAACCCGTAGGCACTTGATGTTCGCCTTCACTTGCGACATATTAAACACTTGAAACAAAATCGAAATGTCTCGTTTCATACCATGCCACCAAAAGCGGCGTCTTAGGTCGTGGTACATTTTGTACTCCCGGGTGAATTGACATTCGGCTACAATGAGCTTCGTTCGAATCATCGAAATGAGTTCGAATTTCTTGGAACACACAACCGATTTACGTACCTCAAACAATCGTCATCATCAATTTGAAACTCCGATTCCACATTTGGAACACATTTAGCCCGTTTTGCAACCAACTCATCGTCGACTTTCTGAGCTTCACGAATTTGATGAATCAAAAATGGTTTGGCCTTTAATTCGGCTACAAACACATTGTCGGGTAGAACAGACAAGTGTACATTCATTGCTCGTAAAGCAAACAGTGATTTTCGGCTTAAGGCGTCCGCAACCACATTAGCCTTTCCCGGGTGATAATCAATGACAAGCTCATAATCTTTTAACAACTCGAGCCAACGTCTTTGTCGCAGATCCAAGTCTCTTTGAGTCATCAAATATTTGAGACTTTTGTGATCCGAAAATACATGGCACTTCTCACCAAATAAGTAATGTCGCCATATTTTCAAGGCGAATACGATGGCAGCTAATTCGAGATCCTGAGTCGGATAATTTTTCTCATGTGGCTTTAATTGTCTCGACGCATAGGCCACAACTCGACCTTCTTGCATCAATACGCAACCTAACCCAAGTAGGAGGCGTCACTATAGATGACAAACTCTTTGCACGATTAATTTGCACTAAAAATTGGAGCTTCAGTCAAATAAGTTTTCAGTTGATCAAAACTTTTCGACATTTTTACGTCCATTCGAACTTAACATCTTTTGAAGTAGCCGTCATGGGTGTGGCTATCATCGAGAAACCTTTTACAAACCGTCGGTAGTAACCGACAAGTCCCTAAAAGCTCGAACCTCATTAATATTTCTGGAGGCTTCCGGTTAAGTATGGCTGAAATTTTGCTCGGGTCAACTCGAATACCGATCTTGATACCACATGACCCAAGAAGCTAACCTCTCTTAACTAGAACTCACACTTCTTGAACTTAGCATATAATTGCTTATCCCGTAAAATTTGCAATACTAATCTCGGTGCTCGGCATGTTGGTCTTATCTCTTGAATAGACCAAGATGTCGTCAATGAACACAACTACGAACCGGTCCAAATATCGTCGAAGATCCGATTCATCAAATCCATAAATCTGCGGGGGCATTAGTGAGCCCAAACGGCATCACTAAGAACTCGTAGTGGCCGTATCTCATTCTGAAAGCAGTTTTGGGTATATCCGAATCTCAAATTTGCAACTGGTAATACCTCGATCTCAAATCTATCTTTGAAAACACTGAGGCTCCCTTTAGTTGATCAAACAAATCATCAATACTGTGATATGAGATATTTATTCTTTATCGTCACTTTATTCGGTGACGATAGTCAATGCACATCCTCATGGTTCCGTCCTTCTTTTCACAAACAATCTTGAGTGCGCCCCAAGGTGAGAAACTTGGTCGAGCGAAACCTCTATCAAATCAACTCTTGCAACCGAGCTTTCAATTCTTTTAACTCGGTTGGTGCCATACGATCTGAGCTATTGAAATTGGCGTAGTCCCAGGTACAAGCTCAATACCAAACTCTACTTCCTTAACAGGTGGTAAACCCGGTAATTCTTCGGGAAAAACATCCGGGTATTCACAAACCACCGGCACAGATTGGGGTTTCTTTTCCAATTCCTTGTCATCAAGTACATACGCAAGGTATGCTTCGCACCCCTTTCTTACATATTTCTGGGCCAACTTTGCTAATATTACAGCTGGTAACCCCTTTAAGTCCGTAGACTCAACCCAGATTATCTCGTTATTTGCGCATCTCAAATCAATAGTCTTGCTTTTGCAATTCACAACCGCATCATGCATGGTCAACCAATCTAAACCGAGGATAACATCAAATTCATCAAAGCAACAAAGACATCAAGTCCCGGGAAAACAGAACCTCAAGTACTAGGGACATTTCTTACACTTTGTCGACAAGCACGTAATGACCCAAGGGATTTGACACCGAATTACGAACTCGATGAGACTCAATAGGTAAAGTCTTCTTGGATGCCAAGGTTTAGCATATATAAGAATGAGTAGAACCGGGGTCAATCAAAGCAATCACATTAGTATCAAAGAGAGTAAAAGTACCGGTAATAACATCGGCGAGGAAGCATCCTCGCGTGCGGCGTATGGCATAAGCCCTAGCGAGAGCACGAGCCTCAGATCTGGTAGTAGCATCTCTAGATCCTCTCTGACCGCCACTAGCATTGCCCGTATTCCTAGATGGTCTACCCCGAGCAGTGGTAGCACCCGGTTTCCCACTCGATTTACATTCTGTTCAGACAATCTCGGGCAATCTTTGATAAAGTGGTCGGCTGACCTGCACTTGTAACAGGAGCGGTCATGGAACCTACAACTCCCTGAATGCCATTTATTACAATACTGGCATTTCGCTCTGTCTCGACGGTCATTTCCAACACTGGTGATCGAAGTGACTCGTGTGCTCACAAGGGGTCGATCGTGATCTCGTTTAGAAAAGCCCGAAGTGTCCCTAGATCAGCCCAAGCCATCTCTAAATTTCTTCGATGACTGTGGGAAGGGCTTCCCCGAAGACCTCTTACGAAACTCCCTTGCTCCCACCTCAGCTTTTCTTTTCTCCATACTGAGCTCCTTGGCCTTGCAAGCTCGCTCAACAAGTACTACAAATTCTTGGATTTCCAATATGCCAACATACAGCTTTATATCATCATTTAGTCCATCCTCGAAACGTTTACACATTACGACTTCGAGGAAATGCATTCTCGTCGCGTCTGGCTAAGCCTCACAAATTTTCGTTCATAGTCGATGGCGACATGGAACCTTGTTCGAGTTCAAGAAATTCCTTTCGTTTTTGGTCAATGAATCTCTGATGATATACTTCTTTCGAAACTCGTTTGGAAGAACTCCCAAGTTACTTGCTCTCTAGGCTGTGAAGTCAACGTATTCCACCAATAGTAGCGAATCATGTAGCAAGGAGATAGAACACTTTAGGCACTCATCGGTGTGCAAGATAGCTCATCGAGTACCGAATAGTGTTGTCCAACCAAAATTCAGCTTGCTCGGCATCATCGCTATCTGTAGCCTTAAATTGATAGCCCGTGTTTTCGGATTCTATCAACTGGGGCTTATTTGACCTTATTTGGTCGATTCTGGGAGGCATTGTAGGTGCGGGGTGGTATTTGTCGGGAATGGAGGTTGTGGAACAGTAGTATTAGTTCGAATGTATTGGTTGAACCAATCACTCATCACACTATAGAAAGCTTGTCTAGCTTCATCATTTGGATTACAAGCATTAGGTTGAGAGTCCGTGGCGCTGTCCCTTGTCTTGGGAGCAAAGCGCTACACTCTCAAGATCATCACTCTTGCTTTCGGTCGGGATCGGGATCCATTACTATAAATAAACACATTTGCAAATGTAAATCACCACACTATCAAATAATCACATAAAATGGCATGTATAGCTAGACCCAAACGCATTACGGTAGTCCTAGAATCGACTAAACCGTAGCTCGATACCAATAAACTGTAACACCCGTGCAGAGACCGTTCCGAGTCGGACACGAGGGGTTAACGGCTTAATCCACTTACTTGCAGTTCATTTTAAAATTTTCAGACGGTAGGCTAACTATGTCTTTGTCACCTTAAAATCATATCTTGAGTTCCACAACTCGATAATCAGTTTCGTGATTGTTCCCTAAAACTAGACTCATATATGCATCTACAAATTTTTTTCTATAATTTTCGATCGGGCCAATTAGTACAGTTTATTAGTTAAAGTCCCCCATGTTACAGGGATCGACTACACTGACCTTTGCACATTACGACTTGGATATCTCCCTGTACAGGGCTTCAATACTGATTCCGTTTGCTTCTAAGGAAACTAGACTCAAAAAGGAATCTGTACATATATGGCATGACTTCTAATTATCTCTGTTTAATTTATAATGAATTTCCAAAGTCGGAACTGGGAATCCAGAAACAATTCTGGCCCTGTCTCACGAAAACTTAAATATCTCTTAACATACTGTTCATATAATCGTTTCGTTACTTTTCTATGAAAATAGATTCATCAAGGTTCGTTTACATAATTTATTCACTATTTAATTCCATTCCTACTATTTTTAGTGATTTTTCACATCCACGTCACTGCAGCTGTCAGCATCTGTCTTTAAGGTAGGCTTTACCTATTTCATAGTTTCCATGATTCAACTAGCCCTTTAACATAAATAGCACAAAATATGATCATGATTAACCATCCCAATGGCTAATCGTTTCCAAACATTTCCATACCTCTTAATGAACAACATACAATGATTATAATACCATGCCCAAAGTATACTTAAGCCATTTTCGCATGGCTATCCAAACTTACACAAAACCGAAAGGTACATGACCTACAACAAAAGGGTAGTCCTATACATGCCATTTCAAGTTCAACCAAAAATATACCAAAAGGAGCTTTGATAGTGTGGGCGACTTGACTTCAAAATCCCGAGTCCGATGGTGAAGAACCAAAATCTATAAAGCAGAGAATCAAAGAAGCGGAGTAAGCATTTAATGCTTAGTAAGTTTTGAGCAAAGAATTTAGACACAACCAAAGTATAGCATTCATGTAGCTAAGCAGATAATTTCATATGCACGAATTCTCAATATCATACTTACTTCACATTACCAACCCTTATATTCATACACAAAGATCAACTTAGCCAAAGGCGGTAGCTCATTTATCAACCGGCGAATACTTATTTGTAAGGGCTCAACTAATTCAAAGCACATCTGAAACATACCTCATTGTTGGGATTTCACAAGCGTATTAACTGAAATTTTACAGCAAGTTCATTCATTCACGAATCACGTACCTTCGGAGTTTAACCGGATATAGCTACTCGTTCAAATGCCTTGAAATAGCCCGATTATAGTAACTCACACAAATGCCTTCGGGACTTAACCCGATTTAGTAACTCGCACAAATGCCTTGGATCTTAGTCCGGATTTAGTAACTCGCACAAATGCCTTGGATCTTAGTGCGGATTTAGTAACTCGCATGAATGCCTTGGATCTTAGTCCGGATATAGTCACTTAGCACAAAGCCTTGGGACTTAGCCGGACATCATTCGAATAACCATGCACATTTATCAATAAATCATGACACATTTGTATTTCATTTTCATTAGCAAAACTCAAACACAAGGCACTTTTCACACTTGCAATTTTGGCTCAATAGCCACACACAAAGAGCATGATTTTGATTTGCTTAAAACATGATCTAATCAAATCATAATCTAAGTTCCATTACTCGAAAACTTACCTCGGATGTTGTCAAACGATTTCGATGGCTATTCGACCACTTTTTCCTTCCATTTATCGGATTTAGTTCCCCTTTGCTCTTAAGCTTAAATTGACAAATAAATTGATTTAATCATTTGAGTATCAAAAAGAGGAACTCAAGGTACTTAGCCCATATATATTCATTAGACATTAAAGTCACATATGTACGAAATCATGAATCTAACTCAACACAATAGTCCACACTCTCTTTTAGCCGATTATCTAAGCCAAGATAAGGCATCAATATGCTTCCCTCTAGCCGAATGCATGCACACCAATCCACCTCATGTGGCCGAATATGCATGTCTATGTTGAGGCCAATTTTATACTTAATGCCACACATAAATGGCATACATTTTACTAACTAACGCATTACATATTGTAACTCAATACGCATCAATCATTTACTTCATAACCGAAACATCATCATATGTAAATATATACCTTGAGATAGTATATATGTCATACCAATACATCATGTGCAAACATATATATATATATATATATATATATGTGCAAGAGCCGAATCACAAGTTGATTTTAACCAAATATAAACATATATCCAAAACACAAATCTTACCTATCATGCAATAAGCATAAATCATGCTTATGGATATACCATGGCCGATACTTCCAACAACACCAAATAAAATATACTTCATGGATCTAAGGTAGACCCAAGAAAGGAACTCATAATCATCAAGATTTAGCATGAAACACAACCATCACCCTTATTAATCTCCATAGCCGAAAACCTTACTTATTCCAAAATCACAATTTAAACATGGGTTACCAATAATAACTTGATATCTCACTCAAAATCAACTAGGATTTCAAGAACTAGTATCAACTTCCTTACGTTAATATCAACCTAAGATGACCGATTGCTTCACTCCTTTCTTCCTCCTCTCAAATCGGCCAAGAAGAACCAAAGAACACAACTTGTTTTCTTTCTTCCTTAGAATTTTCAGCCAAAGGAAGTGAAAAATGATGGACACTTTTTTTTTTCTTCTTTCCCTCAACTCACGGCAATGGGGGGGGAACACTCACACCATTCTTTTTTTTCCCCATTTCTTTATTACCCATACTCCCTATTTTATTTTTTTTCCTAACATACACCATTGTCACAACATGTTTTATGACATGTTTTGCCCATCACCCTTTGTCATGGCCGGCCACTAGCAATTAAAAAGGGGGAAATTGACATGCAAGTCCACCCCTTTGATTACATGCACTAATAGATCCTTATAAATTTACCTATCACATTTCAAAAGTGTCACACATAAGTCCTATCGACTAATTTCACATGCAATTTACTAAATCGAAGCTTAAAACCTTCACACATTCATAATCACATATTTTAGACAATAGATATCATATTCAAATAATTTGGTGACTCGGTTTAGCGGTCCCGAAATCGCTTTCCGACTAGGGTCACTTTAGGGCTGTCACATATATCACATAACAAGCAATATATTAAAATCAAATATTCCCTTTTACTCATCACAAATCTATACTCATATAATTATATCAATTTAAATCATACTCGAACAAACATATTAAATCTCACCGTACATACTTAACACAACATTTCACCTATTTAATCATATTAAATCATATGACTATATCATCATCGATATGTCAAATATATCATTCGCATATAGCATGCTCGATGTTTTCAAAATATATTTAAACTAACACCATGCTTAAACAACCTTTACCAAATGTGCCAGCCACTTCACACATATATATCAAAACCAAAACTTGTTTATACTTAAACATCTTACCTATCCATATCTATCAACCATATTAACCTCACTTAAGCCAAATTTTATAATCAATCACCTTACAAAATATACCACAAATCATACATCCAAAATGAGCTACTTTCATGGCCGATTATGATTCATCATTAACACATTTCCTTTTCAATCTTACAATCAGCATCACAAACATATCACCAAAATAGAAAACATACATATCATATAATATGCATACCAAAATAAACTCCAACCATATCAATTATAATCAAAATTTGATCAAACCTTAAAATCAAACCTAATAAAATAAACAAGCCATATTCGCATGGCTTAATACATATTCAAATTCAAACTTAACTAAATATAATCTAGCCTATACATGCCATAGACCCAAGTTTAAACTTATCAAATACCAAAAACAGTCGATAGTGTGATGAACTTTACTGACGATCCCTGAGCTCGTAATTAGATTCCAAAATCTATAAAACAAAGACAAACATAAACACACACAATAACCTTTCATAGCTTAGTAATTCATAAGCAATTAAGTAACTCAATAACATTTATGTTTCATTACAACAAAATGGAATCATTAAATTATATTCGTATACATTTTCAAACTTGCAAAAGTATGCATTTATCAAACATATAACTATGCATCAAATCTAAATAGAGAAATACACATGTAGTTAATATCATAATTATTTTTCACTTCTAAGGTCACATATAAACCCTTGGCCGAATATACACATTCATATACGAATATACATAAATCACATTTACAAAGTCACATATACTAAGCATTTAACCATTTATAATTTTCATATACACATATACTTTTATTTGTATCATGAATACATTATTAAACTGAATGTATACTTTTACATATGCATATATGTAATTCACAATGACAAATAACATTTATATCATTGATTAAAGTGTCTAACTTACCATAATTTCATAACATAGTATGAATACATACCTGAACCTTTTAACTCGATTTTTCATTCGATATTAACTTAATATTACCCGTTGAACCATTCGAAATTGGATAGGACACTCCAATAATCACATATACTGTACATTGCCAACGTCCCAAACGTGGTCTTACATGTAATCACATATCAATGCCACTACGCCAGACAAGGTCTTACTCGAACACATATATTGGATTCATTTATCGATGCCAACGTATTAAACGTGGTCTTACTCGCACACATATATCAGAGTCACATATTGATGCCAACATATTAAACGTGGTCTTACTCGCATACATATATTGGAGTCAAATATCGATGCCAACATATTAAACGTGGACTTACTCGTACACTTATATCAGTGTCACATATTGATATATCAGAGTCACTTATCGATGCCACACATACTTCCAGGTATCAACTTTAAAATCGATCAAATTGTACATAAGTTCATCAGAAAAATTATCATTCATAACCAAAATCACATTATCATTAAATAATAAAATATATATATACACATTTAACCATGATTCACATTTAAATGTCACTTACATATTTCATTTAGCGAATATAGGCTTGTAATTAATATACAAATAACCAACATTTTAACATATATACAATTCATGTCATCACATTTAATACTAAACTTATTCATCACTTATTATCAAACATAGATTATTTCCATTTTCAATATCGATTTGTAATTTACTTTTAATAAATATAACTATCTATTAATCACATATATTGAAATTTAACAACTTCTATTTACTTATAAACTTATCTCGGACGATATAAAACGGAACGGGACAGCTAGTCGACGACTTTCGTTTTTCCCCGATCCAAATCTGATTTCTTTGATTCTTGATTAAATTAAGCTCATTCAAATATATTTTCATTCAGTTTAGTCCAAAAACACATAAATTGGAAAATTACTATTTTACCCCTGACATTTACACTTTTTACAATTTAGTCCCTATTTCACAAAACACAAAATATTCAAAATTTCAAGATACCCATGTTTGGTCGAATACCCCTAGTGTTCATACAAGCCCATATTTTTCATTTATTTCACATTTTAGTCCCTCAAATTATTATTTTTGTGATTTAGTCCTAATTACTCAAAATCATCAGAAACTCCAATACAAAATATGTTAATTTAAAACATAACTTTCATATTTCATCATCAAGCAACAAAAATCATAAGCTCTCAACAATGGCACAACTCAAAATATTCATCAAAACCAAAAATTAAAGCACGGGTCTTGAAGATTACTAAGCAACGATCTCAAAAACGTAAAAATTATCAAAAACCGAGCTAAGCACGTACCTTAATTGAGCTTGAGAATGGGCGACTAGGTTTTCTTTTCTTTTTTTCTTTCTTATTTTGGTTTCGGTCAAAGAACACATAATATGAATTTGGCTTCTTATTTTACTTTTATGATATATATTATATTATCATAGTTTATAATATTAAAGTAACATTATTTAATTTATATCAAAACTTATAATATAACCTATTGCCGTCCACTTTATAATTTATAGGCTAATTGCAACATCAAGGCTTCCATTTTAAAATCCAAAAGCATTTTGGCCCTTATAGATTAAACTACCCAATTTTTTAATTTACGCGATTAAGTCCTTTTATTTAATCGGAAACTCAAATGACAAAATTAAATCACGAAAATTTCACAGATATAAATTCACACAAAATAAACACAAAATAAATTTTAAATATTTTTTGGACTCGAATTCGTGGTCCCGAAACCACAGTTCTGATTAGGGTCTAAATCGGGCTGTTACAGAAAGTATCAACAAAGTTTCGATGTGACAACCCGAATTAGGGCCTAATCGGAATAGTGGTTTCGTGACCACAAATCCGAGATAGAAATAATTGTTTTATAATTATTTTGGGGTTTATGATATGATTGCATGATTGTGTGAAAATTTCGTGATGAAATTCTATACCTAAAGTGCTTAAATTGAAAGTAGGGACTAAATCGAATAAGTTGCAAAATTTGCATCCCGGAAGTTTTTAGTATGAAATTGTTTTGGAATATTAATTAGGAGGTCTTAAATAGCAATTTGACCAATTTTAAGTTCATGGACAAAATTTGGACATGGAAGGAATTTTTGAAAGTTTAGTAAGGAGGGGCATTTTGGTCATTTGGATATTAAATGAAATAAAATGGGAAAAATAACACAAAATTGATCATCATCCTCCTTAGTTGCTGCCGAATTCTCCCTCTCTCCATAGCTAGGGTTTCTTCAATTTTCAAGCTCCATAGTAAGTGATTCTAAGCCCCGTTTTTAATGTTCTTTACGTTTTTGGAATCCCGGAAGCTCGATTAAGCTTATGCTAGTAATAATTTAACCTAGGGTTCATATTTGGAAAAATACCCATAGGTGAAATTTATGTATTTTGATGTTTTATGATAGAATATGAGGTTTTAAATTATGTTAAATAACTTGTGCTACTCGGTTTTAAGTGAAAACGAGTAAAAGCAAGCATAATCGGTAAAAATATCTATTGTTCATAACTATATGATAGAGTGAGAATTTGATGTTGTTGTAGAAGAGAAAATGTTCAGCATATCATAAAACATAAGAATAAGGGATGAAATTAAATTTCGAGCCTAGGGGCAAAATTGTAATTTTGTAAAGTTAGGGGCAAAATGTAATTTTTCCATGATGTAATTTTGGATTGAAATAAATAGTATGAGTATTAAATGAGCTAAATGTGTTATTATAGATCAAGAAAGACGCGAATTGATCTTGAGCAGGGAAGGAAAAAGTTTTGGACTAAATTGCAAAATTTCCACATTTTGCACCAAGGTAAGTTTGTATGTAAATATTACAATAATTTCATGTACATTCTTATATTTCAGCTTATTATATAAATACACTAGCTGATGTTAAAATATAAATCGACTATTGGAAGAATGGAAATAAATATAGAGAGAGATCCGGTTGAACATTGGAGAGATCGAATGAAATAGAGGGCGTAGCTAGGTCACATGTATGATCTTGAGTGCACATCATGTGTACAAGAAAGCTACGAGACACCATGTAGTAGCTAGGTCACATGTGTGATACGGGATGTATCCCATGTAGACAAGAGAGCTACGTGAAAGATAAATGTATCTGGGTCGCATGCGTGATTCCAAGTGATGGACACCATGTAGACAAGAGAGCTACGAGACAAATCGGCTAGGTCGCATGAGTGGTACTAAGTGTTCACCATGTGTACAAGAGAGCCGAACTAAGCGAAGTATGATGGTGGGGTTTGTGTCTTTGAAACCATTAAATATCGAGGATTGATCCGAATTGTTCAACGGGATGGTTTTGTGGTGATATTGTGGTTTGGACCTACACTTATGGTGAATGAAATGTGGTGAAAATGATTTGTGGTATATACATATATAAGATAAAATGAGGTTAGCATGAAGAATTTGTGAAAGAGTGAAATTAGCATTAAAAGCTGTTTTTAGATGGTAGTAGTGACGTGATTTTGAAAAATCACAAAAATAGGAGGAATATAATTAGAGGTTGAATGAGATGTGAAATTAAAGTTTAATGAGTCTACTTTCATATAAAAGAAACAGAGCAAGCAAAGGAATTCTATATTTTGAGATATTTACAATTGTATGTGACTCGCTCAGGATGAATACGTGATCCCCTGTTCCAACTTTGAAAAATCATTAACAATTGTACAAAGCAAATTAAGAAATATAGCTTACATGCCTAAATTTCTTATTGAGACTAGTTTTAAATGAAACAGACATCAGGGTTGTTTGAATTGTGTACTGAGAGAAATTCAATTCGTAGTGAACAGAGGTCAGATCGGTCGAGCTGTGTAACAGGGGAAACTTTAACTAATAAACTGTACTAATCGGCTGAACCAAAATTATAGAAAAAATTATCAAAATCTTTATGAGTCTATATTCAGGAAATTTTACGGTTTGAATTTTGAGTTTTGTAACTTTAGTTATGATTTATTTAGTGAATATGATGCAGCAGAGACAACTTAATCAAAGTGGAATGAATAGTGAAGTTAAAGTAGATATACTTGAATTGTTGTGTAAACATGTTAGATTTTTTTAATCAGTATTTACATACTTACTTACTAAGCTATAAGCTTACTTTGTTTCTCTCTTTTGTCTTATAGTGTTCTTGACTTGCTCGGGAGTTAAGGATCGTGAAGATCTACCGCACTATCATACTTTAGGGTATTTGAACTAAGCGTTTTGAATTATGGCATGTATAGTAGGCTTAATTATTTTGTTACGTGTCATATTTGTCTAGGTTTAAAATATTAGTTCTGATACTCGACCAGCTACTTTGTACAAGCCATTAAAGTTGGCTAATATTGTTCAAGACATATGTTATCGATGCACTATCAAATTGGATGACATATTTATATCTCGGTTATGTTTAATGGTATGTGTTATGTTACGGTAATACACGGTATCCTGATACGGCGGCAGTAGCAGGTAAGGGTGTTACATTTAGTGGTATCGAGCCATGGTTTAGCGGTTCTCGGACTAATAAAGTGTGTGTAAAAGTCTAGCTATACATGCCATAAAAATATTGTGATAGTGTGGTGACTCGATTATTCTAAAGCGTGTTTTGTTTTAATATAGTAATGGATCTGAAGGGCTGCGGTGATGATGATCTTTGTAATGTCGCCGGCTCCCGCACAAGGGACCGCGCTGTGGAAAATAGACCTGAAACATTGAGACAAGGAGATGAGGCTCGGATGCCTTTCTCCAAATGATGAACAATTGGTATATTGAATTTATTCGAGCAAATCCAAATGCTCAACCTCCTCCACCCCTCCTATACCTCGGGCGATTCTGTAGTTGCTCAAGGTATAGATTTGGTAAGAATGAACAAGCCTCCGGTTGACAAGATTCGAAAACAAGGGCAAGAGTTTAGAGCAAAGGTTGATGATGATCCCGAGAAAGCGGAATTACGGCTTGAAAATTCTACCCGTGTATTTGATGAGCTCTCATGTACACCGAGGAATGCTTAAAGTGTCTTGTATCACTTTTGAGAGATTGACTTACCACGGTGGAAGACTTTGGTTGCGATGGTGCCAAAAGAAAAAGTTACTTGGGATTTCTTCGGGAAGAATTTAGAAAGAAATACATAAGTCGTGATTTATTGATCAAAAACGGAAGGAGTTCCTTGAATTGAAGCGGGGAAAATGTGCGTAGCGAGTATGAACGCGAATTTGTAAGACTCAGCAAGTATGCCCAGGAATGTGTGTCCACCGAGGCCATTATGTGTAGAAGAATTGAAGATGGGCTGAACGAAGACATTAAAGTGCTTGTAGGAATTTTAGAGTTGAAAGAATTTGTAGTATTGGTTGATCGAGCTCTTAAAGCCGAAGAATTGAACAAAGAAAGAAGAAAAGCTGCTATTGAGGCTCGAGATGTCAGAAAAAGACAGATAAGCAAGCCATTTCAATCTCAACCAAAGAGGTCCAAAGAGACAAACCCTCGAATGACAGTTTCAATTGGGGATTCACATAGAGATCGTGGTAGAGCATATTCGGGGTCTAAAGCTCAAGCTACTTCGGTGGCAAGTGTGGGTAATGTGCGACCTAGAAAGCCCGAGTGTCAGCAATGTGGCAGGCAACATTATGGTGAGTGTTGGGGGACCGAGCGAGCTTGTTTCAGGTGCGGTTCTCGCGAGCATTTTATTAGAGATTGTCCGGAGAAAGTTAAAGAAGAAAGATTTCAGAGTGCTAGACAGAATACCACCGCTAGTAGAGGTAGACCACCGAGAAATCTGGAGGTGGGACTAGTAGTAAAGCGTGATGAAAGATTAAGCGGCAAGATCGAAGCTAGAGCACCTGCTAGAGCTTATGCTATACGTGCAGAAGATGCATCATCTCCGATGTCATTCTTGGTACATTTTCTCTATGATACTATTGTTATTGCATTGATTGATCCGGGTCCACTCATTCCTATATTTGCATGAATTTAGTATCCAATAAAACGTTGCTGTTGAATTTCTTGAGTTTACGATTAAAGTGTCGAACCCTTAGGCCAATATGTGCTAGTTGACAAGGTTTGCAAGAATTGCCCATTAATGATTCAAGGTCACTTTTTTTCCGCCAACTTGATCTTGTTACCATTTGGTGAGTTTGACGTTATCTTGGGAATGGACTGGTTAACATTGTATGATGCTAAGGTAGATTGTAAACAAAAGACACTAGAGTTGAAATGTGAAAATGGAGAAATTCTGTGGGTTGAAACAGATGAATCAAATAAATTGCCTATGGTGATTTCGCACATGTCCTGCTGCACATAAATACATGAGAAAAGGGTGTGAAGCTTATCTGGCTTATGTAATGAATATTGAGTTGCCTCAACTGAAATTTGAATCAGTACCGATAGTCTGTGAGTTTCCAGATGTATTTCCAGAGGAATTGCCTGGGTTGCCTTCGAACAGAGAGATAGATTTTGCCATTGATTTGTTGCCGGGTACTGCACCGATCTCGATTGCTCCATATAGAATGGCTCCAACTGAATTAAAAGAATTGAAGGCTCAGTTGCAGGAGTTAACAGACAAGGGATTTGTGAGACCGAGTTTCTCTCCCTGGGGTTGTAACACCCCGAACCCGAGACCATCGCCGGTGTCGGACACGAGGGGTTAACAAGCCAAGTTCACATGTTTTGCCCACCAATTTGACATTTCCAGTCAGGCTGGAAGACTGCGTCACCGTCGCCTTAAAAATCATATCTCGAGTTTCAAAACTTGGAAACTGGTTTTGTAAATTTTCCCTGAATTTAGACTCATATATCCATCCATGGATTTATTTCTAGAATTTTTGGTCGGGCCAATTGGTACAGTTTATTAGTTAAAGTCACCTATGTTACAGGGATCGACTGCTCTGACCTTCGCGCGGTATAACTTCAATATCTCTCTGTAAAGGGCTTTAATACTGGTACCGTTTGTTTCTAATGAAACTAGACTCAAAATGGAATCTGTACATATAAGGCATGACTCCTAATTCTTTCTGTATAATTTATAGTAAATTTTTAAAGTTGCGACAGGGGACCCAGAAACCGTTCTGGCCCTGTCTCACAATAGCTTTGATATCTCTTAACATGTAACTCCTATGACCATTTCGTTTCTTCCATATGAAAATAGACTCATCAAGGTTCATTTACATAGCTTATTCACTATTTAATACCATTCCTACAAATTTTGTGATTTTTCACATTCACGTCACTGCAGCTGGCAGCATCTGTTTTTAAGGTAGGTCTTACCTATTTTTGTAGTCTCCATCAACCAACTAGTCTTGCCATACATAGGTTCATATATGATCATTTTAACCATACCAATGGCTGATCATGTGACCAACACTCCCATTTCAATCCATAATCACATCATGACACCATATATATACATACAAACCACAAATAGTCTAAGTTCATGCTTCCTTTTACGAGCCATTTTCGCATGGCCGTATACATATACATCACCACATTTTAAACCAACAAGGGGTAGTCCTATACATGCCATTTCAAAGTTCAACCAAAATTTATACCAAAATAGAGGCGTTGATAGTGTGGATGACTTGACTTTATTGATCCCGAATCCGATTGCTATCGGCGAAATCTATAACACAGAGAGCCAAAGCAGCGGGGTAAGCATTTTATGCTTAGTAAGTCTCAAGGAATATAATCAGCTTTAATTAAAGCAATACATTCACATAACCAAATGCATCATTTCATTAATGCACATTCACATAATCATACTTACTTCACCATCCCAACTCTTATGTTCATACACCAATAACGGCTTCATTAAGGCCGATAACTCGTTCCATCATAGGAGCGGATATTCATACGCTCTTACTCCTAGCTGTGAAGCACACACCGCACTTACCTTGTCATTGGGAAATTTCACAAGTGCATTTGCTGAAATTTTCCAGCAAGCTATAATTTTCAAATCACATACCTCGGAGTTTAACGGATGTCGCTACTCGTTCAATCGCCTTGGGACATAGCCCGGTTATGGTAACCCGCACCAAGGCCTACGGAGTTAACCCGGATATCACGATTTGCACAAATGCCTTGGTCTTAGCCCGGATTTAACAAGCGGCACGAATGCCTTGGTCTTAGCCGGATATAGCTACTAGCACAATTGCCTTGGTCTTAACCGGATATAATTTTCAGCATAATTGTCTTGGGGCTTAGCCGGATATCATTCAATTTCTCATGCACACATACATCAATAATCATTGGACATACATATTTCATTTTCGTTACTAAGGCTCAAACACAATTATAATCATTAGCATGATCGCCTTGGGACTTAGCCCGGTATCATTGAATGCTCATACACACATAAATCAATAATCAATACATCCATATTTCATTCCCCATAATTCAATTAAGGTCACTTCTTGAGGACTTACCTCGGATGTTGTCGAGCGGCTTTTACGGCTATTCGATCACTTTTCCTTCCCTTGTCCAATTGTGGCCCTCTTAGCTCTTGAGCTAATTCAAACAAATTCAATTTATTAAAACCTCATTGTGCTAGCTTATGGCGAATATGACAAGGAGTTTAAATGGTCATATGGCCACTCTTTAGCTTGAATACACAATGGTCATGCACATTTTATACTACATCGAGCAATTCAATACAATTTATTCGAGCATCAAGGAAAAGCTAAGGCCTTCAATAGGCTACCCAAGGCGAATATTCATGTACATGTTGAGGCCAATTATGCACTTAATACCTCACAAAAACAGCATGCATTTTACTAGTTAATGCTTTGCATATTGTAGCTCAAAACTTATAATATAGCATCAAGCACTCATATGTGTGCTAGGCGAATGTGCTTGCAATTTCACAATCATTCTTCAACATCTTCTTCTTTAAACAACCATATTCATCACTTAGTTCATAACCAAAACATCATGTGCAAACATATATATACATATATGAGCATGGCGAATTTCAAGGTGTCCATAGCCATCCAAAACACAAATTTTAACTAACATGCAAGAAGCATGAACCATGCTCATGAATGCATCATGGCCGAGTATGACAATCATGCCCCTTTTCAACTTCAATCATGATTAAACAAAAAGAAAACTCAAAATCTTACTCAAAAGTAGACAATCCATCATTGCATGCATCATCATCAAGCTTCACACTTAGCATGCAATGGCTTTATCACCATATCACCAAAACATGCATGAAACTCCTAACACAACCTCATACATACCTTAATCTTGATGCAAACTTAGCCAAATCTCCTTCTAGATCTCTTCCAAACCAAGCATGAAGCAAAAATCCTCCTTCTTCCTTAGTTTTGGCTCAAAGAAAGGATGAACAAAATTTTTCTTTCTTTCTCTACAACTCACGGCAATGGGGGAATACCACACTCACACACATTTTTTTCATTCTTTTCTTACCCATACACCTTTGTTTATTATTTCTCCCTAATGCACCAACAAAACATGTTTCATGACATGTTTTGCCCATCCTCTCTTGCCATGGCGGCCACTTCATGTTGGGGGAAATTTGACATGCAAATCCCTTATTTTTGCATGCATGAGCAACTAGTCATCACACATTTCCCCATCATACTTTCAAAGTTCACCACTAGGTCCTTTCTAGTGAAATTCGCATTTATAACACTAAATCGAAACATCAAAATGTCACACACAAATTAACACATATCATAGGCATCAAAATAAATTTTAAATTATTTTTATGCCTCGGTTTTGTGGTCCCGAAACCATATCCCGTCTAGGGTCAATTTTGGTACATCACGGGGTGCTCTGTATTATTAGAAGAAGAAGGATGGTTCAATGAGACTTTGCATTGATTACCGTCGACTTAATAAGGTGACTATAAAGAACAAGTACCCATTGCCGAGGATTGATGATTTATTCGATCGGTTAAAGGGGCCACAGTGTTTTCAAAGATTGATTTGAGGTCCGGTTACTACCGGTGAGAGTTAAGGAGTCGGATGTGCGAAAACCGCCTTTAGGACAAGGTATGGACATTATGAGTTTCTTGTGATGCCTTTCGACAACAAATGCTCTAGCTATATTTATGGACTTAATGAATCGGATCTTAGGCCATATTTGGATAAGTTTGTAGTAGTGTTTATAGATGACATTTTAATTTATTCTCGAGATGAGTCTGAACATGCGAACACTTGAGAACTATATTGCAGATCTTGAGAGAAAAGAAACTGTTTGCCAAGTTTAGTAAAAGTGAGTTACGGCTTCGTGAAGTCGATTTTTAGGGCATATAGTCTCGGTGATGGTATTCGGGTGGATCCAAGCAAGATTTCTGCGATTGTTGATTGGAAACCGCCAAGAATGTATCCGAGGTTAGAAGCTTTTAGGCTTAGCCGGGTATTATAGACGTTTTGTTGAAGGATTTTCGATGATTGCCTCTCCTATGACTAAGTTGTTGCAAAAGAATGTTAAGTTTGAATGGGTGATAAATGTCAACAAAGTTTTGAAAAGTTGAAAGCACGATTGATGAAGCACCAATTTTAGTACGGCCGAGTCGGAAAGGAGTTCAGTAATTTATAGTGATGCATCATTGACAGGCCTTGGATGTGTGTTGATGCAAGAGGGTAAAGTGGTAGCTTATGCTTTGAGACAGTTAAAACCGCATGAGAAGAACTATCCTACACATGATTTGGGCGGCATTGTTGTTTTTGCCTTGAAGATTTGGCGGCGTTATTTGTACGGTGAAAATGCGAATTTTCTTGATCACAAAAGTTTGAAGTACTTGATGAATCAAAAGGATCTGAATCTGCGACAACGAAGATGGCTTGAATTATTAAAGGATTATGATCTAGTGATTGATTATCATCCGGAAAAGCAAATGTAATTCTTGCGCCTTGAGCGAAAATTTCTTTTACTTTGAGAGCCATGTACGGGGTTAGCATTGTCGATGATGGGTCAATCTTAGCGAGATGAGAGCTAAACCGTTATTTCTCCAGTTGATTTGTGATGCTCAAAAGAATGATAGTGAGTTGCGGATCAAGAGAACTCAATGCGAATCGAGTTACGACTCGATTTTCGAGTTGGACCGGATGAGTATTTGATGTTTGAGAGACAGGATATGTGTCTTGAAAAAGCGATAAATTGATTCGAAAATATTACATGAGGCGCACAATGGCTGTTTATCAGTTCATCCTGGTAGCACAAAAATGTATCAATGTTGCGACGTTATCGTTGTGATCCTTCACATGTGATTTCCCCAACAGAAATTGAGATTCGATTGGATATGACCTATGAGGAGGAACCAATAAAGATTTTGGCTCGAGAGGTTAAACAGTTAAGAAATAAAAGTATAGCTTTAGTGAAAGTATTGTGGCACAGACATGGGATAGAAGAGGCTACGTGGGAACTGAGGAAGCTATGAGGAAACAGTACCAAACCTCTTTCTCGGTAAGATTTTTGGGACGAAAATCTCAAAAGGGGAGAATTGTGACAACCCGAATTAGGGCCTAATCGGAATAGTGGTTTTGTGACCACAAATTCGAGATAGAAATAATTGTTTTATAATTATTTTGGGGTTTATGATATGATTGCATGATTGTGTGAAAATTTCGTGATGAAATTCTATACCTAAAGTGCTTAAATTGAAAGTAGGGACTAAATCGAATAAGTTGCAAAATTTGCATCCCGAAAGTTTTTAGTATGAAATTGTTTTGGAATATTAATTAGGAGGTCTTAAATAGCAATTTGACCAATTTTAAGTTCATGGACAAAATTTGGACATGGAAGGAATTTTGAAAGTTTAGTAAGGAGGGCATTTTGGTCATTTGGATATTAAATGAAATAAAATGGGAAAAATAACACAAAATTGATCATCATCCTCCTTAGTTGCTGCCGAATTCTCCCTCTCTCCATAGCTAGGGTTTCTTCAATTTTCAAGCTCCATAGTAAGTGATTCCAAGCCCGCTTTTAATGTTCTTTACGTTTTGGAATCCTAGAAGCTCGATTAAGCTTATGCTAGTAATAATTTAACCTAGAGTTCATATTTGGAAAAATACCCATAGGTGAAATTTGTGTATTTTGATGTTTTATGATAGAATATGACGTTTTAAATTATGTTAAATAACTTGTGCTACTCGGTTTTAAGTGAAAACGAGTAAAACGGCATAATCGGTAAAAATACCTATTGTTCGTAACTATATGATAGAGTGAGAATTTGATGTTGTTGTAGAAGAGAAAAATGTTCAGCATATCATAAAACATAAGAATAAGGGCTGAAATTAAATTTCCGAGCCTAGGGGAAAAATTGTAATTTTGTAAAAGTTAGGGGGCGAAAATGTAATTTTTCCATGATGTAATTTTTGGATTGAAATAAATAGTATGAGTATTAAATGAGCTAAATGTGTTATTATAGATCAAGAAAGACGCGGAATTGATCTTGCACGGGGGAAGGAAAAAGTTTTGGACTAAATTGCAAAATTTCCACATTTTGCACCAAGGTAAGTTTGTATGTAAATATTACAATAATTTCATGTACATTCTTATATGTCACCTATTATATAAATACACTAGCTGATGTTAAAATATAAATCGACTATTGGAAGAATGGAAATAAATATAGAGAGAGATCCGGTTGAACATTGGAGAGATCGAATGAAATAGAGGGCGTAGCTAGGTCACATGTATGATCTTGAGTGCACATCATGTGTACAAGAAAGCTACGAGACACCATGTAGTACCTAGGTCACATGTGTGATACGGGATGTATCCCATGTAGACAAGAGAGCTACGTGAAAGATAAATGTAGCTGGGTGCATGCGTGATTCCAAGTGACGGACACCATGTAGACAAGAGAGCTACGAGACAAATCGGCTAGGTCGCATGAGTGGTACTAAGTGTTCACCATGTGTACAAGAGAGCCGAACTAAGCGAAGTATGATGGTGGGGTGTGTCTTGAAACCATTAAATATCGAGATTGATCCGAATTGTTCAACGGGATGGTTTTGTGGTGATATTGTGGTTTGGACCTACACTTATGGTGAATGAAATGTGGTGAAAATGATTTGTGGTATATACATATATAAGATAAAATGAGGTTAGCATGAAGAATTTGTGAAAGAGTGAAATTAGCATTAAAACTGTTTTTAGATGGTAGCAGTGACGTGATTTTGAAAAATCACCAAAAATAGGAGGAATATAATTAGAGGTTGAATGAGATGTGAAATTAAAGTTTAATGAGTCTACTTTCATATAAAAGAAACAGAGCAAGCAAAGGAATTCTATATTTTGAGATATTTACAATTGTATGTGACTCGCTCAGGATGAATACGTGATCCCCTGTTCCAACTTTGAAAAATCATTAAAAATTGTACAAAGCAAATTAAGAAATATAGTTTACATGCCTAAATTCCATATTGAGACTAGTTTTAAATGAAACAGACATCAGGGTTGTTTGAATTGTGTACTGAGAGAAATTCAATTCGTAGTGAACAGAGGTCAGATCAGTCGAGCTGTGTAACAGGGGAAACTTTAACTAATAAACTGTACTAATCGGCTGAACCAAAAATTATAGAAAAAAATTATCAAAAATCTTTATGAGTCTATATTCAGGGAAATTTTACGGATTTGAATTTCGAGTTTTGTAACTCGAGTTATGATTTATTTAGTGAATATGACGCAGCAGAGACAGCTTAATCAAAGTGGAATGAATAGTGAAGTTAAAGTAGATATACTTGAATTGTTGTGTAAACATGTTAGATTTTTTTAATCAGTATTTACATACTTACTTACTAAGCTATAAGCTTACTTTGTTTCTCTCTTTTGTCTTATAGTGTTCTTCGCTTGCTCGGGAGTTAAGGATCGTGAAGATCTACCGCACTATCATACTTTAGGGTATTTGAACTAAAAGTTTTGAATTATGGCATGTATAGTAGGCTTAATTATTTTGTTACGTGTCATATTTGTCTAGGTTTAAAATATTAGTTCTGATGACTCGACCAGCTACTTTGTACAAGCCATTAAAGTTGGCTAATATTGTTCAAGACATATGTTATACGATGCACTATCAAATTGGATGACATATTTATATCTCGGTTATGTTTAATGGTATGTGTTATGTTCTGGTAATACCTGGTATCCTGTTCCGGCGACGGTAATGGGTTAGGGGTGTTACATTCGATGTCTGAAAATCTCATACGAACCATAGGAATATTTAGGATGCATATGTCTTGACATAGGATCTGATATGTGTTTTCGTGTGAGACCTCGTCTGGGACGTTGGCATCGACTTATGATTTACGTGTAAGACCATGTCTGGGACATCAGGATCAGATTTGATTTCGTGTAAGACCTTGTCTGGGATAGTGGCATTGATATTCGATTACATGTAAGACCACGTCTGGGACGTTGGCATTGTACGAGATTTTTGAGCTATCCAAGCATCCTTATTAATTTTTAACGGTTCAACAAGCATTTCGAGAAAATGAATGACTATGTGAACATGTATCCGATTTAGGTACGTTTGAAATTTATATTGAGATTGAAAATGAAAGGTAAGCATAAGTATGTATGTATGAACATATGAAATATGTTTGTATTATGTGAAAATGTGAGGTACATATGAGCAAATGGTCATGAGTATTTGAGCTAAAAGAGAAATATGAACTTGACATTGAGTTATGCCATGATTGATACAAATGAATTGCTTATATTTGTGACTTGTGATAAGTTTATTTGTATATGACTTACTAAGCTTTTGAAAGCTTACATTTGTGTGTGTTTTCAATTGTTTTATAGATATCGTAGCTATCAGGAGCTCAGGGATCGTCGAGGATCATCACTACACTATCGAACTCTCTTTTGATACTTCTTGAAAATGTATATATTGAAGTATGGCATGCATAGGCTAGAAGTACTTGTATATGTTTTGTAATGTGTATATCATGCCATGTGATATGGCTAGTTTATGGTTGAACTTATGGTTGGATTTTGATAGATGATATGTGATGCAAAAATGGCATATTTGGTGTATATATATGACCTAGTGTGAAATGGTCAATTTGGTAAGCTAGTAATGTGATTTGCCTATGGAAATGGTAGATTTTTTATATGAAAATGAATTTGAAACTTAGTGATAAGGACATGTATAATTGAATGTGTTTTATAGGTAAATATGGTATGTTTTAGTTTGGATAATGAGCATGAATTTGGTTGATAATGATATGGTATATATGATGTGTGTTCTGGTTGTGAATTGGCTGAAAATTACTATGAAAATTGTTTGGTTTTGATGCTTGCAGGGAGGACCCAAAATGGGTGGCAAATTGGCCTTGCAAATGGCCTATTTTTGCCCACATGGGTAAGGACATGGGCGTGTGTGTCAGCCATGTTGCTCAATGGCCATTTCGAAATGAGCCTGGCTAGACCACAAGGTAGCACACATGGTCGCGTGCTAGGCAGTGTGGCCAAGTTAGTTTCGAGCACGGGCTAGACACACGAGCGTGTGACTGGCCATGTGACCCAAGTCAGTAGCCTCATTAATTTTTACACTGCCTAGCATACAGGCATGTCTTATGGCTGTGTGGAGAAGTCAGTATCTATGCTCTATTTTGCGACGGTCTAGACAGACGGGCATGTCTAATACCGTGTGAGGCACACAGCTTGCTCACACGGGCATGTGACCTTTATAACTTTCAAAAATGTTTAAGTTCTGAAAAATTTTGTATGAGCTTGGTTTAGTCCCGACCCCTTACTAAAGCATGTTTAAGGTCTCGTAGACCTATATAACGAAAAATTGTGAATTATTATTGTATGTTTTAATAAAAGTTTCGATATGTCTGGTAATGCCTCGTAACCCTAGTCTGGCGAAGGATACAGATTAGGGGTGTTACAATAGCCATCACATCAAATCTTTCTATCATCTTCTTAATGGTAATCCACAAATAAATCATTCATAAATCATCTCGATTTAGCACTCGCACCAGAAATCATATTAAAACTTTATACTATATCTAAACTTAACTAAAAATGTAACACCCCAAACCCGGCCTAGACGTTATGGCCGAATCTGGCGTGTCACATTGATGTGCTTTTCAAAAACCTTGTTTTCATTGAAAACCCTTCTTTAAAATAAAAACCTTGAGTAAAATCCCAGCTTGTATTTGTTGCTTTCAAAGCGAGGTCTATTTTAAAAAAAAAGACTATTCCTTCTTGTATGATAATAATCACTTTGTAAAATCTCTTTTCAGTTGCGGAAGCTTTATTTAAAATAGATGGTCTATGAAAACTTGTCATTTAAAAATTGAGTTGCAAAAACGTAGTATTTAAAAACAGTTATGGTTTAGGAAAAACCATGTTCTACTTCTAACAAATATAAAACATAAAAATAATAATAATCCTAATTTGAAAGAATAACCAGAGGAAAGGCCTTGTTACACCCAAATAAAAAAAATAATTTAAAATCAAAATATTAAAATTTACATAAAAGACTAAGTCTAAACTTTTTGCTAGTTGGCCACCTCCGAGTCCCTCCATCCGTCGAACCGCCTACTGAGGATCACTTGAAAAATTTAAAAGGAGGGGGGTGAGTTTCTAAAATTCAGTGTGTACAACCCTCAATGAGTATAAAAAAATCATCAGCTATTCTGGGCCTGAGCCCAATTCAATAATGGTGGCCTTTGGGACTTGGCCAATATTAGCCTCAGTTGGGCTGAAGCCCACATCGCAATAATATCACAATAATATCATATGTGCAATGCTGTGCAACCCACCCCAATAATCCAACCACTACACACCAGCTTTGTCCCCCGGTACACTTCATGTGGGGATATAAATATCGACCCACCCATCTGGTACACATCAATGCGATACTACCTTTATCGCAGCAAGCTACTAATCAAATATTAGGCTTAATAGCCATCAGTGGATCCACAGTCGTCAAGCAACCATGCGATATCATATGAATGCAGCAGGTATACATGTAACATCCATAAATCTTACATTCAACACATAGGGGTATGTTAGTCATTTTTTTCCCTTAGGGGCATTTCGATAATTTCTCTTTATTATGGGTTTATTACCTATCTCGGCCGTTGACAAGTCCCCGTTGGCTAAAGTGAACAGATACTATATGCCAGGTAGGATCCCAGCGAAGAGGAGGTGAGTCATTAAGACCGCTTAAGTACCAAGCTCTCCCTGGATCCAATCCTAGACATGCATATATCCATTGCCACACTTTAACCCTATGAATTGTCCACAGTCACAATTAATTAATTAATTAAGTTTTATGTCTGTTTAAGCAGTTATTAGATACTAGGCTCAAAACCCCTTACAAAGCCCAAACAAGTCTACATATATGTATATGGCCTACTAGGCCAAATCTCATTCATATGGCCCATTCGGCCCAAATCACATTCATATGGCCCATCTGGCCCGAATCAATTCCAAGCCATGTAACCAACATGACTAGTTCATCATTTATTATCAAATGAACAAATTCGCTTATTTTGGGCCATAGGCCCATTAGGCCCATTTAGCCCATTTCGGCCCAGATGGCCTAAGTACGGCCTAGATTCATGAGATCACTTATGGGGCCTCTGTCAACATATCGATTTCCCCCCTTACGAGTGTTTGCGCACTTGTAAGACTATCGTAGCCAGACTTTCGACTTTTCGACATTTCGGGATTTGCCGATCTAACGTGTGTGCAGTATATGTACGCACCTTTGGCTTTATATCAAGTTATCATAGGGTAAAGTACACACCTTATCACCTGGAGTACTAAGTATTCATAATCGCCTGAACCTATATTCAACATTATACTCCATTAGTCACATCCCATTAATTCAAAATAAATCGACTACTTACCGAAGAACAACCTATACTTGCCTTGACTTGACTAGATTGATCGCCTGCGATCTCCCTACGTAACTCGAAATCTGACGTAGTCCCCCTTACGCATCCAGCAAAAAGTCCCTAACGGCTGACACCTTACATCACTTAAACTTGGGAGCCTCTATCCCAAACCTCTCTGCTAGAACCTCCTTTTTTCCATCAACTGATACTTAGCTAGCGATCACACTCTTGAATGAGAGGGAGAAAAAGAAATAAATAGAGAAACCATAGGTTAACGAAAGTAATGGTATTGGAAAGGATAAAGAAAAATCGGCTTTTAAGAGTGTAGAAACGAAATAACTTAGAAATATTTAACAAAAGCTGTAGAAGATCTAATTCACTTACCGATCGCGAGATTGCTTGCCAATAAGAAGTCAACCACCAAAGTGTATGAATTAGCTCCTAAATGAAAAAGAAGCAACCGGCTAAGTTAAAGAGGGAAGAGGTTGATTCGATTAAAATAGAAGAAAAGATCAAGAGTTTGGCTTAAGGAAAAGAGGAGATGAAGGGTTTGAGATTACTCAGGTATTTGCAAAAAAAAAAAAAAAAAGTCAAGAGGTTGGAATAAATTTCCCCCAAGAATATGTGACTAAAGTACACAAAAACAACAAATGTCGTTACTTGCCCATACGACAACGTATATATACTAAAAAAAATAAAAACCTACACTCCCCAATTGACTTAAACTTGTCCAGTTAAATTCCCTTCAATTTCTCCAATTTTATCACCATCATATCCACACTTAATCCTTATCCTTATATCCACCGTAACCTTGATTTTAGCTAACAATTGCATTCAAATTGCTTCCACCGAATGGAAATCCTACCTTGCATTGCACAACAAAATTCAATTCCTTTTTGCGCACGAAACCATTTGAACTCCAGCCCTCCAACTTCCCAATACGCTACTGGCCACTGTACTGCCACCTATCTTGTGCTAGCATTCGATCACAATTAACTATAAGGCTTATATGCCTAAGTCTCAGTTTCCCTAAAGAATAAAAATTTAAAACTATTTCCAAGCTTGGGATTCGAACCTCCAACCTCTCAGGTACATACATGCTTCTCGCCACTACCCCCTAGGCACTCTTGTGCCATATTCCTACCAAACATATTTATAAGGCCTAAATGCTAGCTTCCCTACTAATCATATGTGGAATAAAAATTTTCACGAAGGCCAAGACTTGAACCTTGGACTTCCTGCTTGCTACCAACGCCTTTTGCCATTAGGCCAAGCATTTCCTTGTGTCAGATTTTACCAAGCCTTATTAATAAGCCTTCCATCTAATGCTCAGGGTCTTTTAAAAATAATACAAAATTTTGCTAAAGCCCTGGATCAAACCCAGGACTTTTTGCTCACTACCAACCCTTCCTAAATCATTTAAAAATTAAACTAAACATGCAATTATAAAATATTTAAACACACTTAAGTTATTTAAGCGCATTCTAACCGATCCCAAACTCAAGTCCTATTACTTCTCGTCCCAAAATTCAGGGTGTTACAGAAAAGCTATGATATTCTCTTGTCATAACTTTATCATTAATAGTATAACTACCGAAAAATTCACATTGATCGTCTATCGAGGCATAACTGTGAAACTCTAATTATCAGACTCTGACCGATGCTTCTGACATGTTTGCATCTATACCTTTCAACTAATTTTTGCTCCCCTTTCATGGAAAGCGTAAAAAAATATCATTTAACACAAGCGCGACAGCTTCAACTATTGGGGCAACTTTAATCATAATGACATTTCCCAATTATAATTGATCTAATAGACATAATTTTGTATCATGTCTTCTAGAATATGGATTCTTCATTTAGACGTCCGTCTATTTACCTGTGAATGCACAAAATTTATTCCCGGACCAGAAGATAAACTCAAATGTATATAAGTCAATTAACTTTTCAAATGAATAACCCACTCTGAGTAAAATAACTGAGTCGAGCTTAACTAATAATAATGTTTTAGAAGAATTCCTTTTTCTTATCGTCAAGACAATCTAGAGAAACCATCTATCATAATTCACTCAGAATGCCAATCGAAGATCACCACAAATGTAATAGCCCATTTTTAGTCAAATCGGAATAGTAGTTTCAGGACCACAAATTTTAAGTCAAAATTAATATTTTATTATTATTTTAATATTTACAGCATGATGGCATGTACGGGTGAAAATTTCATAAAGTAATTTCATCGTTTAAATGGTCAATTTGATAAAAACGACTAAATCCCATAAAATGTAAAACTTATGCTCTATTAGTTAAAGGTGTCTAATAGCTATGGAACTTAAATGTGGAGGTCTTTATGTTGTAATTAGACCATTAATAGCATGAGTGGACATATATGGACATATATTAAGGTGATTTAAATGGTGTTATATAAGTTTAATATAGTAATTTATTAAATAAAGGTTAATTAATTAAAACAAAAGTCAAATTTTGTTCATTCATCTCTCTTCCAACCGAAAATAAGAAAGAAAACAAGCTGCTGATAAACTTTGAAGGTTCAGCTATTGCATGCTTCAATTGTAAGTGATTTTTGACCTGGTTTTTAGTGATTTCTATATTTTTGAGTTTGTTGTAGCTCAATCTATCTAGCCCGTACTTTTGATTTCAAAATTGTTAAAATTTGTGAGAGTTGCCATTGAAATATGTATGTGTTCTTTGATGACATATGATGAATTATGAATATTTGATGCTAGTTAAACAAATTTTGTTAAGTGATTTTTAGTGAAAATGCAAAGTAGGGATTAAATTGTGAAAATTGTAAAGTTAGTGGTTAAAATGTGAAATAAATGAAAAATATGAGCTTCTAGGGGCATAATAGTAATTCATCTTGTAACACCCTTGTAACACCCCTAACCCATATCCATCACCGGATTAGGGTTATAAGGCATTACCGATCATATTACAAGTAATATAAATATGCATTACAATTTACAATTCGAAATTTTAATCACATCAATGCTCATAATTTAAATCGAATATCAAATCTTAAAATCATATCATTTACAACATAGCGTAATTAAAAACATAAACCAACATTTATCAAAACAAATTATACATATACAGAACATATAACAAATCAACAACTTCGTTAATTGAATATCAAACCTATTTTTATATAAGTTATGCGCATGTACAAATTATACATCAATTGAAACAAATTTCATTAATAACCTCTTCATTCATTTATGCGGTATTAGTGCATTAGTCTATGTGAAATTCACATGTTTTGCATATTATCACAAATTAAAACACGCATTCAATTATATATATATATAACCCATTTTAATTACCTTATCTATTCAGCTAACACAACTCATTTGTATATATTAGTAAACTTACAAATAACTAACATAACTATATAGTTATGCACATATACATGTCCACCATAATATAAACACACACATATATATACATGTAACAACATATAAGAGCTTAATTATCATATCATGACTGAATACCAAAACACACATATCCTTTATCATTTATCCAATCTCCTTATATAAATCTAAGTCTCAATATATTTGACTTACCATAACAAATAAATCAAGTATCATACATAACATTAATATGGAACATAACTTAACACCGAATCTACCCCATGCATATATCTTGATCTTTACCTAACTAATGCATGATTTAACTTAACTCAATTAACAACCTTTATATGCCATATGGTCGAAACACAAAACAAACTCCACAAACATCATATATCTTGTATACACTCTCAATATAAATTCAAACCAAGACCAAATTTTATATATCATAGCCGATACATTCATACCACATCTGAAATCATCAACCAACCTCAATGTACAAACACATAACACAAATTCTAATCATCCATGGCACATAGTATAATAACCAAAATAGACTTAAACCATAACTGAACCAAAATCGAACCCAAACATGGAAGTTAAGCCATTTTAGCATGGCTCAATTTATACATAGACCAAAATACAACATTTCAAGAGTATAATTTAGCCTATACATGCCATAGATTCGTAAGTTCACTTATAAAAATACCAAAGACTATCGATAGTGTGATAGGCTTTACTGACGATCCCCAAGCTTGTAACTGGATCCAAAATCTATAAAACAAAGATAAACATACACACACAGAGTAAGCTTTTATAGCTTAGTAAGTCATATGCAAATAAACAATCCAATAATATAAGCAACTCAATTAAACTAAACCAAATTATAATATCATTATCACATTTAGTCTCAAACTTACAATTCCGTGAATAATATATACCTCCATACATAAATATTACCTTGGCCGACTGCTCATATAGTTAATTTAACAAATTATTATTTAACTTTCAAAGCCAAAATGTCGTTAAATAACCAAGTACACATGCTTTGGCCAAGCTTCCAAGCTTAATAATCAAGGAAATCGATATTTGGGCTGAAATCGGGAAAATACAAGGTTATGGACTAGAATGGTAAATTGCCATTTCTGGATCCGAGGTAAGTTTATACGTAAATAATGTATCGATTTATTTTATTTTATTATATTTTGTTATCATATGAAATGTGGCTGCCTATAGAATGATTATTTGTTGTAAATTGCAAATTGAAAAAGGACTATGAATAAATTGTAACATGTTGGAAAGTGAGGAATTTCCTGGTTAAGCCTTCGAAATAGAAACAATACGAATGATCTATTGTGAGGTCATGTGTGTAGTACTAAGTGCAGGCTACTACGTGTACCGGATAATTGGTCGTATATGTAGTACTAAGTGCAGGCTACTATGCGTACCCGATAACTTCGATCACGTGTGTAGTACTAAGTGCATGCTACTACGTGTATCAAATGGTTAGGTCACGTATGTAGTACTAAAAGTAGGCTACAACGTGTACCAGATAATTGGTCGCATGTGTAGTACTAAGTGCAGGCTACTATGCATACCAGATAGCTTTGGCTTCAAGTGTGAAAATATGTGCAGGCAATTGAGTATTAGTTATTATTCCGAGGAGTTCAACGGAAAAATCGATTAAGTAAAAATACATGTGAACATGATTATATGATGAATAAGTGCAGGTATATGTTTAAGAAAATTTTGAGCAATATGCTCGATATTTGAGTGAACTTCGATAAGACAAAATGGATTAAGTGAAATTATGTAAGAGTGAATTTTAGTAGTAAAACAGTATTAGACAGCAGCAGTTATGTGACTTTGAAAATTCACCAAAAATTGTGTAAGTTGAATTAAATTTCAAATAAATTATGGAATTAAAGCTTAATAAGTTGTTTACATATAAAATAAACATGGGGAGCAAAAGAGTTGTATATTATGTGATATTCTAATTTTTGTGAGACAGTGTCAGAATGAATTCGAGATCCCTTGTTCTAACTTGGAAAAATTGTTAAAAAACGTAGAAAAATAATTTGGGTTATAACTTATATTATTAGAATATCTGATGAGTCTACTTTTAATAGAAACAAACGAGAACATTATCCGAGTCTTGTACTACGATATAAATAAATTTTAGTGAAGAAAGGTTGAAGCTATCAAACAGCGAAATAGGGGATAATTTGAATAATAAACTGTAATTATTGGATTGACCAAAAATTTTGAAAATTTTATGGTAGAAATATATATGAGTCTAATTCCTGGGAAAATTTACAGATCTTAATTTGGAGTTCCGTAACTCCAGATATAAATGATTTAGTTACTATAACTCAGGAAAGCAGCTTAACCAGAACATGTGTAAATGTACAATTGGGTTAGTTTTACTATGGAAAGCATGTTAGTAAATTGCTTATTATTATTTCATGCGAGCTTACTAAGCGTAAAGCTTACCCCCTCCTTTCCATTTCTTTTAGTGTTGTCTGGTTAGCTCAGGGTTGGAGATCATCGGAGGTAGCATCACACTATCAAGCCAACACCTTGACAATATAAACACATATGCTAGAATTATCAAGTGAGTGGCATGTATAGGGACCTAGTTTTATAACATGTGTTATTATAATTTGGCCAAATATATTGATCTTTAGTGAGCTAATGATTCTAACTTATAAATCTAGCTATTTATGTTATGTTTGATATTGGTGATGTGTATATGCTTGTTTGCCATGCATGGTTGGTAATATGTTATGTGTTGTTGTGAATGTTTAAGTCCGTTAACGCCTCAAACCCTGTCCCGACATTGGATACGGGTGAGGGCTGTTACACGAGACATTTTAGAATTTTTAGCGATATGTTTGGTGTGTTAGCAAGTTAAAGCTAAGCATCAAGTGCCTTCAAGATTGCTACAACCGATGATGATACCAGAACGAAAATGGGATAGAGTTACGATAGATTTTGTATCGTGATTACCCTTGTCTCCGAATAAGATGCTATTTGGGTTGTCGTTGATCGACTAACAAAGTCTGAACATTTCATTCTGCTACATACAGACTATTTGGTTGATAAATTAGCTAAATACTACTTATCTGAGATCGTTAGATTGCACGAGGTTCCAGTTTTGATTATTTCAGATAGAGATCCGAGGTTTACTTCATGATTTTTGAATAAATTGCAAGAAGCTCTCGATACGAGGTTGGATTTTAGTACAGTATTTCATTGGCAAACTAATGGTCAATCTGAGAGAGTAGTACAAATTCTTGAAGATATGCTTCTTTGTTGTAGTTTAGAATTTGAAGGCAATTGGGAAAAATATTTGTCATTGGTTGAATTTGCATATAATAACAGCTTTCAATCGAGCATAAAGATGGCACTGTATAAAGCTTTGTATAGTCGCAAATGCCGAACTCCATCATACTGGACTGAGCTGAATGAGAAAAATATTTACGGGGTTGATTTGATTCAAGAGACTGAAGAAAAAGTGAAAGTAATTCACGACAATTTGAAAGCAACTTTAGATAGATAGAAATTGTATGCAGATTTAAAACGAAAAGACATTGAATTTTATATCAGTGATGAAGTATTTCTAAAAGTATCTCCGTGGAAGAAAATTCTTAGTTTTGGTCGCAAAGGCAAATTGAGTCCGCGTTTCATCGGGCTGTATAAAATCATCGAAAGAATAGGGCCAGTGGCATATCGGCTAGCTTTACCATCAGAATTAGAAAATATCCATAAAATTATTCGTTTTGGTTGCAAAGGCAAATTGAGTCTGCGTTTCATCGAGCCGTATAAGATCATCGAAAGATTAGGGCCAGTGGCATATCGGCTAGCTTTACCATCAGAATTAGAAAATATCCATAATGTATTTCATGTGTCGATGTTGCACAGATATAAATTAGATCCATCACGTGTGATTTCTCCATAAGATATTGAGATTCAACCTGATATGACGTATAATGAACAAACGATTAGAATTTTAGCTCGATAGGTTAAAGAGTTGAGAAATAAATGCATAGCTTTAGTGAAAGTCTTGTGGCAATGTCATGGGGTTGAAGAGGCTACGTGGGAGGCCAAGGAAGCTATGAGAAAATAGCACCCTAACCTTTTTGCTGGTAAGATTTTCAGGGACGAAAATCCCTAAGGGAGGAGAGTTGTAATAGCCCATTTTTAGTCAAATCAGAATAGTGGTTTTGGGACCACAAATTTGAAGTTAAAATATTTATTTTATTATTATTTTAGTGTCTATAGCATGAAAATATGATTGTGTGAAATTTTTGTTAAGAAATTTCATCATTTGAGTGCTTAATTTGATAAAAAGGACTAAATGGTGTAAAGAGCAAAAGTGTTGTTCTATTAGCTAAAAGTGTTCAATAGTTATAGAACCATAAATTTAAGGTCCTTATGTGGTAATTAGACCATTTTTTAGTAAGTGGACATTTATAGGCATAGAATGGATGATTTAAATGGTTTATCATTAAGGTTATAATAGTAATTTGGAAATTAAATGATAATTTAATAAAACAAAAAAAAAACACAAAATGTGTTTCATCCATCTTTCTTAACCAATTATAACAAAGAAGAAAGCCATTTTTAGGGCTTGGAGCATTTGATTATCTCCTAGCTCAATTGTAAGTCTATTTTTGTCTCGTTTTTAATCATTTCTACTTTTTTGAGATCGTTGTAGCTAGGTCTAGCTAGCCCAGGGACTATTTTACAAAACTGTTAAAGATTTTAGAGGTTTCCATTGATGAATACATGAGTATTTTGATGTTTAATGATAGATTATGAATGTTTGATGATAGTTATACAAGTATGTTAAGTGATTTTTATTGAAAACATAAATTAGGGATTAAATTGTGAAATGTGGAAACTTTATGGTTAAAATGTGAAATAAATGAAAAATATGGGTTGTTAGGGACTTAATTGAAATTCGGCTAGCATGGGTTGTGGTTAAATTGCATTAATTTGTGTTTTTATGAAATAAGGACTAAATTGTAACAAATGTGAAACATTAGGGACAATTGTCTAAAAATGCCTTAAAGTGAATTTTGGACTAAATTGAAAAAAGAGATGATTAAATAAGTTAATTTTGATTACATATAGATCAAGAAAAGTGAAACTCGAATCTAGATCGAAGGAAAAACAAAGTTCTTGACTAATTGACCAATTTAGCCGTTTTTACATCTGAGTTAAGTTCGTATGTAATAACTCGATTTTATCTAAATCAAAACAGTGATTTGGGAAACAAAAATCTAAGGTTGTAAAATTAATTTTATATTATTTTATGTGTTTACGACATGTGAATTAATATGTGTGTAGGTTTCGTGAAATAATTTTATCGATTGGTTGTTTAATTTGATAAAAGGACTAAATCGCGTAAATTATAAAAGTAGCATGTTATATGTTAAAGTGCTTAATTGCTTTAATTAATTAAAGGTGAAGCCCTTACTTGGCCGGTTATGGGCTTATGTTATATGGTTTTCTTATTTAATTATAAAGGTTAAAATGGTAAATTGAATATTAATATGTGATAAATAAAACAAAACATAAAATATTATGCATGTTCATCTTTTATGGCCGAATGTGAGAAGAAAAGAAACCATTGTTGAAGTTTTTAAGTTCGGCACCTAGGAAGCTTGATTTAGGTATGTTATTTGCTCGTTTTTTTTATAATTTTTATGTTTTTGAGATCGTTGCTTTGTATATTAGCTACCCATGCTTTAATTTTTGGATTTGATGATGAATTTGTGGAATGACATTGATGAATATTCAAGCTTTTTGTTGTTTGATGATGAAAAATAAATATTTGTTGTTTGATTTTCATAGTTTATTAAGTGGTTTTTGATAAAAATGCTTATTAAGGATTAAATTGTAAAACTTGTAAATTGAGGGGTTAAAATGTGAAATAAATGGAATTAATGGGCTGCTACGGACCTAAGGAAGATTCAGCCATGCTTGGGTTTGATGAAATTTTGTGTATTTTGTGTTGTTTTGAAATAGGGACTAAATCGTGAAAATGTGAAATGTTAGGGGATAAAGTGCAAAATTCCCATTTATGTATTTTTGGGTGAAATTGAATGAATATGTGATTAAATAAGTTAAATTTGAATTTATTTAGATCAAGAAAGAAAGAAATCAGATTTGGATCGGGGGAAGCCGAAAGTTGTTGAATAGTTGTTCCGATTTGTTCGTTTCCGTACGAGGTAAGTTCATACGCAAATAAATGTTTTTAAATTTAAATGTATATTTAAATATGTTTCCAATTTGAATTGAGCATTCGAGGACTTGTTTCGAGCACGAATTGATTGAGTTACAAAGTTGATATCCCCATATAAACCTTAGGAATAGTATAGGATACTGATGTCATGACATTAGGACTTCTGAGGTGTGATTCCATGTAAGACCATGTCTGGGACATTAGCATCGATATGAGATTACGTGTAAGGCCCTGTCTGGGACAGAGGCATCGATATGTGATAACATGTAAGACCATATCTGGGATATGGCATTGTATGTGATATATGTATTTCCGAGTATCCTTAATGATTCCGAATGGTTCAATGGGCAATGTCAAAATGAGAACGAAAGTGAATTTGAGCTAAATGATTCAGGTACGAATGAAGTTTATATGTTCATTGAAAAATAAGGTAAGTGAAGTTACTTAACATAGTAATATGGATTATATGAGAAAAATGATTGTATATGTCTATGAGATTAGTTAAATATGGCCTATTCAAATTGAATTATTTATGATTTTGTGATGATTTATTTGCTGATGGCTTACTAAGCTTTCAAAGTTTACCTTTTGTGTTCTTTCATTGTTTTATAGATATATAAGGCTAGCTCAAGCCAGGGGATCATCAAGGATCATCGTCACACTATCAATCGCTATTTTGGTACTTTGAAAGCTTGTACTTATGACATATGGCATGTAGAGGCTAGTTTTGATACAGTTAGTTTTGAATTGTGTATAAATAGCCATGCAAAAATGGATTGATAATGATGTTAATGTTTGTGAATAATCGGCCTTGTTAATTAGCTCATTTTGTTAATTTTGTTTGATGGCATAGTTTGCATTTGTGGATGGTTATGAATCGATTTGTGTGATGTTATTGTAGTGATGGATATGGTTTCGGTTGTGGCAAGTTTATAGAAGCTATGTTATGAATATATTATTGCTTGTGTAATTGGTCTTTTTGGTACGGTCTGTGATAGCAAAAGATGACTATCTTCTATGGATGATGAGTTGGTCATTTGAGCAAGTATAATGTATCTAGTTAATGATGTTAATTAGCTACAAAATGGTCTTCGTAGTTGAGATTTCTTTGTCATAGTGGTATGATCTATTGAGGTTAAATTTGATGATCGAATATATGGCTAAATGATTGGTTGTGTATATGTATTTTGGGTATGAAAAATTAGCATGCGATTTAGGTGTACTTTGATTTGTTATTTGTGTTCAAAAATGTTAATGTTGCTATAGCGCAATGCGCATGACTTGGTAATAATCAAAATTATAGTTGACCATTTCGTGATGTTTGATAATGACTCTTATATGGATAATTAATAAGTTTTATAATATGGCTTGTTCTGATTTGATATGCGAATGTACATAGGCATATGAAATGGTATGTTTGCTAATTAGCTAATGAAATAAATGCATGCAAATGGATGTTTTGACATATGATAGGAATATGAAATGTAATGATATATGCTTGAATTTATATTAAGTATGCGAATGCTATTAATGTGATGGATATATGGTTTAAAAATTTTATTTAAGGAGCGTGTGAACATGGCTTTGATGTATGCAAGTTTGGTTCGAATATTTGTATAGGTTGATGATATTGATCTGGTTGAAATTTGAAGCATGGATTGTTTATGAATTATAAGTAATAAAGCATGATTAGTTTTAGTTGATTAAGTGGTTCATATGTGCGAATTTGACTTATATAAATGAATAGATGGTTGTTATTTGATTTAAAATAATTGTAAAGTAGTTGATATATCTTTGATTATGAAATGAATTATATGAACATCCTGAACTGTGTTTTGTCACGTAATGCCTCATAACCCTAATTCGGTGTCGGATATGGGTTAGGGGTTTCACATTTTATTTGGTATCAGATCTACAGTTTAGTCAGTTCTAGGACTAACGTAGCGCGTGTGAGTCTATCTATACATGCCATATATATAAACTGTGATAGTGTGATTATTCCTGACAATTAAAATATGTTTTTGTATAGTATATGGAACCCGATCGAGCCATAGCTGATGATGTGGAAAGTAATGTGCCCGCTCCCGCTCTACGACCAGGGCCGACTGATTCTAGGCCTATTACAAGTAGCCACGAGGGAGAGGCTAAACAAGCCTTCTTACAGGTGATGAACAAATGGTTCACACAGTACATCTGGACAAATTCGGCTACTCAACAACCTCCACCCCTGCCTAATCCTCCTCAAATACCTGTAATACCTCAAGCTACTGATCCGATGCAATTGAATAAGCCTCCTGTTGTTAAAATCAGAAAATATGAGGCCGAAGAGTTCAGAGCTATGGTAGATGATGATGCTGAACAAGCCAAGTTTTGGTTTGATAATACGATCCGGGTGTTCAATGAATTATTGTAACAGCCCGATTTAGACCCTAATTGAAATGGTGGTTTCGGGACCATGAATCTGAGTTAGAAAAATATTTTTAAATTATTTTCAATGTTTATTCTGTGTGAAATTATGTCTGTGAAAATTTCATGATTTAATTTTGTTGTTTAGGTGTCCGATTAAATAAAAGGACTTAATCGCATAAAGTGAAAATTAGGTGGTTATTTCTAAAAGGGGCTAATTTGCACTTCGCTTTTAAAATAGAAGCCTTTAAGAAGTAAATAGCCCAATATCAAATGAAGTGGACGGTAGTGGGCATGATATATGTGATTTTATAATTTATTAACTAAGGTTAAAAAGGTAAAATAATAATAAGTAATATATATGTTATAATATATGATAATTAAACAAAGTGCTCATATTATTTCCACCATAGCCGAATATAAACAAAAGAAAAGAAATAGGAGAAGTTAGGTTCAGACATCTTTCAAGCTAAAATAAAGGTTCGTTCTTTGTCGATTTTTGATAATTTCTACGTTTTTGAGATCGTTGCTTCAATACTACAAAACCCATGCTTGAATTTTTTTATTTTGATGAATATTTTGAGTTGAGCCATTGTTGATAGCTTGTGATTTTTGTTGTTTGATGATGAAAAATGAAAGATATTTTTTAGATTAACATATTTTGTATTGGAGTTTTTGATGATTTTAAGTAATTAGGACTTAATTGCAAAAAATAATAATTTGAGGGACTAAAATGTTAAAATTGAGAAAAATATAGGAATGGTTACCATTCGACCTAACATCGGTGTTTTGAAATTTTATGTATTTTGTGTTTTGTGCAATAGGGACTAAATTGTAAAAATTGTAAATGTCAAGGATAAAATGGTAAATTGCGTATTTATGTGTTTTTAGACTAAATTGAATGAAAATATGTTTGAATGAGCTTAATTTGAATATGTTTAGATTAAGAACCAAAGAATCAGATTTGGACTGGAGAAAAACGAAAGTTGTCGACTAGTAGCCCCGTCCGTTTTACGACATTCGAGGTAAGTTTATAAGGAAATAGACGTGTTTATTGGTAATTTAATGTTATATTTACATGCTTTTATGAAATGTTAGAAACTAAATATACTATGGCCGAATATGACTAAATATGGCTACTACACTTCTGAGTTTAATTCAATCGAGATACAACATTCGAAAGTCCCGAATGAACCTTAGGAATAGCTAGGATACATATTTCATGACATAGGATCCCGATATATGTGTCCGAGTAAGTCCATGGCCTCGATTTGTGATTTCGATATGTGTTTATGAGTAAGACCATATTTGGGACAGTAGCATCGATATGTGGCTACATGTAAGACCACGTTTGGGATGATGGCATTGTACAATTTATGTGATGTTCCAACTGTCCTATCCAATTTCGAATGGTTCATCGGGCAAAGGTAAATTATGATCGGATGTGTTATATGATCTAAAAGGGACAGGTATGGTTTAATTTGTTAGTTCTCAATGATAAGGTAAGTATGTGACTTATTTGTTAATATAAGTTATATATGTTATAAAAGATAAACTTCCATGATTTTTATAAGTGTATTTGGCTTTAGACAAAGGGTGTGAATGTTATGGAAATGATTCTTGGATATGTACTTATATGTAACCATGTATATTCAGTTATAAAAGTAGCTTATGTATGTGATGTTATAATTGGATTTTTGAGCTTATATAAATACTATGCTTGTGAATTTGATTACATAATGGCGTTTTAACTTAGAAAGCCGAGTAATACTTTGTTGATCGGATCATGGAAGCATTCGGCTAAAGTAGTATTGTGCATGAGAATGTAGTATTTCATATCATTGGTAGGTTTAAGATTAGGCATTAAAAATAATAACATAATTCGGCAAGCTTAATAAATTGATATATGTTATTAAGTTGTTTATTTGCTTATGACTTACTAAGCTTTGATAGCTTACTCTGTGTGTTACATTTACTCTGTTTTATAGATTTTGAAGTCAAGCTACAAGATCGGGGGTTATCGGCCAAGCTCATCACACTATCTACTATTTTGGTACCTTATTAGCTAAACTTAAATTATGGCATGCATAGGCTAGTTTATGTTTTGAAATGTTGGATTTATTTTCGGTTGTGTATAATATGAGCCATGCGAAAAATGGCTAAGCTTTTATGTTTGTTTTTGGTATGTTTGCTTATGATCTGGGCTTATTTCGGCTTAAGGTTACATAGTATAAAGGATTTTTGGTTGGAATAGGTGTATTATATATTTTGGAAATAGCTTGCTAATGGTTGGATCTTTGGAGGTGGTTGATGAAATGATTATGGTTTGTATATCTTACTTTAACATGTTTAGTTGATTTTTTTATTGCTAGTATAGATAATATAAATATGAAATGGGTCGCCATGATAATATAAGCATTAAATTGTGAATTGGTGATAGATGTGGCAAAGGCTAAGTTCGAATGTGGTAAGGATTTAACGAAAGATGTCATGTTTTATGAATGGCTTACTAATTCGGTTTAATGTTGAAGTGAAGTAAGTATGTTATGTATAAATGAACAGGTCAAAGATAATTATGAAATGAAATGGGAAGGTAGATACAAGTTAAATTAGCTTTTTAATTAGTAGCTATGTGGCATGTATGTTTCGGCAAATGAGTTATTATTATTAGGTTGTTAGGTGTACGTTTGTAAGTTCAAGGTACAAAGGTGGTACTAATTACTTGTGCTTAAAAATAGATTATAGGTCTGATTTTAAGATATGATATCTATTCCATTTAGTTTAGGCATGCAATTTGGGTGTTGGGCATGGTTCGTTAGTGTACCCTAATTAACAAAGTTGGAAGTGAACATTTCTCAAAGCTTAGTTATTAAACATAATTATGTTCGAATAAATGCATGGAAAAATAACCTATTTGATGTTAAATGGAAGTTGTATAATGTATACGTCACTACTTTAATTATGATTACAAAAATTGATTACTTATGTTATTATGTACAAGTGCCGATTATATAATAATCAAATTGAGTGATTATGTACATATGGTTTTGGTGGGTTCTGTTAATGTATAATAATGGTATGCTTGAGTTCATGGTGTGGTAATGATATGTATAAGTGTATGGCTTCTAGAATATATAAGTATACAATATTCCTTGAACATATGTTTTAGTTTAAATTGAAATATGCTTGAATGAGTGGCTTGTTTACTAACCGAAGTCGAATAAGTAAAAGATTAATGTGGTTTTTGGTTAGATTCAAAATAGTACATTATTTTGAAATTTTATTTTTAATTAATTGAATAGTTTAATTAATTGATTTAATGATATACTTGTATGTATATGAATATGGACTATGTTAACATGTGAATATTCAAAACCGTATTTATGTTCCGTAATGCCTCATTACCCTAATCCAGCGACGGATACATGTTAGGGGTGTTACAATTATCCTGCACCCCTAATGAATGTATTAAATGTGTCGTATCTTTGCTTCGAGACACCGCGTATCACTAGTGGAATACACTAGTATCGGTGGTTCCAAAAGAACGGGTTACCTGGGAGTTCTTTCAGTCTGAATTCCGAAAGAAATATATCAGTTAGAGATTCATAGATCAGAAATCCAAAGAATTCCTCGGGTTGAAACAGGGTCGCATGACCGTGACAGAATATGCACGAGAATTTTTTAGACTCAGCAGATATGCCCAGAAATGTGTTTCGACTGAAGCTATTATGTGCAAGAGATTCGAGGATGGTTTAAATGAAGACATCAAGTTATTAGTCGGGATTCTGGAAATCAAAGAGTTTGTGGTACTCGTTGAGCGAGCATGCGAAGTTGAAGAACTCAAGAAAGAAAAAAAGAAAGATGACTTTGAAGTTAAAGATTTGCGAAAAAGATCATCGAGTAAGTCATATCAGTCAGCATCAAAGAGGTTCCGAGATAATTTTAGCCATTCAAAAGCTACTGCGGGTTATTGTAGACGAGACCGAGAGAGGCCACTTGTGAGTTCAAAAGCTACTTCAATAGCTAGTGTTGGAAATGTCAGACCAAATCAACCTGAGTGTAAACATTGTGGTAAATGACATCTCGACAATTATAGATTGAATGATCGGGCTTGTTTCAAATGTGGATCATTAGATCATTTCATCTGTGAATGTCCTGAGTTGGCCAGTGCAGAATACGAGGTCGAGTAACACTGCAGCTAGAGGTAGACCACCCAGAAACACGATTAATATGAGTGGTAGCCAGAGAATGACTAAAGACACAACTGTGAGATCTGAATCCCGAGCACCTGCTAGATCTTATGCTATTCACACTCGTGAAGAAGCTTCGTCTCCAGATGTTATTACTAGTACTTTCACTCTCTATGATACTAGTCTTGTTGCATTAATTGATCCTGGATCTACTCATTCGTATATATGTACGAACTTAGTCTCTAGTAAGACTTTGCCTGTAGAGTCTATTGAATTTGTGATTAGAGTATCGAACCCCTAAAGCAAGTGTGTTCTGGTTGATAAAGTATGCAAGAACTACCCATTGATGATTTGAGATTTCTATTTTTCGGCTGATCTGATGTTGTTGCCATTCTACGAATTTGATATAATTCTTGGTATGGATTGGTTAACACTGCATGATGCTATAGTAAATTGCAAATGAAAGATGATGTTAGAGTAATGAGATTATTCGAATTAAGTCAGATGATTTGAATGGTTTACCGGTAGTGATTTCTTTGATGTTAGCTCAGACAATTGCCGGAGACCATTGCCGGAGTCGAACACGAGGTGTTAACGGACTTAATTCATTACTTAAACAGCTCATACAATTCATTTTAAAATTTCCAGACAAGCTGGCTAACTGCATCACAGTAGCTTTAAAAATCATATCTCGAGTTCCAAAACTCAAAATCCAATTCCATAAATTTTTAATGAAACTAGACTCATATATATATCTACTAAATTTTTTATAGAATTTTTGGTCAGGCCAATTAGTACAGTTTATTAGTTAAAGTCTCCCCTGTTTCAGGGTTCGACTACTCTGATCTCTGTGTATTACGAATCAGATATCTCCCTGTACAGAGCTTCAATGACTATGCCATTTGTCTCTAATAAAACTAGACTCAATAAGAAATCTTTACATATAAATCATGACTTCTAATTATCTTTGTAAAATTTATGGTGAATTTCAAAAATCAGAACAGGGGATCCAGAAATTGCTCTGGCCCTATTTCACAAACATTTAAACATCTCATAAAATATAGCTCATATACCTGTTTTGCTTCTTCCATATGAAAATAGACTCATCAAGCTTCGATTCCATAACTTATTAATTATTTAATTCCATTTATACTATTTTTAGTGATTTTTCAAATTCACGTCACTACTGCTGTCTGAATCTATTTTATGGTAAATTTTACCTATTTCATGGTTTCCATGGATTAGCTAGCAATTTGACATACATAACACCAAATATGATCATGATTAGCCATTCCAATGGCTAATCATTACCAAGCATTTCCATACCACTCAATAACCATATCATAAGACCATATATACAAAATGATTATAATGCTATACATGCCATACTCAAAATATACAAGCCATTATGCCAAGATGGTATACTACAAGGAATGAAAAGGAGGGAGTAAGCATAAATGCTTAGTAAGTTCACATGCAAATAGCAAGTAAGATAACCATCTAAGCAAACATAAAACATCATTTGCATAATAATCACCAAGACATTCATATCACATTTTCATTTATCATCTTACTATATTGTTGTTATATCGAGTTTTCAACCCGAGGGTTAAGTACATACCTGTTCAAAGTATCCATTTCACAACACTTACCAATACGTCCTTTTCATCTTAAGTATTCCTCCATTTGAGTAGAACTTTACCCGTTGAACACATCGGAATATAATTCGGATACATGGAAAGTTTGCACATAAGTGCCACATATGTAGCCAAGCTACTATGTAACCCGCCCATAAGCGAACTCGGACTCAACTCAACGAGCTCGGGCGTTCGCATCCATGAGTGAACTCGGACTCAACTCAACGAGTTCGGATGCCTAGTTACATCTCACGAACTCGGACTCAACTCAACGAGTTTGGATGCTCAACCATCCTAGTGACATGTCACTTGTATCCTAATCCATTCCTAAGGTTCAACGGGACCTTTTTCCCAATCATGTGTCTCAACCATCTTCTACGGAATGCCGATACCGATACTCGGTAGTATTTCACATTTTCCAAGTATATCACATAATTTGACATATTATCACACAATTGTCACAAGTATGATATTTCATAATAATTATCATATCATTTAAATAACATTAAAACATTTAAAATAATAACTATGTTACCAACATTTACATATGAACTTACCTCGTATGCAAAAATGGCACTTTTACCATTTCGTCCACAACTTGGTATTTTCCCCATTTTAGCCCGAATTTTAGTTTTCCTTGCTCTATCATTTAAAATATAGTCTAATTAAGACTCACATTATTCAAATTGACCCAAAATCATATTTTGGAAAAATTACAATTTTGCCCCTAAACTTTTGCATATTTACACTTTTACCCCAAAGCTCGTAAATTAAACTTCAGCCTATTTTATTATGTTTTATGACATGCTGATCATTTTTCCCTTCTATGGCAACATCAAATTCTCACTTTAACATGTACTTATGACTATTAGGTATTTTTACCGATTAAGCCCTTTTGCTCGTTTTCACTTAAAACCGAGTAGCACAAGTTGTCTAACATAATTTAAAACCTCATATTCTATCATAAAACACCAAAATACACAAATTTCACCTATGGGTATTTTTCCAAATATAAACCCTAGGTTAAATTATTGCTAACATAAGCTAAATCGAGCTAGGGACTCCAAAAACGTAAAAATAATTAAAAGCGAGGCTAGAACGGACTTACAATCGAGCTTGGAAGCTTGAAAACCCTAGCCATGGTTTCTCCTTGCTATATTCGGCCATGGGGTTGAAGATGAGCAAAATTGGCTTTAATTTTGTATTTTAATTCATTTTACCCTAAATGACCAAAATGCCCTTACTACTAAACTTTCCAAAAATTCCATCCATGTCCAATTTTTGTCCATAGACTTAGAAATTGGTAAAATTTCTATTTAAGACCTCCTAATTAATATTTCAAAACAATTTCATACTAGAAACTTCTAGAATACAAGTTTTGCAAATTATTCGATTTAGTCCCTAATTTCAATTTAAGCACTTTATGCATAAAATTTCTTCACGAAATTTTCACAAAATCATGCAATCATACCATAGACCTTAAAATAATCATAAAATAATTATTTCTATCTCGGATTTTGTGGTCACGAAATCACTATTCCGGCTAGGCCCAAAATCAGGATATTACAAGAACGGGCTGTGAAGCTTACTTTGCTTATGTGCTTGACACTAAGGTGACCAAAAAGAAGATTGAATCAGTACCAGTTGTGCATGAATATCCAAATGTGTTTCTTGAAGAGTTATCGTGTTTTCCACTAATCAGAGAAGTTGAATTTGGTATTGACTTAGTGCCAGGAACAACTCCGATATCGATAGCTCCATACAGAATGGCACCGATCGAAAGCTTAGTTGCAAGAGTTGACAGATAAAGGTTTCGTACGACCGAGTTATTCTCCCTGGGGTGCATCAGTATTGTTTGTGAAAATGAAAGATGGAGCTATGAGAATGTGCATTGATTATCGATAACTCAATAAAGCGACTATCAAGAGTAAATATCTTCTGCCACGAATTGACAATTTGTTTGATCAGTTGAAAGGAGCTACAGTGTTTTCAAAGATAGATTTGAGTTCGAGTTATTATCAATTACGAGCTAAAGACTTTGATGTGTCAAAAACTGCTTTTCGAACGAGGTACGAGCATTATGAGTTTCTAATTATGCTTTCGTATTAACAAATACACCTGCTATTTTTATGGACCTAATGAATCAGATCTTCAGACCGTATTTGGATAGATTTTTTGTTGTGTTTATAGATGACATCTTGATTTATTCCCATATGAATCCGAGCATGCTGAAATCTAAGAATAGTGCTACAGACTTTGCGAGATAAACAACTTTTTGTAAAGTTCGATAAATGTGAGTTTTGGTTACGAGAAGTTGGTTTTCTGGGGCATATTGTGTCTGCATCAGGTATTCGAGTTGATCCGAGTATGATTTCGGCAACAATGGATTGGAAGCCTCTGAGAAATGTATCCGAAGTTCATCATTTTTTGGGACTTGCCGGTTATAACAGACAATTTGTAAATGGCTTCTGCATGATTGCAACTCCGATGACAAAGCTGCTACAAAAAGATGTTAAGTTCGAGTGGTCAGATAAATACCAGAAGAGTTTTGATCAGTTGAAAGCTGTATTGACTGAAGCTCCAGTATTAGTTCAGCCAGAATTGGGTAAAGAATTCGTAATCTATAGGGATGTGTAACACCCTTAACCCGTAACCGTCACCAGAATAGGTTAAGAGGTATTACTAGACTTGTAATTCAAATTAGAGCAATTATTTATCCAGAAACATCATAATTTAATCAATAACATTCATTCACAACCATTATGAACTTAAATCAAACATATCAAACTTTAATCATACATTCGGGACTAAATCGTAACATGATACAAATTTTAGAAATTTAGAAAATTTTTAACTTTTTAACTATCACACGACCGTGTGAATAGGCCGTGTGCTTCACAAGGCATTAGACACACTCGTGTGTCTAGGCCGTAGCAAAACAGGGCATACATACTGACTTGTCCACACGGCCACATGACACGCCCGTGTGCCAGGCCGGGTGAAAATTAGGGAGGCTACTGACTTGGCCACACGACCAGTCACACGTTCGTGTGTCTAGCCCGTGCTCGAAATTGACTTGGCCACATGGCCTAGCACATACCTGTGTGTGTGACTGTGTAGCCTACTCAAGCTCATTTCGAAATGGCCTTCAAACAACACGGCTGAGACACACACATGTGTCCCTACCTGTGTGGGCAAAAATAGGCTATTTACAAAGCCATCTTGCCACCCTAATATCACAAGCATACATAACCACAATTGGCAATTATTTTACAACCATTTCATATGCAAAATATAACCCATTCATACCTATTCCATCTTTATCAAATCATTCACAACAAAACATATATATTTATCAACATTCAACACCATATATGTCAAATACCATTAATCAAATTTAGCATATTAATGACATATCATATAAGCTTTCATACTAAGCCAACCGTTTCCAACTCAAGCCATATCACATAGCTTGATCAAATACCAAAATTCACACCACATTCATTAGTATAAGTAACCATATGATTCAACCTAAAAAACTAGCCTATACATGCCATATTTACATCATTTACAGAAGTTCAAAAAATACCAAAAGTCGCTTGGATAGTGTGATGGTAATCTCTGACTTTAACCGAATCGAGCAAGCTTCAGATCTATAAAACACAAAAAATTAAACAGAGTAAGCATTAAGCTTAGTAAGCACGTATAATATAAAATTAAACTTACCAAAATGACAATAAGCGTTTTAACAAATTAAAAATCCAACCCATTTGTTCATAATGCCTATCCACATCACAAATACAAGTTAGTTATCTCATATTCATGCATTCATCAATTCATAAGAATGAAGCCAACACATATACATTCATATAACATCCAAAACAAATTCCAATTCATGTAACTCAAGTATCATTATATCCATGCTAATCATAAATCTCATGTACTCTTATAACATATAATCCATGTAAACCTTATAATCCATGTAACATGTAATTCATGTAAGGTATATTATTCATGTAACATGTACTTTATGTTTCATATCAGTATAATGCCCGTTGAACCTTCGAAAATATTGAGGATACTCGGGTTATACACACTAAGTGTATAATTAAAAAATCCATCAATTCATCATCATATACGCTCTTTCGAGCCATTATCGGTATGCTCCTCCTGACCCGATAAACAGTAAGCTCAATTGAGCTGAATGGTAGGCTCCGTAGAGCTGAAACAGTAAGCCTCTAAGGACTGAAACGGTAAGCTCTGAAGAGCTAAATGATAAGCTCATAAGAGCTAAAACGGTAAGCTCATACGAGCTGTGGTGAGTCTACAACAAATCCCAGAGCTTGACCAAACAGTAACCCTAGTGACATGTCATTTGTATCCTACGACTTTCTACGGTTCAAACGAGACTCGAAAGTAAATTTGAGCATAAAACGAATAGGCATTTCAATTCTATAATTCATATATATACATTCATACAATATTCAAGATAGAAATTTCAATTATAAATATAAGTTCGATTCTAATTATACGAACTTACCTCGAGTTGCTCAGATATCAACTAACGGCTACTCGTTAATCTTTTCCTTTCCCCGATCTAAACCCGAACTTGGGTTATGGTCTATATATTATCAAATTCAACATACTCAGTATTCAATCTATTCAAATTAGTCAAAAATTCATATTTTTAACAAATAACACAATTAACCTTATACTTTCACATTATTTACAATTTAGTCCTCAGCTCGTAAAAATGCAAATTCGATAAATTTTCATGAAACCCATGTCTAGCTGAATATTCATGTATTCCATATACACCCATATCTTTCATCTATTTCACATTTTAACCCCTCAATTTCTCCTTTTTCACAATTTAGTCCACAATTAGCAAAATCATTAAAAATCCCAATGCAAAACATATATATCCATCACCAAACTTTCATAATTCATAAATAAACATCATAAAGCTCACATATTCATCAACATCATCTCATGAAAACATTAACAATTTCATAAATTAAGGCATGGGTTTGATAGACTACTAAACAACGATATCAAAAACGTAAAAATGATCAAAAATCGAACAAAGAACATACCTGAGTTAAGCTTCAAGAGTGTCAAACCTTATAACTCTATTATTATTTTCTTTGTATTTTCTACAAGAAGGAAGCATATTCTCCATGTTTTTGTATTTTTTTATTTATTTAATCTATTATTATTCAATTTAACTGACTAACCTTTAAAAATAATTCAATTTACCAAATTGTCAAGCCATGAATTCCACTAACCCTTATAATGGTCTAATTGACATGCAAGAACTCTCATATTAATAAACCATAGCAATTTAATACCTTTAAACAATAATACTTAACTTTTACGCATTACGCGATTTAGTCTTTTTTACCAAATTAAGCATTTAAATGGTAAAATTTCTTAACGAAACTTTCACTAAATAATTCTATCATGCTGTAAACCTTAATAAAATAATAAAATAAATATTTTAACTCGGTTATGTGGCTCCAAAACCACTATTCTGATTTATCCTAAAAACGGGCTATTACAGGATGCATTGTTGAATGGTCTGGGCTGTGCTTTGATGCAAGAAGATAAAGTCATAGCTTATGTCTTGAGACAATTAAAGCCAAATGAAAAGAATTACTCGATGCATGATTTGGAATGAGCAGTTATCGTGCTCGCGTTGAAGATTTGGTGCCACTATTTGTTTGGAGAGAAATGTCATATTTATTCAGATCACAAGAGTTTGAAATGTCTGATGACTCAGAAAGATTTGAATTTTTGGCAGTGAAGATAGTTGGCATTGTTAAAAGATTACGAGCTAATGATTGACTACCATCCGGGAAAGGCCAATGTTGTTGCTGATGCATTAAGTCAAAAATCATTGTTTGCTCCATGTGCAATGATACTCAGTTATCCCTATCTGATGATGATACGATTGTAATTGTGATGAAAGTGAGACCATTGTTTTTACAGCAGATTTATGAAGCTCAAAAGTTGATAAAGAAATGTTAGCAAAACGAACTTAATGTGATTCGAACCCTGATTTAGAATTTTGGGTTGATGATGATGATTGTTTGAGATTCAGAGGCCGATTATGTGTCCTGAGAAATTTAGAGTTGACTCAAATGATTCTAAACGAAGCTCATAATAGTCGGTTATTTGTTCATTCGAGAAGTACAAAAATGTATAACGATCTAAAACAGCTTTATTGCTAGTATGAAACGTGATATCTCTGAATTTGTTTTGAAATGTTTAGTCTCTCAACAAGTCAAAAGCTCAGAATCAGGTACCGTCTAGGCAACTGCTGCCGATTATGATTCCCGAGTGGAAATAAGACAAAATCACCATGGATTTTGTATCGGGTTTTCCCCTATCTCCCAGTGTGAAAGATGCGATATAGGTGGTTGTTGATAGACTGACCAAATCAGCTCATTTTATTCCAGTACGAATGGATTATTCGCTCGATAAGTTAGCTGAGTTGTACATTTCTGAGGTTGTGAGATTGCACGGAGTACCTATTTCTATTGTTTTGGATAGAGATTTGAGGTTTACATTGCGGTTTTAGAAGAAACTACAAGATGCACTGGGTACACAGCTACACTTTAGTATTACTTTCAGCCACAAATAGATGGTCAATCTGAGCAGATTATTTAAATACTCGAGGATATGTTGAGATGCTGCATTCTTAAGTTTGAAGGTATGTGGGAATAATACTTGCCATTGATTAATAATAGCTTTCAATCGAGTATAAAAATGGCACCATATGAAGCTTTGTATTATCGTAAATGCCGAACACCTTTGTATTGGACAGAGCTTAGCGAGAATAAGATTCACGGAGTCGAGTTGATCAAAGAGACTAAACAGAAAGTGAAAGTGAAAAGGATTCGTGATAGTCTGAAAGGAACGTTAGATCATCAGAAATCATACGCAGACTTGAAAGGGAAAGATATTGAGTTTCAGATTAGGGATAAAGTGTTTTTAAAACTTTCTCCGTGGAAGAAAATACTTTAGTTCGGTCGTAAAGGCTAGTTAAGTCTGAGATTCATCGAGCTGTATGAAAATATCGAGTGTATTGGGCCAGTTGCTTATAGATTGTTGTTGCCACCTAAGTTAGAAAAGATTCATAATGTATTTCATGTATCAATGCTTTGACGATATCGATCCAATCCCTGGCATGTGATTTCCCCGTCTGAGATTGAGATTCAGTCTGATATGACATACGAAGAAGAACCGATTCAAATTTTAGATCGCGAGGTCAAAGAATTGGGAAATAAGAAAATTTCATTACTGAAAGTCTTATGGCATCGACACAGGATTGAAGAAGCTATGTGGGAGCCCGAGAATTCTATGATAGAGCAATATCCAAACCTATTCAATGGTAAGATTTTCGTGGACAAAAATCCCTAAAGGGGAAGAGTTGTAATAGCCCGATTTTAGCTAAATTGAAACAGTGATTTCAGAACCACAAATTCGAGTTGTAAAATTAATGTTATATTATTTTATGTGTTTATGGCATGTGAATTAATATGTGTGAAAGTTTCATGAAATAATTTTATCGATTGGTTGTTTAATTTGATAAAAGGACTAAATCGCGTAAATTATAAAAGTAGCATGTTATATGTTAAAATGCTTATTGCTTTAATTATTTAAAGGTGAAGTCCTTATGTGGTTATTTGGCCTTTTAACAATGGAGTGGACGGTTATGGGCTTATGTTATATAGTTTTCTTATTTAATTATAAAGGTTAAAATGGTAAATGGAATATTAATATGTAATAAATAAAACAAAACATAAAATATCATGCATGTTCATCTTTTATGGCTGAATGTGAAAAGAAAAGAAACCATTCTTGAAGTTTTTAAGTTCGGTACCTAGGAAGCTTGATTTAGGTATGTTATTTGCTCGATTTATGATAATTTTTACGTTTTTGAGATCTTTGCTTTGTATATAATCTTGCCCGTGTTTTAATTTTCAGACTTGATGTTGAATATTCAAGCTTTTTGTTGTTTGATGACGAAAAATAAATATTTGTTGTTAGATTTTCATAGTTTATTAAGTGATTTTTGATGAAAATGCTTATTAAGGATTAAATTGTGAAATTTGTAAATTAAGTAGTTAAAATGTGAAATAAATGGAATTAATGAGCTACTAGGGACCTAGGGAAGATTCAGCTATGCTTGGGTTTGATGAAATTTTGTGTATTTTGTGTTGTTTTGAAATAGGGACTAAATTGTGAAAATGTGAAATGTTAGGGGCTAAAGTGAAAAATGCCCATTTATGTATTTTTGGATGAAATTGAATGAATATGTGATTAAATAAGTTAAATTTGAATTTATTTAGATCAAGAAAGAAAGAAATCAGATTTGGATCGAGGGAAGTCTAAAGTTGTTGAATAGTTGTTCCGATCTGTTCGTTTCTGTACGAGGTAAGTTCATATGAAAATAAATGTTTTTAAATTTAAATGTATATTTATATATGCTGCCAAATTGAATTGAGCATTGGAGGACTTGTTTCAAGCATGAATTGATTAAGTTGCGAAGTTGGAAGCCTCGTATGAACTTTAGGAATAATATAGGATGCTGATGTCATGACATTAGGACTTTCGAGGTGTGATTTCATGTAAGACTATGTCTGGGACATGGGTAGTGATATGAGATTACGTGTAAGACCCTGTCTGGGACAGAGGCATCGATATGTGATAACATGTAAGACCATATCTGGGATATGACATTATATGTGATATATGTGTTTCCGAGTATCCTTAACGATTCCAAATGGTTCAACGGGCAATGTCAAAATGAGACCAAATGTGAATTTGAACTAAATGATTCAGGTACGAATCAAGTTTATATGTTCATTGAAAAATAAGGTAAGTGAAGTTACTTAACATGGTAATATGGATTATATGGGAAAAGTGATTGTATATGTGTATAAGATTAGTTAAATGTGGCCCATTTGAATTGCTTATGGCTCACTAAACTTTCAAAGCTTACATTCTATGTTTTTTCATTATTTTATAGATATATAAAGCTAGCTTGAGCTCGGGGATCATCAAGGATCATCGTCATACTATCAATCGCTATTTCGGTACTTTAAAGCTTATACCTATGACATATGGCATGTATAGGCTAGTGTTGATACGGTTAGTTTTGAATTGTGTCTAAATAGCCATGCGAAATGGCTTGATAATGATGTTAATGTTTGTGAATAATAGGCCTTGTTAATTAGCTCATTTTGGGAAGTTTGTTTGACGGCATAGTTTGCATTTGTGGATGGTTATGAATCAGTTTGTGTGATGTTAATGTAGTGATGGTTGTGGTTTCAGTTGTGGCAGTTTATATAAGCTATGTTATGAATATATTATTGCTTGTGTAATTGGTCTTTTTGGTACAGTCTGTGATAGCAAAAAATGACTATGTTCTATGGATGATAAGTCAGTCATTTGAGCAAGTATAATGTATCTAATTAATGATGTTAATTAGCTACGAAATGGTATACCTAGTTGAGATTTCGTTGTGATAATGGTATGATCTATTGAGGTTAAATTTGATGACCAAATATATGGCTAAATGATTGGTTGTGTATATGTATTTTGGGTTTGAAAAATTAGCATGCGATTTAGGTGTACTTTGATTTGTTATTTATGTTCAAAAATGTTAATGTTGCTATAGTGCAATGCACATAACTTGGTAATAATGACAATTATATTTGACCATTTAGTGATGTTTGATAATTACTCTTATATGGATAATTAATAAGTTGTATAGTATGACGTGTTTTGATTTGATATGCGAATGTACATAGGCATATGAAATGGTATGTTTGATAATTAGCTAATGAAATAAATGTATGCAAATGGATGTTTTGGCATATGCTAGGAATATGAAATGTAATGATATATGCTTGAATTTATATTAAGTATGCCAATGCTATTAATGTGATGGATATATGGTTCAAAAATTTTATTTATGGAGCATGTGAACATGGCTTTGATGTATGCAAGTTTGGTTTGAATATTTGTATAGGTTGATGATATTGATGTGGTTGAAATTTGAAGCATGGATTGTTTATGAATTATAAGTAATAAAGCATGATTGGTTTTAGTTGATTAAGTGGTCCATATGTATGAATTTGACTTATATGAACGAATAGATGATTGTTATTCGATTTAAAATGATTGTAAAGTAGTTGATATATCTTTAATCATGAAATGAATTATATGAACGTGCTGAACTGTGTTTTGTCAGGTAATGCCTCGTAACCCTGATTCGGTGTCACATATGGGTTAAGGGTGCTACATCGTATGTAATAAGCATTGTTATATTTATGATTTGAATGCTTTGAATACGAGACTACGGACATGTTCGACAATGATTCGATGACAATTCGACATTAGGAATCCTGGTTGAACCTTAGGAATAGATTTGGATACTAGTGACACGTCATTAGGGATTATTGTGATTATGTGATCTAGGTACTGGTCCTGATCGTCCTATTGGTACTGGTCCTGATCATCCTACTGGTGGCTAAGTATATTGGCATGTGTTGTGAATAATTGACAGCTTGTTTGAGCAGCACCGTGTAGCTACGTCTCGATAGAAAGCTTGTGTGACCAGGCCCGATGATAGCTCTAGTGTGAGTAGTATATGTGATATGAAATTGAGATAGATTCGGCTATATATATGTGGCACTTCGAGTGCAAGTTCCCAGGTATCTGATAGTATTTCGAATGGTTCAACGGGTAAAGGAAAGACGTGATTATGTATGAGATTGATACGAGATGGTACAGGTATGTACGTGAACCGTATAAGCTTAAATCAAAGAAGTTGTGAAGTTCATATATAAGATTATGTTTGGAAATGTGAAAGGTTTGTTAGTTAAATGAATAACATATTGATATGTTCAAATTAATGAATTGTATTTTCATGTAAAGATTGAGTTTATTTCATACGAGATTACTATCCTATAAAGCTTACTTTGTTTATTTTTCCATGATTTTAGTGACTTCAAAGCTAGCTCAGATTCGGGGATCATCGGAGATTTCGTCACACTATCCTATTATCACTTTAGTACTTTTTGAGCTTATGTTTTAAGTATATGGCATGTATAGCGACTTTGGTAATTTTGGTTCATAAGTTGATGTTGAATGTAGCCATTTTATTTGGATTGTAAATGTTCTAAGGTTATTTTGTATATAGCCATAATTCTTATGAGGTCTATGATATGAATGCATGCTTATGTGAAAGTTTCACGAAGAAATTCTATGCATAAAATGTCTAATTGAATTTTAAGGACCAAATTGAATAAGATGCAAAACTTGCATTCTAGAAGCTTTTAGCATGAAATTGCTTTAGATTATGAATTAGAAGGTCCTAATTAGAAATTTGATCAATTTCTAAAATCTTGGCCAAAAATGGACATGTATAAGAAAATTTTGAAGGAAAAGCATTAAGGGTATTTTGCTCATTTGGTAAATAAAAGAATAAAAAGGGAAAATAAGTCAAAATTGGTGTCGATCTTCTTCTCTCATTGTTGAAAACTGCAAGACACCATAGATAGGGTTTTTTTCAACATTTCAAGCTTGATTGTAAGTTAATCCTAGCCCTGTTTTTAATATTCTTTGCATTTTTGAAATGTTTGAAGCATGATAAACATATTTTACTAGGTGATTTTTAGTGAAAACACCTAAAAAGGGGACTTATTTGTAAAAGTGTAAAAGTGGGTAATAATAATGTGAAATAAAGGAAAATATGGGCTAGTATGAGCATAGTAGAGGTTCGGCTAGGCCTGGGTAACCAAGAAAATGCATGCATTTCATTTTACGAGCCTAGGGGCTAAATCATAAATAAGTGGAAAGATGGGGGTAAAAAGGTAATTTTTCCAAAGCATGAATTATGGATCGATTTGAGTAATGTGATTAATAAACAAGTTAAATTTGGTATTACAGATCAAGAAAAACATGAACCGGGTCTTGATCGAGGGAAGAATAAACTATACGACGATTAGGCTTGATTACCATCATTGTTCTACCGAGGTAAGTACATGTGTAAATAATGTGACAATGTGGTATGCCATATTGTGTTAACATTATGTGATAATTATTTTATTGCTTATTATGTATGCTATGTCTAATGGTACTATTGCAAGCATGAATGATATTATGGTAGCTATTCACGACATCACGAGCAAGTGCAATAGAGGTGCAATGTGCAAGTTAGAAAAACCCCATTTGAACCTTAGGAATAGTTTAGGATACAAGTGACATGTCACTAGGAATTAAGAAGCCCGAACTCGTTGAGTGGTCTAGGTTTGTGATATATGTGGCATCCGAGCTCATTGAGTGGTCCGAGTTCATAATGGATGAGATACATGTAACACCCCGTACCCGAGTCCGTTACCGGAGTCGAACACAAGGTGCACACAGACTTAACTGTTTTCACAGTCCATAAAAAATTTTTTTTTCCAGACTAGCTGGTTACTGTGTCACTGTCGCCTTAAAAATCATATCTTGAGTTTTAAAGCTCAAAAATCAGTTTCATAATTTTTCGCTGAAACTAGTCTCATAAGTCCATCAACATATTTTTTTCTAGAATTTTTGGTTGGACCAATTAGTACAGTTTATTAGTTAAAGTCTCCCCTAATCCAGGGTTTGACTACACTGACCTTCACGCATTAAGAATTGGATATCTCCCTGTACAGGGCTTCAATACTGATACCGTTTGTTTCTATAGAAACTAGACTCAGAGAGGAATCTATACATATATGGCATGACTCCTAATTATCTCTGGTTAATTTATAATGAATTTCCAAAGTCGGAACAGGGGATCCAGAAACCGTTCTGGCCCTGTTTCACGAGAACTTTAATATCTCTTAACATCTAACTCATATGACCGTTTCGTTTCATCCATATGAAATTAGATTCATCAAGGTTCATTTAAATAATTTATTCAATATTTTATTCCATTCCTAAAATTTTTAGTGATTTTTCAAATCCACACCACTGCTGCTGTCAGCATCTGTTTTCAAGGTAAACCTTACCTATTTCGTGGTTTCCATGGACCAACTAGAGTTTTGTCATACATAGGTCCACATATGATCATATTTAGCCATTCCAAGGGCTGATCATTGCCCAACACTTCCATTCCAGTCCATAGTCACATCATGAAACCATATATATATACATAAACACAAATGGTCTAATGCCATACTCCACTTTTACGAGCCATTTTCGCATGGCTGTACACACATACATCACAAAACGTACTTGAAAAAATACAGAAAAGGGTAGTCCTATACATGCCATATCCAGAGTTCAACTAAAAGAGTACCAAAGGGCTTTGATAGTGTGGATGACTTCGACTTCGATGATCCCGAATCCGATAGCTAACGAGCAAAATCTATAAAACAGAGAGCCAAAGCAACGGGGTAAGCATTTTAATGCTTAGTAAGTCTCAAGTAATGAAATCAGCTTTGACTAAAGTATTACATTCACATAGCTAAATGAATCACTTTAGTAATACACATTCTCATAATCATACTTACTTCACACTTCATCAACATATACACACACAAGGTATCAACCTATCTAAGAGCCGAAAGTTCGTTAGTCGATCGAACGAACACTATTTCAAACGAATCGACTTTTTCGATGCACATGTAAACATACCTTATCGTATGGGTTTTTCGAGCGTATTAATTGAATTTATTACAGCACCAAAATGCTCACCTTCAACCGAGCTTCATCGGAATTTAGCCAGATATAACCACAAGCACAATTGCCTACGGGTCTTAACCCGGATTTGGTAACTTGCACAAATGCCTTGGTCTTAGCCGGATATAACAACTCATACGAATGCCTTGGTCTTAGCCGGATATAATCACTAGCATAAATGCCTTGGGACTTAGCCCGGTATCATTCAAATGCTCATGTACACATATATCAATAATCACGACACATCCATATTTCATTCTAGTTACTAAGGCTCAAACACAACATTTATCAAACCTTTCCAATTTCGGCTCAATAGCCACACACAAAAGCATGATTTCAATTGACTTTATAACTTAGTCCCTACGCACATTCTATTGTCCGCCATAATATGACAAATCATTTCAATATAATTCAAGTAGGGTCATTACTCAAGACTTACCTCGGACGTGGTCGAACGATTTCGACGGCTATTCGACTACTTTTTCCTTCCCTTTATCGGATTTAGCTCCCTTTGCTCTTGAGCTTAATTTAACAAATAAATTGATTTAATCATTTGAGCATCGAAGAGGAATTCAAGGTACTTAGCCCACATATTTTCATTAGACATTAAAGTCACATATGTACGAAATCATGAATCAACTCAACACATTAGTTAGTACTCTCCTTAGTCAATTTTCTAAGCCAAGAATAGGCATCAATATGCTTGCCTCTAACCGAATGCATGCACACCAATTCCCCTCATGTGGCGAATATGCATGTCCATGTTGAGGCCAATTATACACTTAATACCACACAAAAACAGCATACATTTTACTAACTAACGCATTCCATATTGTAACTCAATACACATCTATCATTTCCTTCATAACCAAACATCATCATAAGTAAATATATACCTTGAGATAGTATATATGTCATACCAATACATCATGTGCAAACATATATACATATATATATGCTAGAGCCGAATCTCAAGTTGATTGTAGCTAAACATGAACATAAATCCAAAACACAAATCTTACTTTCCATGCAATGAGCATAAATCATACTTATGGATGTACCATGGCGAATACATCACAACACCATAATTTTTGGTCATGATTAAACAAAGAACTTAATGTCTTACTCAAAAATACTAAAAAGAAAGTCCAAGAGCCATCAATCCACCATCACATGTATCATTAGCAAGCTTCATATTTAACATGCAATGGCATTAACACAAAATCCACCTTGGCCAAATACCATCCCCATGATTTAACAAAGATTTGAACCATGGGCTAATAAGAGCATCAAGCTATCAACTAAAAACATGCATGAATCTCATGGCACAACCTCAAACGTACCTTAATCTAGATACAAGTATGGCCAAACCTCCTCCTAATCCTCTTCCAAACCAAGCATGAAGCAAAACTCCTTCCTTCTTCCTTAGTATTTTCGGCCAAAAGGAGTGAAAAGGATGAACAATTTTTTTCTTTGCTTTTCTTCAACTCACGGCAAAGGGAGGGGAGAAGCCTTCACACACATTTTTTTTCATTTTTTATTACCATACAACTTATTTTATTTATTCCAACATAAACCACTTACAAAACATGTTTCATGACATGTTTTGCCCATCCCCTTGTCATGGCGGCTACTAGTTCTTAAATGGGGAAATTTGACATGCAAACCCCTCATTTTTGCATGCATGATCAACTAGTCATCACACATTTCCTATCATACTTTCAAAGTTTACTACTAGGTCCTTTCTAGTGAAATTCACATTTATAACTCTAAATCAAAACATCAAAAATGTCACACATGAGTTAACACACATTATAGGCATCAAAATAAATTTTAAATTATTTTTATGCCTCGGTTTTGTGGTCCCGAAACCACATTCCGACTAGGGTCGTTTTAAGGCTGTCACAATACATGTGATTTAGTTCCGGGCAATGGTCTTGTGTGTCCTACTGGTGGCTAGGTAATCCTTGAGTGGTCGTATACCTGGCAACTTTTGTGAGCAGCCCTTGTAGTTACACCTTGATCAATAGCTTATATGAGCAAGCCCGTGAGTAGCTCCATTATGAGCGTTGCATGATATGAGGTAGCTTCGGCTACGTATGTTTATGTGGCACTTATGTGCAAGTTTTTGTGTATCTAATAGTATTCCAAGTGTTCAACAAGTATTATAATGGATGACACGATGAAAGTCCCAAGATGGGCATCGTAATGAAGGTAAACTTATTTAATATGCTACAAGTATGTACAGGTACGCACGTTATACTCATGAGTGATGCCTTGTTAAAGGATGATATGTGACGAGAAAGTACATTCATATATATATATATATGAATACTTGATAAATGAGCTAGAATGCTTGAATGATGAATAATCTTGGTGGTTATGTTATTATATCTTGTATGATTATGGTTTACTAATATTGCATATTATTTGCATGTGGACTTACTAAGCTTAAATGCTTACTCCACTCTCCTTTCCATCCTTTGTAGTTCTGCCAAGCAAGCTCGGGGATCGAAAGTTGTCGAAGCATTCGATCACACTATCAAAAGAATATTGGGTATAGTGAATTTTTTATTTTGAGTATGGCATGTATAGGGGACTTGGTTATCTTGTGATATGTGTCATGTTATTTTGGCCAAATTGTGAAGGCCTATGATGTTGATGATTCATTTTGTAATAGCCATGTGATATGGCTCATGATTGATTCTTGGGTTGTAATATCTAATTGTTCATGCATGCATGTGTTGATGCCTTGATGATGTGCTATGTGGTTTGTGTGATGGACATATGATGAGATATTGTCTTGATGATGTGGAATATGATTGCTTGGTGAGTGTATGAAGATGTATGGATTAAATACTAGGGGATAAGGAATGATTTAATAACCTATGATGACAATAGTTATAAATGTGCAACTTGAAATTTCGATAATTAAGTTGATATGCATGAAGTTTGCATAGAATGCTTCCAAATGGTGTGATTAAGGGATTGTGCAATAGAATGATATTATAAAGATGTGAAAGTGCTATGGTGTTGAATATTAAGTGTCTAAGTATGTCATGTTGCATGCTATCAAATATGCTTAAGTGCATGAGTGATTAAGGGTACAATTGTCTTGGAAAATACCCTTCAAATTGTCCACATGAGTATGTGCCTAGACTATGTGTAACACCCCGTACCCGAGTCCGTCACCGGAGTCGAACACGAAGTGCTAACAGACAAATATATTTATTTTCACAGTCTATTTAAAAATTTCCAGCCAGCTAGCTAACTGTGTCACTGTCACCTTAAAAATCATATCTTGAGTTCCACAACTCGAAAATAAGTTTCGTGATTTTTCCCTAAAACTAGACTCATATATGCATCTACAAATTTTTTTCTAGAATTTTTGGTTGGGCCAATTAGTACATTTTATTAGTTAAAGTCTCCCATGTTACAGGGATTGACTACACTGACCTTCGTGCATTACAACTTGGATATCTCCCTGTACGGGGCTTCAATACTGATACTGTTTGTTTCTATAGAAACTAGACTCAAAGAGGAATCTATACATATATGGAATGACTCCTAATTATCTCTGGTTAATTTACAATGAATTTCCAAATTCGGAATAGGGAATCCAGAAACCGTTCTGGCCCTGTCTCGCGAAAACTTCAATATCTCTTAACATACTGTTCATATGATCGTTTCATTACTTTCCTATGAAAATAGATTCATCAAGGTTCATTTACAAAATTTATTCACTATTTAATTCCATTCCTACTATTTTAGTGATTTTCACATCCACATCACTGCAGCTGTCAACCTCTGTCTTTAAGGTAGATTTTACCTACTTCATAATTTCCTTGATTCAACTAGCCCTTTTAGCATACATGGCACAAAAGATGATCACGGTTAACCATTCCAAGGGCTAATCGATTCCAAACATTTCCACATCTCTTAACGAACAACATACAAAATGATTATGATACCATGCCAAAGTGTATATAAGCCATTTTCGCATGGCTATCCAAATTTATACAAAATCAAAGGGTCTATGGCCAACAAACGAAAGAGTAGTCCTATACATGCCATTTCAAAGTTCAACCAAAATTTGTACCAAAAGGGGGCTTTGATAGTGTGGGAGACTTCGACTTCCAAAAATCTGAGTCCAGATGGTGACGAGCCAAAATCTATAAAATAGAGAACAAAGAAACGGAGTAAGCAATTTATGCTTAGTAAGTTTTGAGCAAGGATTCCAAGACAACAAAAACATAGCATTCATATAGCTAAACAGATAATTTCATATGCACACATTCTCAATATCATACTTACTTCACATTACCAACCCTTATGTTCATACACAAATGATCAACTTAGCTAAAGGCGGTAGCTCGTTTATCAACTCGAGCGAATACTTATTTGTAAGGGCTCAACTAATTCAAAGCACATACGAAACATACCTCATTGTTGGAATTTTGCAAGCGTATTAACTGAAATTTTTACAGCAAGATTGCTCATTCCCGAATCACGTACCTTTGGATTTTATCCAGATATAGCGACTCGCTCAAAAGCCTTGGGACATAGCCGGTTATAATAGCTCGCATAAATGCCTTGGACTTAACCCGATTTGGGAACTTTCACAAATGCCTTGGATCTTAGTCCGGATATGGTCACTTAGCACAAAGTCTTGGGACTTAGCCGGACATCATTCGAATAACCATGCACATTTAACACTAAATCAAGACACATTCGTATTTCATTTTCATTAGCAAAAACTCAAACACAAGACACTTATCACACTTGCAAATTTCGGCTCAATATCCACACACAAAGAGCATGATTTCGATTTGCTTAAAACATGATCTAATCAAATCATAATTTAAGCTCTATTACTCAAGAACTTAGCTCGGATGTTGTCGAACGATTTCGATGGCTATTTGACCACTTTTTCCTTCCCTTTATCGGATTTAGATCCCCTTTGCTCTTGAGCTTAATTAAATAAATAAATCGATTTAATCATTTGAGCATCGAAAAGAGGAACACAAGGCACTTAGCCCACATTTATACATTAGACATTAAAGTCACATACATGCGAAATCATGCATCAACTCAAGATATTAACCCACACTCCCTTTTTAGCCGATTGTCCTAACCAAGATAAAGGCATCAATATGCTTGCCTCTAACCGAATGCATGCACACCAATCCATCGCACGTGATTAATCCATCAGAAATTGAAATTCAAGCTAATATGAGTTATGAGGAAGAACCAATTCGTATCCTATCACGAGAAGTGAAAGAGTTGCGAAACAAGCGGGTTCCGCTAGTGAAAGTGTTATGGCTCAAGCACGGGATAGAAGAAGCTACTTGGGAGACCGAGAACTCAATGAGAGAGCGATATCCGAACCTATTTACCGTAAGCTTTTCGGGACGAAAATCTCTTGAGTGGGGAGAGTTGTGACACCCGAATGTGACCCTAGTCGGAGAGTGGTTTCGGGACCACGAAACCGAGTCACAAGAATAATTAAGTGTTATATTCCGTACTTATTGTATGTGGAATTGGTATGCGTAAATATTTCGTGTCTCGATTTTTATTAATTAGGTGCTAAATTATAAGAAAGGACTTAGTAGTGAACTTTGAAAGTACGATAGGGAAATAGGTGATGACTAATTAAAGCATGCATGCAAAATAATGGACTTGCATGTCAAATTCCCCTTTCTACAAGTAATGGCCGGCCATGACAAAGAAATATGGGTCAAACATGTCATGAAACATGTTTTGTTGGGCATTAGGGAGAAATAGTAAACAAATAAGCATGGGTAAGAAAAGAATGAAAAAAAAATGTGTGTGAGAGTGGCATACCCCATTGCCGTGAGTTGTAGAGAAGGAAAGAAAAAATTTTGTTCATCCTTTCTTTGAGCCAAAACTAAGGAAGAAGGAGGATTTTTGCTTCATGCTTGGTTTGGAAGAGATCTAGAAGGAGATTTGGCTAAGTTTGCATCAAGATTAAGGTATGTATGAGGTTGTGTTGGGAGTTTCATGCATGTTTTGGTTGCTAACTTGATGTGCATGTTAGCCATGGCTCAAATCTTTGGTATGCCATGGAAATGGTATTTGGCCAAAGTTGTTATAGTGATAAAGCCATTGCATGCTAAGTGTGAAGCTTGATGATGATGCATGCAATGATGGATTTTCTACTCATGAGTAAGATTTTGAGTTTTCTCTTTGTTTTATCATGATTAAAGTTGAAAAGGAGCATGATTGTCATACTTGGCCATGATGCATTCTTGAGCATGATTCATGCTTCTTGCATGTTAGTTAAAAGTTTGTGTTTTGGATGGCTATGGACACCTTGAAAATTCGCCATGCTCATATATGCATATATATGATTGCACATTATGTTTGGTTATGAACTAAGTGATGAATATATTGATTTAAAGAAGAAAATGTGGAAGAATGCTTGTGAAATTGCAAGCACAATTCGCCTAGCACACATATAAGTGCTTGATGCTATATTATAAGTTTTGGGCCACAATGTGCAAAGCATAAATTAGTAGATTGCATGCTGTTTTTGTGAGGTATTAAGTGCAAAATTGACCTCAACATGTACATGAATATTCGGCCTTGGGTAGCCTATTGAAGGCCTTAGCATTTCCTTGATGCTCAAATAAATTGTATTGAATTGCTTGATGTAGTATAAAATGTGCATGACCATTGTGTATTCAAGCTAAAGAGTGGCCATATGACCATTTAAAATCCTTGTCATATTCGCCATAAGCAAGCACAATGAGGTTTTAATAAATTGAATTTGTTTGAATTAGCTCAAGAGCTAAGAGGGCCACAATTGGACAAGGGAAGGAAAAGGTGATCGAATAGCCGAAAAAGCCGTTCGACAACATCCGAGGTAAGTCCTCAAGAAGTGACCTTACTTGAATTATGTGAGATGAAATATGGATGTGTATGATTATTGATTATGTGTGTATGAGTATTTGAATTCCACCGGGCTAAGTCCCGGCGAATATGCTAATGATATTAATTGTGTTTGAGCCTTAGTAACGAAAATGAAATATGTATGTCCAATGATTATTGATGTATGTGTGCATGAGAAATTGAATGATATCCGGGCTAAGCCGAAGACAATTATGCTGGAAATTATATCCGGTTAAGACCGAAGGCAATTGTGCTAGTGGTTATATCCGGGCTAAGGCCAAGGCATTCGTGCGAGTTATTCTATCCGGGCTAAGACCCGAAGGCATTTGTGCACGTGATTATATCCGGTTATATTCCGAAGAATCTTGGGCTGGAGGTGAGTGTTGGTTGCTGAAATGAATTTAATTAGTACACTCGGACAGCCCAAAGGATAAGGTACGTTATATGTGCATTGGAAAGTCGGCGTGTTTGAGCAACATTCGCTCAATCGACTAATGAATTTCAGTTATTGAATTGATTGATGCTTTGCGAACTTATACAATGATGAAGTATGAAGTAAGAATGTGTATTAATGAAATGATGCATTTGGCTATGTGAATGTATTGCTGTAAATTATAGTTCATTATATTCCTTGAGACTTACTAAGCATAAAAATGCTTACCCCGTTGCTTTGGCTCTTAGTTTTCTAGATTTCGCTCGAGGCAATCGGATTTGGGATCGTTGAAGTCAAGTCATCCACACTATCAAGCCTCCATTTTGGTATAAATTTTTGGTTGAACTTGAGATGGCATGTATAGGACTACCTCTTGTTTGTTAAATACGTTGTAATGTAAGTTTGTATGGCCATGCGAAAATGGCTCGAAAAGGGGAGCATGAACTTAGACTTATTGTGGGTTGTATGTATATATATTTGGGGTCATGATGTGGCTATGGTTTGGAAATGGGAATGTTGGTCATATGATCAGCCATTGGCATGGTTAAAATGATCATATATGAACCTATGTATGGCAAGATTAGTTGAATCATGGAGACTACCAAATAGGTAAGTCCTACCTTAAAAACAGATGCTGCCAGCTGCAGTGGCGTGAATGTGAAAAATCACCATAATTCATAGGAATGGAATAAAATAGTGAATAAGCTATGTAAATGAACCTTGATGAGTCTATTTTCATATGGAAGAAACGAAACGGTCATAGGAGTTACAGGTTAAGAGATATTAAAGCTATTGTGAGACAGGGCCAGAATGGTTTCTGGATTCCCTGTCGCAACTTTAAAAATTCACTATAAATTATCCAAAAAAAATTAGGAGATATACCTTATATGTACAGATTCCATTTTGAGTCTAGTTTCATTAGAAACAAACGACACCAGCATTAAAGCCCTGTGCAGAGAGATATTCAAGTTATACCGCGCGAAGGTCAGAGCAGTCGATCCCTGTAACTTGGGTAACTTTAACTAATAAACTGTACCAATTGGCCCGACCAAAATCCTAGAAATAAATCCATGGATGTATATATGAGTCTAAATTCAGGAAAATTTACGAAACCAGTTTCCGAGTTTTGAAACTCGAGATATGATTTTAAGGCGACAGTGACGCAGTTTTCCAGCCTGACTGGAAATGTCAAATTGGTGGGCAAAAACATGTGAACTTGGTTTGTTAACCCTCGGGTCCGATAACCGGCGATGGTCTCGGGTTTGGGGTGTTACAATTTTATTGGTATCAGAGCCACGGTTTAGTCGATTCTAGGACTACCGTGATGTGTTTGGGGTCTAGCTATACATGCCATTAAATGACGAATCGATAGTGTGATGAATTCGACAATTTGACTTCATGTTTGTTTATAGCAATGGATCCCGATCCCAACCGAAGCGATAGCTGATGATGTGGAGAGTGTGGCGCTGCTCCGCGCAAGGGACAGCGCCGGACTCTCAACCTATGGCCAGCAATCCTAATGACGAGGCTAAGCAAGCCTTTTATAGTGTGATGAACGAATGGTTTAATCAATACATTCGAACCAACACTACTGTTCCACCACCTCCATTCCCGATTTAATGCAACCCCGCACCTACAATACCTCCGTTGGTGACCCAATAAGGTCGGGTAAGCCCCGATCGATAGGATTCGAAAACATGGGGCCACTGAATTTAAGGCTACGGATGATGATGATGCCGAGCGAGCTGAATTATGGTTAGATAACACTATCCGGGTGCTTGATGAGCTATCCTGTACACCGACGAGTGCTTAAAGTGTACCATCTCCTTGCTACGTGAGTCCGCCTACTATTGGTGGAGTACTCGACTTGTGGTGCCTAGAGAGCAAGTGACTTGGGAATTCTTTCTAACCGAGTTCAGAAAAAGTATATCGATCGAGATTCATCGACCAAAAGCGAAGGGAGTTCCTTGATCTTAAGCAAGGTTCTATGTCCGTTACCGACTACGAACGAAAGTTTGTGAGGCTTAGCGATGACGCGAGAATGCATTTCGTCCGAAGCTATTATGTGCAAACGCCGAGGATGGGCTAAATGATGATATAAGGATGTTTGTTGGCATTCTCGAGATACGAGAGTTCGTAGTACTTGTTGAGCGAGCTTGTAAAGTCGAAGAGCTTAGAAAGGAGAAACAAAAAGCTGATGTGGGGATTGGAGAATTCGAAGAGGTCCTCGGAAAGTCTCTTCAACAAGCATCGAAGAGATTTCGAGATGATGCGAGCCGGTCTAGAGGCGTTTGGGATTTTCTAGGCGAGGACGCGATCGACCCCTGTGACCACACGAGTCACCTCGATTGCCGGCGGAAATGATCGTAGAGAGGACGGAGTGTCCACATTGTGGCAAATGGCATTCGGGAGCTGTTGGTTTCGTGATCGCTCCGCTATAAGTGTGGATCGGCCGACCATTTTATGAAGGATTGCCCGAGGATGCATGAGCAGAATGCAAGTCGAGTGCAAACCCGGTGCTACCATCGCCGAGGTAGGCCACCTAGAAATATGGGCAATGTCATGGCGGTCGAGAGGATCTAGAGATGCTACCATCGATCTCGAGGCTCGTGCTCTGCTAGGACTTATGCCATCGCGCACGCCGAGGATCTTGCCTCTCCGGATGTTATTACGGTACTTTCACTCTTCTCAATACAAATGTAATTGCTTTGATTGACCTGGTTCTACTCATTCTTATATATGTGAAACCTTAGCATCCAAAGAAGACTTTGCCCATTGAGTCTCTTGAGTTTGTAATTGGTGTCAAACCCTTGGGTCATTACGTGCTTGTTAACAAAGTGTGCAAGAAAAGTCCCCTAGTGTTCCGAGGTTCTTGTTTTCGGCGGACTTAATGCTTTTGCCATTCGATGAGTTCGATGTTATTCTTGGTTTGGATTGGTTGACCATGCGATGCGGTTGTAAATTGCAAGAGCAAGACTATCGATTTGAGGTGCGCGAATAATGAAATAATTCGGGTTGAGTCCACGGACTTAAAGGGGTTGCCAGTTGTAATATCAGCGATGTTGGCCCAGAAATATGTAAGAAAAGGGTGCGAAGCGTACCTTGCGTCACGTACTTCGATGACAAGGAATCGAGAAGAAACCCGAATCTGCGCGTGGTTTGTGAATACCGGATGTTTTCCCGAAGAATTGCCGGGTTTACCACCTGTTCGAGAAATAGAATTTGGCATCGAATTGGTACCTGGTACCACCCCAATTTCGATAGCTCCGTATCGTATGGCACCAACGGAATTGAAGGAGTTGAAAACTCAGTTGCAAGAATTGGTGGATAGAGGTTTTGCTCGCCCGAGTTTTTCGCCTTGGGGTGCGCGGTGTTGTTCGTGAAGAAGAAGGATGGAACCATGCGACTATGCATCGACTATCGTCAGCTTAACAAAGCGACGATAAAGAACAAATATCCGTTGCCACGTATTGATGACTTGTTCGATCAACTGAAGGGAGCCTCGGTGTTCTCGAAAATAGATTTGAGATCGGGCTACTATCAATTGCGAATCCGAGATTCTGACGTGCCCAAGGCGCCTTGAGCGAGATATGGTCACTATGAGTTCTCGGTGATGCCGTTTGGGCTCACTAATGCCCTGCGGTATTTATGGATTTAATGAATCGAATCTTTAGACCATATTTGGATCGATTCGTAGTCGTGTTCATTGATGACATCTTGGTCTATTCAAGAAATGAGACCGAACATGCTGAACACTGCGGTTAGTCTGCAAATTTTACGGACAAGCAATTATATGCTAAGTTCAACAAGTGTGAGTTCGGTTAAGAGAGGTAAGCTTCTTGGGTCATGTGGTATCAGATCGGTATTCGAGTCGATTCGAATAAAATTTCAGCCATACTAAATTGGAAGCCTCAGAAATATTCGAGGTTCAAGCTTTTTGGGGCTTGCTTAGGTTACCGACGATTTGTAAAAGGCTTCTCAACGATAACCACGCCGATGACGGCTACTCCAAAAGGATGTTAAGTTGAATGGACGGAGAATGCCAAAAAAGCTTCGATCAATGAAAACTTATTTGGTGAAGCCCCAATTCTAGTGCAACCCGAGTCCGCAAGGAGTTTGTCATCTATAGCGACGCTCTCTACTTGGGTTAGGTTGCGTATTAATGCAAGAAGGTCGAGTTGTGGCCTGTCGTCGAGGCAATTAAAGCCACATGAGAAAAATTATCCGACTCATGATCTCGAATTGGCGCCATCGTATTCGCCTTTAAAGATTTGGCGACATTACTTATTTGGTGAAAGGTGCCATGTATACTCGGATCACAAAAGTCTCAGTATTTGATGACCCAACGAGACTTAAATCTGCGACAAAGACGTTGGCTCGAGCTGTTAAAGGATTATGAGTGATCATTGACTATCACCGGGAAAGGCGAATGTAGTTGCGGATGCCTTGAGTCGTAAATCGTTATTCACTTTACGAGCGATGAATGTGCACTTGTCTATCCGATCCGACGGTGTGTTAGTGGCTGAAATGAAAGCCAAACCATTATTGACACACCAAATTCGAGAAGCTCGGAAAGTCGATGACGAGTTGGTTGCAAAGCGGGCTGCGTGTGTTCGAACAAGGACTCGGAGTTTCAAATCGACGATGACGATTGTTTGAGGTTCAAAAGTCGTCTGTGTGTCCCAAAGAATTTGAACTCATTTCGATAATTCTGAATGAAGCCCATTGTAGCCGAATGGCAATCCACCCGGGGAGTACGAAGATGTACAATGATTTGAAACGTCGATTTTGGTGGCATGGTATGAAGCGAGACATCTCCGACTTTGTTTCAAGATGTTTAATATGTCAACAAGTGAAAGCGGAACATCGGTGCCTTCAGATTACTTCACCAATCACGATACCCGAGTGGAAATGGGATCGAGTCACAATGGACTTTGTATCCGGACCGCCATTGTCGCAAGTAAGAAGGATGCGGTTTGGGTCGTGGTAGATCGATTGACTAAGTCGGCCCACTTTGTCCCCGCAGACGCACGGATTTTTCAATGGACAAATTAGCGGAATTGTACGTTTCTCAGTTGTGAAATTACACGGGTGCCTATTTCTATCGTGTCGGATAGAGATCCGAGATTTACCTCGCGGTTTTGGAAAAAGTTGCAAGAAGCTTTGGGTACCAAGTTGCATTTCAAAGATCGCCTTCCACCCCCAAACCGATGGTCAATCCGGAGGGTAATTCGAGATACTTGAGGATATGTTAAGATGTTGCGTCCTCGAGTTTAGTGGTTCATGGGAAGCGGTATTTGCCGTTGATTGAATTCGCTACAACAATAGCTTTCAATCGAGTATTAAGATGGCACCCTACGAGGCTTTGTACGGGCGTAAATGCCGTACACCATTGTTTTGGACCGAGCTTGTTGAAAGCAAGATTTTCGGTGGATTTGATTAGGGATGCCGAGCGAAAGTGAAAGTAATCCGTGAAAGTTTGAAGATAGCCTTCGATCGTCGAAGTCGACGCGGATATGAAGCGTAAGGATATCGAGTATCGTGGGTGATAAAGTGTTCCTCAAGGTATCGCCTTGGAAAAAATACTCGTGTTCGCCGTAAGGGCAAGTTGAGCCCGAGGTTCATTGGGCCATATGAGATATCGAGCGAGTCGGTCCGGTGGCATATCGTTTGATTTTGCCCCGAACTCAAAAGGTTCACGATGTCTTCCACGTTCGATGCTTCGACGTTATAGATCCGATCCATCGCACGTGATTAATCCATCAGAAATTGAAATTCAAGCTAATATGAGTTATGAGGAAGAACCAATTCGTATCCTATCACGAGAAGTGAAAGAGTTGCGAAACAAGCGGGTTCCGCTAGTGAAAGTGTTATGGCTCAAGCACGGGATAGAAGAAGCTACTTGGGAGACCGAGAACTCAATGAGAGAGCGATATCCGAACCTATTTACGGTAAGCTTTTGGGACGAAAATCTCTTGAGTGGGGGAGAGTTGTGACACCCCGAATGTGACCCTAGTCGGAGAGTGGTTTCGGGACCACGAAACCGAGTCACAAGAATAATTAAGTGTTATATTCCGTACTTATTGTATGTGGAATTGGTATGCGTAAATATTTCGTGTCTCGATTTTTATTAATTAGGTGCTAAATTATAAGAAAGGACTTAGTAGTGAACTTTGAAAGTACGATAGGGAAATAGGTGATGACTAATTAAAGCATGCATGCAAAATAATGGACTTGCATGTCAAATTCCCCTTTCTACAAGTAATGGCCGCCATGACAAAGAATATGGGTCAAACATGTCATGAAACATGTTTTGTTGGGCATTAGGGAGAAATAGTAAACAAATAAGCATGGGTAAGAAAAGAATGAAAAAAAATGTGTGTGAGAGAGTGGCATACCCCATTGCCGTGAGTTGTAGAGAAGGAAAGAAAAAATTTTGTTCATCCTTTCTTTGAGCCAAAACTAAGGAAGAAGGAGGATTTTTGCTTCATGCTTGGTTTGGAAGAGATCTAGAAGGAGATTTGGCTAAGTTTGCATCAAGATTAAGGTATGTATGAGGTTGTGTTGGGAGTTTCATGCATGTTTTGGTTGCTAACTTGATGTGCATGTTAGCCATGGCTCAAATCTTTGGTATGCCATGGAAATGGTATTTGGCCAAAGTTGTTATAGTGATAAAGCCATTGCATGCTAAGTGTGAAGCTTGATGATGATGCATGCAATGATGGATTTTCTACTCATGAGTAAGATTTTGAGTTTTCTTTGTTTTATCATGATTAAAGTTGAAAAGGAGCATGATTGTCATACTTGGCCATGATGCATTCTTGAGCATGATTCATGCTTCTTGCATGTTAGTTAAAAGTTTGTGTTTTGGATGGCTATGGACACCTTGAAAATTCGCCATGCTCATATATGCATATATATGATTGCACATTATGTTTGGTTATGAACTAAGTGATGAATATATTGATTTAAAGAAGAAAATGTGGAAGAATGCTTGTGAAATTGCAAGCACAATTGACCTAGCACACATATAAGTGCTTGATGCTATATTATAAGTTTTGGGCCACAATGTGCAAAGCATAAATTAGTAGATTGCATGCTGTTTTTGTGAGGTATTAAGTGCAAAATTGACCTCAACATGTACATGAATATTCGCCTTGGGTAGCCTATTGAAGGCCTTAGCATTTCCTTGATGCTCAAATAAATTGTATTGAATTGCTTGATGTAGTATAAAATGTGCATGACCATTGTGTATTCAAGCTAAAGAGTGGCCATATGACCATTTAAAATCCTTGTCATATTCGCCATAAGCAAGCACAATGAGGTTTTAATAAATTGAATTTGTTTGAATTAGCTCAAGAGCTAAGAGGGCCACAATTGGACAAGGGAAGGAAAAGGTGATCGAATAGCCGAAAAAGCCGTTCGACAACATCCGAGGTAAGTCCTCAAGAAGTGACCTTACTTGAATTATGTGAGATGAAATATGGATGTGTATGATTATTGATTATGTGTGTATGAGTATTTGAATTCCACCGGGCTAAGTCCCGAAGGCGAATATGCTAATGATATTAATTGTGTTTGAGCCTTAGTAACGAAAATGAAATATGTATGTCCAATGATTATTGATGTATGTGTGCATGAGAAATTGAATGATATCCGGGCTAAGCCCGAAGACAATTATGCTGAAATTATATCCGGTTAAGACCAAGGCAATTGTGCTAGTGGTTATATCCGGGCTAAGGCCGAAGGCATTCGTATGCGAGTTATTCTATCCGGCTAAGACCAAGGCAATTGTGCACGTGATTATATCCGGTTATATTCAAGAATCTTGGGCTGGAGGTGAGTGTTGGTTGCTGAAATGAATTTAATTAGTACACTCGGACAGCCCAAAGGATAAGGTACGTTATATGTGCATTGGAAAGTCGACGTGTTTGAGCAACATTCGCTCAATCGACTAATGAATTTCAGTTATTGAATTGATTGATGCTTTGCGAACTTATACAATGATGAAGTATGAAGTAAGAATGTGTATTAATGAAATGATGCATTTGGCTATGTGAATGTATTGCTGTAAATTATAGTTCATTATATTCCTTGAGACTTACTAAGCATAAAAATGCTTACCCGTTGCTTTGGCTCTTAGTTTTCTAGATTTCGCCGAGGCAATCGGATTTGGGATCGTTGAAGTCAAGTCATCCACACTATCAAGCCTCCATTTTGGTATAAATTTTGGTTGAACTTGAGATGGCATGTATAGGACTACCTCTTGTTTGTTAAATACGTTGTAATGTAAGTTTGTATGGCCATGCGAAAATGGCTCAAAAGGGGAGCATGAACTTAGACTTATTGTGGGTTGTATGTATATATATTTGGGGTCATGATGTGGCTATGGTTTGGAAATGGGAATGTTGGTCATATGATCAGCCATTGGCATGGTTAAAATGATCATATATGAACCTATGTATGGCAAGATTAGTTGAATCATGGAGACTACCAAATAGGTAAGTCCTACCTTAAAACAGATGCTGCCAGCTGCAGTGGCGTGAATGTGAAAAATCACCATAATTCATAGGAATGGAATAAAATAGTGAATAAGCTATGTAAATGAACCTTGATGAGTCTATTTTCATATGGAAGAAACGAAACGGTCATAGGAGTTACAGGTTAAGAGATATTAAAGCTATTGTGAGACAGGGCCAGAATGGTTTCTGGGTTCCCTGTCGCAACTTTAAAAATTCACTATAAATTATCCAAAAAGAATTAGGAGATATACCTTATATGTACAGATTCCATTTTGAGTCTAGTTTCATTAGAAACAAACGACACCAGCATTAAAGCCCTGTGCAGAGAGATATTCAAGTTATACCGCGCGAAGGTCAGAGCAGTCGATCCCTGTAACTTGGGTAACTTTAACTAATAAACTGTACCAATTGGCCCGACCAAAATCCTAGAAATAAATCCATGGATGTATATATGAGTCTAAATTCAGGAAAATTTACGAAACCAGTTTCCGAGTTTTGAAACTCGAGATATGATTTTTAAGGCGACAGTGACGCAGTTTTCCAGCCTGACTGGAAATGTCAAATTGGTGGGCAAAAACATGTGAACTTGGTTTGTTAACCCTCGGGTCCGACACCGGCGATGGTCTCGGGTTTGGGGTGTTACAAGAGTCATCAACCCACCATCACATATATCATTAACAAGCTTCATATTTAGCATGCAATGGCATTAACACAAAATCCACCTTGGCCGAATATCATCCCCATGACATAGCAAAGATTTGAACCAAGGGCTAATTAGAACTCAAGCTAGCAACTAAAAACATGCATGAATCTCATGGCATAACCTCAAACATACCTTAATCTAGATACAAGTATGGCCAAACCTCCTCCTAATCCTCTTCCAAACCAAGCATGAAGCAAAAACTCCCTCCTTCTTCCTTAAAATTTTCGGCCAAGAGAAGTGAAAAAAATGATGAACACTTTTTTTTTTGTTTTCTTTCCCTCAACTCACGGCAATGGGGGGGATCATACACATTCTCTCTTTTTTTTTTCTTCCCATTTCTTTATTCCTAACCTTAGTTTATTGTTTCCTCCCATATTGCACCAACACAACATGTCTATGACATGTTTTGCCCATCCTCCTTTGTCATGGCCGGCCACCACTTATAAAAAGAAGGGGTATTTGACATGCAAAACCATTGTTTTGCATGCATGATTCAATTAGTCATCACACATTTCCCTATCCTACTTTCAAAGTTTACTACTAGGTCCTTTTTAGTGAAATTCACATTTATAACCCTAAATCAAAACATCAAAAATGTCACACACGAATTAACACATATTATAGGCATCAAAATGAATATTAAATTATTTTTATGCCTCGATTTTGTGGTCCCGAAACCACATTTCGACTAGGGTCGTTTTAAGGCTGTCACACTATGTGTGACACACGGTCTGTCCCACGGGCGTGTTGAATGGTCGTGTGTCCCGTGCACCCTAATTTTGCAAGTCAGCATGCTCAGTAGTAAACAAATGGTCTAAGACACGGGCATGTGTCTTGGCCGTGTGAGAGACATGGCCTACCCACATGGGCTTGTACTCTGGCCGTGTGTAGTCTGCACCTTTTATGAAAAATTCATTTAATTTTAATTGACGACACGGTCTGGCCACATGGGCGTGTGATCCTAAATTGGTGCTGAAGTCATAGTCAGATAGTTACACGACTGGAGGACACAGGCTTGTCGAGAGCACAAAGGCGTGTGGCTCTGTATTAGGGAAAATTTTCCCAAACTTTTTTAAAAGTTCCCTATTTAGTCCCGATCCTTTTTCGATGGTTGTTTTGGGCTTCGTAGGCCCATATTAAGGACACATTGTGTATGTATGAATGAAATCGATTTGAAGAAAAATTTTATAGCTCAGTTTTACATGAATGACTGTGTATGTATTCGGTAATGTCTCGTGCTCTGTCTCGACGTCAGACACAGGTAAGACGTGTTATATTTAGTGGTATCAGAGTTATAGTTTAGCCGATTCTTGGACTAACCTAACGTATTTGAGTCTAGCTATATATGTCATACATATATATATAATGATAGTGTGACGACTCCTAAAAATATTAAAATGTGTTTTCATATAGCAAATGGATCTCGACAGAGCAGTGGTGGATGATGTAGAAAGTAACGCCCCTGCTCTAGCTGAAGGAACGGTGCCATTCAAGAGTAGACCCAAAACTGTCAGACGAGGAGAAGGAGGCAGAGAAGCCTTTCTCCACAATGAATGCATGGTATACGGAGTTCGTTCAAATGAACCCGAACGTTCAACCTCCCCCACCTCCCCCAAATCCTCAACCCGCACCCATGATGCCTCAAGGTATATATTTTGTAACGCTCCTTACCCGAGACCGTCGCCGGAATCTGGCACAAGGCGTTACCAGACTTATCTTACTTGTTCAGGGCAGAATATTTTTTTAAAAATTAATTCTCTCGCATTCATCCATTAAATACTTAAAAAGGGCCTTCGAGGCCCTAAAACGTGCAATTGGAACGGTTTGGGACTAAACCGAGAACATTAAAAATTTTCCATTTACTTACACAAATCAAAATAATTTATTTACTATTCATAATAAAACTGTCCATCTGCGTGACAGTCACTAAATATAATTATAACTTGAGTTAAGAAACTCAAAATTTAAATCCGTAAATTTTTCCTGAAACTACACTCATATATCTTCTTACCATAATTTTTCCAGAATTTTTGGTTTGGCTAATTAGTACAGTTTATGCATTGAATATTCCCCTGTTTGGCAGTTCAGTAGACCTGTCCTCTCTTCACTAAAAATTGATTATCTTATTATACAGAATTTGGATAATGTTTTTGTTTGTTTCTAATGAAATTAGACTCACTAAGGAATCTATAAATATAAACTATGACTTATAATTCTTTTTGTACAATATCTAGTGATTTTCCAAAGTTGGAACAGGGGATCATGAAGTCACTCTGAACCAATCTTAGAAAAATTTAAATATCTTAGAATATAGACTACCTTTTCTTGCTCTTTTTCTTTCCTATGAAAATAGACTCAATAATATTTAGTTATATATTTCATTCACCATTTAATTCCATTTTTACAATTTTTAGTGATTTTTCAAAACCACATCACTACTTCTGTTTCCTAACTGTTCCATGGCCAACTCTTACTCCTTCATAATTTCTTTGCATCAAACCTCATTTAGGCATACATAATACCAAAACATGTTCTTATTTAGCTATATCATAAGCTAATCATTACCAAGTATTCACCTACCATTCTTTAATCATATCATAAGGACATACACAAAAAATAGCCAAGTCCCTATACATGCCATAACTTAAAGTATTTCTAGTCACAAAATGCTGAGATAGCTCGTTGATAGTGTGAGGCGATCTCTGACATCCTTATGATTTTCTGAGTTGGCTTTGTGATACTATAAAAAAAAGAGAAAAAAGAAAGGGAATAAGCATAGAACTTAGTAAGTTTGCATGTAAATAAATAACAACATTCTAAATGAATTTTCAAGATAACCTGAACCTTTCGAACATGGACTTATCTTACCTTCCCTTTGGTACACTCTTTAAATTTTCTGTTGAACCACTTGGAATACTAAGGATACATGGGTACCTTTCCTTTTTAACCTTACCATTGCCATGTCTTGACTTGGTCTTATGTGGTATCCTTGCTTTATGAACTCACCATTGCTATGCCTTGGCATGGTCTTACATGGGATCTTTACCTTATCGTAGTTTATCAATGCCATGTCTTGACATGGTCTTACATGATTTCCTTGCCTTGTAAAACTTACTAATTCCATGCCTTGGCATGGTCTTACTTGGTATCCTTAACCCCTAATGTCATGACATTTGTATCCTACACATTCCTAAGGTTCAACCGGGACTTTTAAGTATCATTTCTCCGTCAATTCTTGCTTGAATCATTAAGGAATAAATTTACAAAATAAATATATAGATGCTGAAAAATAACGTCATTAATTATAAATAATAAAACATTGCATTTATTTACCGTAAACATACCTCGATACAAAATACGATCAAATATTTTGATTTAGTCCTCAAACTTTTTCTTTCCTCAGTCTAACCCCAAATTTCATTCTTCTTGATCTATAATAGCAAATTTAGCTTATTTAATATTCACATTTATCAAAACAATCCTTAACTCTAACTTTGGTAAAATTATAATTTTGCCCCTAAACTTTTGCATATTTACACTTTTGTCCCAAGGCTCAGGAATGAAACTTTATCCTTAATTCTTATGTTTTATGACATGCTGATCATTTATTTACCTACGGCACCATCAAATTCCCACTCTAACATGTACTTATGACCAATAGGTATTTTTACCGATTATGTCGTTTACTTGATTTCGCTTAAAATCGCTTGGCTCAAGTTGTTTAACATAATTTCAAGCTTCACATTCTACCATAAAACATCAAAATAAACACATTTCACCTATGGGTATTTTTCCAAATATGAACCCTAGGTTAAATTATTGCTAGAATAAGCTAAATCAAGTTACCGAGACTTCAAAAACATAAAGAACATTAAAAATGGGGCTTGGAATCACTTACTATGAAGCTTGGAAGCTTGACAAAACCCTAGCTATGAAGAACCCTTGAAATTTCGGCCTAATGAAGAAGATGGGCACATTTTGCCATCTTTTTTTCTTTTTAATCTTTTAATTACCAAATGACTAAAATTCCCTTCATTAAAACTTTAGTTATTTTTATCTATGTATGCCCATTTTTGTCCATGAAAACCTAATGGTCTAATTACCATTTAAGGACCTCTACTTCAATTATGCTCTTCAATTTAATCCTTTAGTATCTAAGACTCATATTTATCAACTTTTGCAATTAAGCCCTTGTAGGTAAATTAAGCATGCTATCTATAAAATTATCCATCGATACTTTATCACAAGCATCTAATCACTCGGTAAATTATAAAAATTAATCAGAATAAACTTTTCTATCTTGGATTCATGGTTTCGTAACCACTATTTCATTTAGGCCCTATTTTGGGATGTTACAGATTTTATGAGATTCTCTAGAACACCTATTGATAAGATTCGGAAGCATGGCGCTGAGGAGTTTAGGGCGATTGCTAATGATGACCCTGAGAAAGCAGAGTTCTAGTTAGAGAACTCGACATTGGTATTTGATGAATTATCTTATACACTCGAGGAGTGCTTAAAATGTGCGATATCCTTATTGAGAGATACGACATATAACTAGTGGAGAATGCTGATATCTGTGGTACCTCCGAAGAGGGTTACTTGGGAATTCTTTCAAGAGGAATTCCAAAACAAATATATTAGTGAACAGTTTATAGATTAGAAGCATAAGAAATTTTTGGATTTCAAACAGGGTCGTATGATAGTTAATGAGTACGAGAGAGAATTCGTCAGACTCAGTATGTACGCTCGAGAATGTGTATCTTCTGAGGTTAAGATGTGTAGCAGATTTGAAGATGGACTTAATAAGGACATAAAGATGTTAGTAGGTATTCTTGAGTGAAGGAATTTGTGGTACTTGTTGAACAGGCTTGTAAAGCTGAAGAACTGATTAAAGAAAAGAGGAAAGTTGAGTTTGAGGCTAGGGACACAAGGAAGAGACATACAAGTAAGTCGTTTCCATGTAAGTCTAAGAAATCTAGAGAGATGTACTCTCGTTTGTATGTGTCAGCTGAATATTCATATGGGAACCAAAGAAAGTAGAATTCGGGCTTTAGATCTCAGGCCACATCTATGGCTAGTGTGGGTAACACTAAACCTTCTAAGCTCGAATGCCAGCAATGTGTTAGACGTCATTCTGGCAACTATAGGGTGAGTGAAGGATCTTGTTTTAGATGTGGTTCTCTAGACCACTTTATTAAGGATTTTCACGAGATGATGGAGAAAGAAAGATTTTAGAGTCCAAGACCGAGAGGCGCAGCTTCTAGGGGAAGACCCTCGAGAAATGTAGGGATTGGGTCTGGTCGTAAGAATGTGTCACGAGATACAACAGTGAGATCTGAAGCTAGAGCTCCGACTAGAGCCTATGCCATACGCGTACGTGAAGATGCAACTTCTTCTGATGTGATCACTGGTAGTTTTTCTCTCTATGATACTAATGTTATTTTGATAGATCCTAGCTCTACTCATTCGTACGTGTGTATGAAATTGGTATCTAGTATGACTATACCTGTTGAGTCTACAAAATCTATGATTAAGGTGTCAAACCCATTAGGAAAGCATGTGATAGTTGATAAAGTCTGTAAGAAATGCCTTTTGATGGTTAGAGATCATTGTTTCCCAGCAGACTTGATGCTGTTACCGTTTGATAAATTTGATTTCATACTTAGTATGGATTTGTAACACTGCAAACTAGACGTTATGGTCAAATCTATGATGTGAGATTAGAGTATTTTTCCAAAACACAAATTGTCAGAAATCCATTTTCATAAAAACTTCTTTAGACTCTAAATAAAAGGTTAGAATGGCTAGTTCCTTGTGAAAACTCAAGTTATTTAAGCAAAACATTAATTATATAAGTTTCTAAAGTTTTAAAACAATATTTCTTGCGAAAGCTTTTAAAACGTATGGCGTAAGTGTGATGATTTCAGAAAAACATTGGTTTGTGATTTCTTGTAAATAACAGTCCTATTACTAACAAGTAAAAATTAAAGTAATTAAATCCCAAAATTAAAATAAACTTTACAAGGCCTTATTACATAACGAAAACCCAATATCAAATAAATTATAGTATATTAAATAAATTAACTACATCGAGTGGCCACTTTCAATTCCTCGACCGCCTCGATCCGTCTAAGCTTGGGGATTTCCTGCACAGATAACATATGGGTGAGTTTATGAAAACTCGGTGTGTGAAATCCCAAAATAACAAATAATCAGAGTAAACGCAATCTGGGCCTAGGCCCGTTAGTTCCAGTTAGGGCCTTAGCCCTTTTTTCAGTAACAGTATTATTTTGGGCCTGAGCCCATTTCAGTAATAGAGGCAATCTGGGCCTTAGCCCATCTCAGAACAGTATGCAAACAAAGAATCCTACCCAATCCAACCGCTACACACAATCTCCGTACCAGCCCCACACACAATGTGGGGATAAAATTGACCCACCAACCCTACACACCAAGTCGTACCGATTTCGGTCCTAAATTTGCAGTAGAGCTGCCAGTAATAGGCTTATAACCATTTAGTACACTTCCTCCAAAATCGCATATCCCACACAATGCAATGCAACATAATATAAATGAATGTACAATAAATATGGCATGCTCACACAGTCATATATCGCGTAGCGGTAAATTAGTCATTTACAAAAATAAGGGTCCGAGTACACTTACAGGCCCAACAGTAGGTCCACAGTTGTCTTGGGCGACCTTGCAACCTTTAACAGTCAGTTAGTGATAATAGGGCCACTGCCCCTATTATGGCCTATGTGGGCCCACAAGCTCGTATGGCCCACATAAACCCAAAAATGGCCTTAGCCGTGTGGTTTACACAACCTAGCCCAACAGTAACACACTTCTATGTGAATCTTTTTGTATGGGCTCGCAGGCCTATTGAGCCCACTTGGCCCAGCTCGACCCAAAATGGCCCTGTGTCATTTTGCCCCATGAAAGCGCTCATGGCCCTCTCGTTGACCACACAGCCGTGTTTGGTTACACGACTTGCCACACGGGCGGCCACAAGCCCATATGGTGTCGACAACCCACATTTCGACTTTTCACCTTTTTGACTTTTTGGCTTTTCAGCCTTTGTCGTTTTACATCGAAAAAAGTGTTACACACACCTGCTTACGAGAATGTGTCGAAGTCCACGACCACCAACCTATATTCAAACAAGACCCTCGATTAGTCCAATAATTAACAAGATTAAACACCTTCCTAAACACTCATCATAAAGACACACCGATACTCGCCTTGATTGAATGAGTGTGGTTTCAGTCCACCCAAAACGCTGATAAAGATTGCTAACAACTTCCTTGATGGTTATCTACACATTAAACTGATTCATTACTCATGTTGCTGAAACTTGCAATTTGAATCCACATATATTAGCCTATAGAAAATGCAAATCCCAAAGTGAGAAAAATGGCATTTGACCAATACTAACCCAAGCCAACATAATTTAGTTCAGATAAATCACGATGAATAATATTAACTTTGATCAAGATGAGCAAAAAGGTTCCAATCGTATCTGCAACACTAAAGAACTCGTTTACTCCTTGAGGGTTACTTAAACCTAAAAGAACACCATAATCAAGAAAAGAAGAAGATAAGAATCGGCATTAAAGAAAAAGAGGAGCCAAACAAAATAGAGATGTAGAGACTTACCAATAGATATTTACCCAATGAAAACCGATTGAATGAAAGGGAAATGAGGATAGAATCGAGAGAGAGATGAGGGTTGAAAAATGAAGGAGGGAAAGAGATCGATGGAATCAAATCAAAGTTCGACTACAGAGGCAAGGGGAGAAGAAAGATGACCAACCAAGCACACTACTGCAAAGTAAAACCAAAATAGGTGAACCGAAATGTACTATTCGTCCACCAAAACAAATATTCAAAAGAAAGATAAGAATAAAAAGGGTAAAAGTTATCGAAATAAAGAGCAACTAGTGCACAATTTCGACACTATCGGAAAAGAGGTCCTATGACTGAATTTGCACAATGGGAAGTCCCACATTCGGCCAACTACTACCTCTCCCCCACTCCTTGATGCACTCCCTCTATCTTCCCCAAATCTCTCCTCTTTTTCCTCACTTGACCAATTGAAACTCCCTCAACTACTTTTCACATTCGGCTACTTGATCCCTTAATCCCCTCAACCGTCCAACCACTAAAGTCCCTATGCCATCCAACCACCCACACGGTTGTTTACAAAAAGAACATTCATTGCTTGCAACAGGACTCGAACCCTAGCCCCCTGGCATAGCAACAAGACATATGCTGCTAGACTAGTAGGTTTTTCATGACATGCTCTACCCACATAAATTTAGGAAGCATACTAGTAGAAAACAAGGGTTTATTCAATAAGAAAAAAATTTTACTCTAGCCATGGCTTGACCCCATAACTTCTCAGACACCCGCAAAGCATTAAAACACTAAATCAAACATACTTTCTTGCTGAACACACAAATATAATTTAACAAGGGGTTTTGGGATTTGGAGCATTACAATTCTACCCTTCTTAAAGAAAATTTCAGCCTTGAAATTTACCTGATTAGAACAGGTGAGGGTATTGTTGTCTCATTACCTCTTCGAGTTCCCACATAGCCTCCTCAGAACTGTGGCTCTGCCATAGAACTTTCACTAATGGGATTTATTTCTTTCTCAAGACTTTCACCCCACGATCCAAATTCTAGACTGACTCCTCCTCGAAAGTTAAATCTGGTCTAACTTCAATCTCCTCAACTGGTACCACATGCGTAGGATCAGAGCGATAGCGCCTCAACATAGAGACATGGAACACATCATGAATCCACTCTAATTCTAGAGGTAGCTCAACTGGTAAGCAGCTAGTCCTAGTCGTCTCAATATGCGGTAAGGTCTAATAAACCTTGGGCTCAACTTTCCCTTTTGCCCAAATCTCATTACCTTTTTCTATGGTAAGACCTTCAGAAAGATAAAAGCTTCTACAGTATATTCAATTTCCTTACGCTTCAGATCCGCATAAGACTTCTGTCTGTCTGACGCTGCCTTCAGTCGATCTCGAATTAATCTGACTTTATCCTCAGTATAAGATACTAGCTTATGACCCAGAGCACGCCTCTCACCCAACTCAGTCTTACATGACGGAGTGCGACACCTACCACCATATAGTGCTTTGTAAGGTGCCATCTGTATATTAGACTGGTAGCTACTGTTGTAAGCAAACTCTGCTAACAACAAGTAATCCTCCCAACTACCTCAGAAGTCAATTAAACAACTCCTTAACATGTCCTTCAGTATCTGAATCACCCTTTCCAGCTGACCCTTTGTCTGAGGATGGAACGTAGTACTGAAGTCCAATTGTGTACCAAGAGCTTCATGTAACTTCTTCCAGAATCGAGACGTTAAGCGAGGATCTCTGTCAGATATTATAGAAATTAGTACTCCATGCAGTCTCACTACCTTGAATACATACAGCTTAGCCAGTTTCTATAACGAATAATCTATGCTAACTGGTATGAAATGGGCAGTTTTGGTCAATCGATCCATGATGACCCACACAAAATCTTTCTTAGAAGGCGTTAGGGGTAGCCCACTCACAAAGTCTATAGTTACTCTTTCCCACTTCCACATCGAAATTTTAACTAGCTGAAGCGACCCAGAAGGTAATTGATGTTCTGCTTTAACTTGTTGGCAAGTCAGACATTTCCCCACAAAGTCGGTAATCTCACGCTTAAGACCCAGCCACCAATATACCTTACGTAGATCTCTGTACATCTTATTTCTACCTAGGTTCATAGCATAGGGGCTACTATGCGCCTCTCGCAGTAAATTCTACCTCAAATCAGTATCCTTAGGTACGTAAATTCTACCTCAGAAATAGAGTACCCCTTCACCGTTCAGCCCAAAATCCACAGTTTTGCCATTTTTGACCTGACAAAACCGAAGACCTAAAGACTTATCCTCCAACTATTTACTCTTAATCTGCTCAAGCCACACTGGTTTAACTTGGAGCTCGGCCAATAGGCTACCATCATCAAATAAGCAAAGACGAGCAACATTGCTCTCAGATCAGTCATAGCCCTATGGCTTAGTGCATTGGCCACCGCATTGGCCTTACCAAGGTGGTATTCAATCGAACAGTCATAATCCTTAAGCAGCTCAATCCATCTATGCTGCCTAAGATTTAACTCCTTCTAAGTGAGAAGATACCTAAGGCTCTTATGATCCGTGTAAATGATACACTTCTCATCGTACAAGTAATGCCTCCAAATTTTTAATGCGAATACCACTGCGGCCAACTCCAAGTCGTGTGTTGGGTAATTCACCTTGTGAGTCTTAAGCTGGCTTGACGCATATGCTACCACCTTACCCTCTTGCATCAACACACAACCCAAACCAACGTGTGATGCATCACTGTAAATAGTAAATTCTTTCCCAAACTCTGGCTGAATTAAGACAAGGGCCTCAGTCAAAACTTTCTTGAGCTTCTCGAAGCTCTTTTGCTGCTCACCAGTCCAATTAAAGGGAACGTCCTTTCATAACAACTTGGCTAAGGGTGCGACAATCAGTGAAAATCCCACTACAAATCTAGGATAGTACCCAGCCAGTCCCAGAAAACTCTGAATTTTTGATATAGTCTTAGGCTGCTACTAATCCAAGACAACCTCAATTTTCCAAGGATCAACCCTAATCCCCTTAGCAGATACCACATGACCAAGAAACATTACCTCCCTTAACCAAAATTCACACTCACTGAACTTGGCATACAGTTGTTTCTCTCTCAAAATTTACAAAACCACCCTCAAATGTTCATCATGTTCATCTTCAGTCCTCGAATACACCAGTATGTCATCGATAAATACTAAAACAAACCGATCCAGATAGGGTTGAAACACAATAATGATAAATACAGGTGTTTAGGACTCGTTCATCAGATCCACAAAAGCTGTCGGTGCATTTTTCACTCCAAAAGGCATAACCAGGAACTCGTAATGACCATAACGAGTCCTAAACACCGTCTTATGCTCATCGACCTCTTTAACTCTCTATTGGTGATACCTCGACCGAAGATCTATTTTAGAGAAAGCTGACGCTTCTCGCAGTTGATCGAACAGATCATCAATCCTTAGTAGAGGGTACTTATTCTTAATCGTCAATTTATTCAGTTGCCGGTAATTGATGCACATACACATGGTTCCATCCTTCTTTTTAACAAATAAGACCGGTGCTCCCCACGGAGACACACAAGGGCAGATGAACCCTCGATCCAGTAACTCTTGAATCTGAGCTTTAAGCTCCACTAACTCCTTCGATGCCATCTATAAGGGGCAACGGACACCGAAGCAGTACCAAGCATGAGCTCTATCCCAAACTCAACTTCACAGTTAGGAGGTAAACCAAATAGTTCATCGGGAAAAACATCAAGAAAATCCTTAACCATTCTGATATCTTTAATAGAAGAACCCTTGCACTCTAAAACACTGATGTAGGGTAAATATGCGTCACAACCCTTGCGAACCAACTTCTCGGCCCTTAGTGTAGAAATTACATTACTCAAATAGTTCTATTGTTCCCCAATCACCACCACCTCCTCATCTGACTCAGTTCTCAGTACAACCCATTTGGTGGCACAATCCAAGCTTACTCAAAGTTTAACTAGCTAATCCATGCCCAATATTAAGTAAATTCCCCGAAAGGCAGCTCCATGAGATCGGCCAGAAAAACAACTCATTGTATCTCCAAGGGAATATCTCTAAACAACTTATTTAACTGAGCAGACTATCGCAATGGACTTAGAACAGTACTTCTACTCAAAGTATTCTCAACCAAAATCCCTAATTTCTCAGTAATAGTGCAAGCAACATAAGAATGGGTAGATCCTATATCTATTAATATAGTATAAGGTACTTTACAGATAAAGAACGTACCCGTTATGACATCTAAAGCATCTCCGTCCTCTCAGTGATGTGCAGCATATACCAGTTCCGGCTGCCTCACCTTAATACAACTAGCACCTCTATCCGGTGCTCCATGACCACGGCCCACACTATTTCCACCCCTGACCTGACCTTAGCCTCTCGATGGCTGCAGACCACCCCGCTAAACATTACCAAAACCAGTAGCTTGCACCTGCTCAGGCCTACATGGACAATCCTTGACACAGTGCTCCAATGATCCATATTTCAGGCATCCAATCATCTTTTTCCAACATTTGCCCTGATGGCGTTTTCCACAATCAGCACAAAACTATGGTCCAGAAGTAGCAACAATGGGGGTCCTTACTCTGATTGGCATATCAGCTCTGGGCTTTTACTTAAACCTCTGAAAAGAATTTGAAGGCTCAGCATCCCTTTTACCCCTGCCTTTCTTCCTGTTCTAGTGCTTAGTGCGTGTCACATCCTCGGCGATTTTTGCCTTGTCCACTAGGGCTGTGAAATCCCTCTCCTTCTGAGGAGCTATCAAAACTCTTAGACCATCTCTGAGGCCATCTTCAAATCGAACACACCACTCATATTATGTTTCCACCATCCCACGTGCATAACGGCTCAATCGCAAAAATTTGACCTCATATTCAGCCACTATCCTATCTCCCTGAGTTAAGTTCAGAAATTCCCTTCTACTGGCATCCTCATAGCTAGTACCCACATATTTAGCCTACAAAGTATTCTTGAAAAAGTATTCTTGAAAAACTCCCAGGTCAAACAATCATCTTGAGTGCCCTCTTTGATGGTAAGCCACCACTTGTAAGCCTCGTCTCTTAGAAGAGATACTGAACCTTTCAACTTTTGATCAGGGGTGCAATCAAGGTCATCTATGATCCTTTCTATGGCCTCTATCCAACATTCAGCCACATTAGGGGCAACACCAGCAACACCCTGAATATCCCCATCCCATTAGACATGAGTCATTCCGTATCCGACCAATGGCCTACATTGCCAGTACCTGGCCCAGCGACCTTTTCCAAAATTATCAACATCGCTTGGGACAATGCGTCGTCCCTAGCTACTCGATTCTGAGACCCTGTCTCAGCCATAGGTGAAGCTGGTGCCCCTCTAACTTCCTCATTAGGCTGGTGCCCAAAAGACGAGGACCGAGCCCGAGCACCTCCACAACCTCTACTGTGGCCTCTACCATGAGTACCTCTAGTGCTCATTATCCACTTGGGCTTTTATCTGTATTAAAAGTTTTATGCTAGTCAGTTATTATTCCAATGTTTCTTAAAGATGTTTTATGAAACGTATTATTTTAGAGTCCGTTTTCGTAATTCATCGTTTGAAGTTTACTCTAACCAAAGACTTTTCCGTACAGTTTTTACTACCTAAAGTAATCTCAGTAATATTTCAGTAAAAATAGTTAGAAGACTTACAGGATCAGCGCAGAGACTCAGTGTACCACTCCATCAGTAAAATATTTCCACGATTTTGAAAACCCAAACCCACAGTCGAGTTTTGCAACCTGACTCTGATACCACTAAATGTACACCCCAAACCTGGCCTAGACGTTATGGCTGAATCTGTGATGTGACATTGGAATGTTTTTCCAAAACACAAATTGTCAGAAATTCATTTTCATAAAAAATTCTTTAGATTCCAAATAAAAGGTTAGGATGGCCAGTTCCTTGTGAAAACTAAAGTTATTTAAGAAAAACATTAATTATATTAGTTTTTAAAGTTTTAAAACTGTGTTTGTTGCGGAAGCTTTTAAAACTATGGCATAAGCGTGATGATTTCAAAAAAACATTGGTTTGTGCTTTCTTGAAAATACGAGTCCTATTACTAACAGGTAAAAATTAAAGTAATTAAATCCCTAAATTAAAATAAACTTTAAAAGGCCTTGTTACATAACGAAAACCCAATATCAAATAAATTATAGTATATTAAATAAATTAACTATGTTGAATGGTCACCTTCGAGTCCTCCGTCGCCTTGGTCCGTCTAAGCCTGGGGATTTCCTGCACAGATAACAGATGGGTGTGAAATCCCAAAATAACAAATAATCAAAGTAAATGCAATTTGGGCAAAGGCCTGTTAGTTCCAATTAGGGCCTTAGCCCCTTTTTTAGTAACAGTTTCAGTTTGGGCTTTAGCCCATTTCAATAACAGAGGCAGTCTGGGCCTTAGCCCATCTCAGTACAGTATGCAAACAAAGAATCCTACCCAATCCAATAGCTACACACCATTTAGGGATAAAATCGACCCACCCAACCCTACATACCAAGTCGTACTGATTTCGGTACTAAAACAGTATTTGCAGTAGAGCTACCAGCAATAGGCTTAAAGCCATTCAATACACTTCCACCAAAATCGTATATCTCACCCCATGCAATGCAACATATTATAAATGAATGTACAGTAAATATGGCATGCTCACACAGTCATATATCGTGTAGGGGTAAATCAGTCATTTACAAAAATAAGGGTCCGGGTACACTTACCGGCCCAACAATAGGTTCACGGTCGTCTTGGTTGACTCATCCAACCTTTAACAGTCAATCAGTGATAATGGGCCTACGGCCCCTATTATGGCCCGTGTAGGCCCACACGCTTGTATGGCCCACATAACCCAAAAGTGGCATTAGCCGTGTGGTTCACACAACCTAGCCCACCAGCACCACACTTCTGTGTGAATCTTTCCGTGTGGCCCGTAGGCCCATTAAGCCCACTTGGCCCAAAATGGCCTTGCGTCATTTTGGCCCATGAAAGCATTCATGGCCCTCTCATTGACCACACGGCCGTGTTTGGTTACACGGCCTGCCAGACGGGCGGCCACACGCCCATGTGGTGTCGACAACTTACATTTTCGCTTTTCACCTTTTCAGTTTTTCAGCTTTTCAGCCTTTGTCGTTTTACATCTAAAAATAGTGTTACACACACCTGCTTACTAGAATGCGTCGAAGTCTACGACCACCAACCTAAATTCAAACAAGACCCTCTATTAGTCCTATAATCAACAAGATTAAACACTATCCCAAACACTCATCACAAAGACACGCCGATACTTGTCTTGATTGAATGAGTGTGGTTTCAGTCCACCCAAAATGCTGATAAAGATTGATAACAACTTCCTTGATGGTTATCTACACATTAAACAGATTCATTACTCATGTTGCTTAAACTTGCAGTTTGAATCCACATATATTAGCCTATAGAAAATGCTAATCCCAAAGTGAGAAAAAAGGAATTTGGCCAATACCAACCCAAACCAACATAATTTAGTTCGGATTAATCACGACGAATAATATTACCTTAGATCAAGAACGGGCAAAAAGGTTCCAATCGTATCTGCAGTGCTAGAGAACTCCTTTACTCCTCGAGGGTTACTTAAACCTGAAAGAACACCATAATCAAGAAAAGAAGAAGATAAGAATCGACATTAAAGAAAAAGAGGAGCAAAGCCAAACAAAACAGAGACGTAGAGACTTACCAATTGATATTTAGCCAATGGAAACTAATTGAATGAAAGGGAAATAAGGATAGAATCGAGAGAGAGAGATAAGAGTCGATAAATGAAGGAGGGAAAGAGATCGTTGGAATCAAAGCAAAGTTTGGCTACAGAGGTAAGAGGATATTCGGCTTAGACAAAAGAAGAGGAGAAAGAATTGAGAAGGAGAAGAAAGTCGACCAACCAAGCACACTGCCACAAAGTAAAACGAAAATAGGTCATCCCCGAAAAGTATTATTCGACCACCAAACAAAAATATTCAAATGGAAGAAAATAACAAAAAGGGTAAAAGTTATTGAAATAGAGAGTAACTAGAGCACAATTTCGGCACTATGGGAAAAGAGGTCCTATGACTAAATTGTCACAATGTGGAGTCCCACATTCGGCCAACTACTGCCTCTCCCCCACTCCTTGATCCACTCCCTCTATCTCTCCCCAAATCTCTCGTGTTTTTCCCCACTTGACCTGTAACACCCCAAACCTGACCTAGAAGTTAGGCCCGAATCTGGCATGTCACGTTGAAAACCCTTCTTACTACTCAAAACCTCTGGCCATTTTAAAACTTATGAAATGATAATTCCCTTAAAAGCTTACTTGCTGCAGAAGCTTACTTTTAAAAAGTTGTGGAAACGTGATATTTTGAAAACCAATTGTTGTTTTGGAAAATCGTGCCTTACTTCTAATAGATATTAATCATACTAAATTAATTTCCCAAATAAAAGGTTAAGAAAATAAAGAGGCCTTAAAACAACCCAAATCAAAAACCAAAGTGCTTAACTAAATAAACGAAACAGGAAACCATTTGCAGTTGTGCGGTCACCTCCGAGTCCCTCTGCGACACCGATCGACCTAATGCTAGGGATTACCTGCACAGTTAATAAACGGGGTGAGTTTATGAAAACTCAGTGTGTAATCCTCTTACTAGAGTAACAGTCAGTAAACAGACATAAATTACAATTAATTTGGGCCGGAGCCCATTACAGTAATAGTACAGTCCAGTTCAGAGCACACGTGGGCCAAAGCTCATTATAATATCATTTGGGTCACAGCCAAAAATAGAATCAATTGGGCCTAGCCCATCTTAACCTCAGTAGGGCCGAAGCCCACATCGCAATTATATCACAATAATATCATACATGCAATGCTGTGCAACCCACCCCAATAATCCAACCGCTACAAACCAACTCCGTCCCCCGATACACATCATGTGGGGATATAAATATCAACCCACCCATCCGGTACACATCAGTGCTAGCCCGGTTACGATACTACCTTCATTGCAGCAAGCTGCTAATCAGATATTAGGCTTAAATACCATTGGTGGATCCACGGTCGTCAAGCAACCATGCGATCCTCATATACTTCCTCCGTTCCATAATTCCCAACCCATGCAATATGTCGTGTATGTCAGGCTCAATCATCATACGTGTATGCAGAATGACCATACTCAATAACAGTCTTTTAAACATATATTAAGAGCATATTGGTCATACAATCACGGTCAAGTCAATTAAAACATAGTCATACATTCATAATCAAATCAGTCAAATTCGAAGTCTAAGTTGGTCATTTACCCTCAAGGGCAAAACCCTACAAGGGTATGTCAGTCATTTTACACTACAAGGGTATTTCGATAATATATAAAATTGGGGGTGTTTCAATAATTTTACAAATTGATGGTATTTCGATAATTTTACAAATCAGGGGTGTTTCGATAATTTTACAAATCAATGGTATTTCGGTAATTTTACAAATAAAGGGTATTTCGGTAATTTTACAAATTGACGGTATTTTGATAATTTTACAAATCGAGCATGTTTCAGTAATTTTACAAATCAAGGGTGTTTTGATAATTTTACAAATCGAGGGTATTTTAATAATTTCACAAATCGAGGGTGTTTCAGTAATTTTACAAATTGAGAGTGTTTCAGTAATTTTACAAATTGAGGGTGTTTCGATAATTTTACAAATCGGGGGTATTTTGATAATTTTACAAATTGAGGGTATTTCAATAATTTCACAATCGAGGGTATTTCGATAATTTTACAAATCAGGGGTATTTTCGTAATTTTACAAATTGAGGGTATTTCAGTAATTTCTCTTTATTATGGGTTCATTACTTACCTTGGCCCGTTAACAAGTCCTCGTTGGCTAAAGTGAGCAAAAACTATGCACCAGGTAGGATTCCAGAGAAGAGGAGGTCAGTCATTAAGACCGCTTAAATACCAAGCTCTCCCTAGATCCAATCCTAGACATGCATATACCCATTGCCACACCTTAACGTTATGACTCATCCACGGTCGCGATTAATTAATTATTTATGTTTTATGTCTGCTTGAGTAGTTACCAAAAACTAGGTCCACAACCTCTTTACTAAACACTAACAGATCCACAGTTATTTATTTGGCCCATTTAGGCCTAATCTCGTTCACTTGGCCCATCAAGCCCAATTACATTCATATGGCCCATCAGGCCCAATCACCTTCATATGGCCCATCAGGCCCAATCACATTCATATGGCCCATCAGACCCAGTCACATTCATATGGCCCATCTGGCCCAACTGTTTCCCACCTAACAATTAGATTTACACAAGCGGGTCTACGGGCCCATCGAAGCCCAAAATAGCCCCAGCACACGAGAACGCTCGTGGCGGCTTTTAGCTTTTGCCGATTTCTAACAAAGAAGGGTGTGAATACACACCTGTTTATGAGAACGAACCGAAGTTCACGATCACCAACCTTGGCACATCCTGCATTGGGTCTTAATCACCTTTTTTCTTTTTCACCAACTCATCTGGTTCGCTCTATTTAAAGCCAGCTTCTCACCAATTCCCATGTTAGCTTCCCGATGTGGGATTACTTTCAACCATTAGGAAAATTCCTTATTTTTTTATGACCACTTCAACCACACCAGTCCAACTCCACCTCCTATACAGCTCAAATAGTAAAATAATTACCGTATTGCGCATCCCCGCACTTGAACCTTAGACCTCATAGTTACACAACATGTCACCTTACCACTCTACCACAGGCTCTTTCTGTGTCATATTTTATCCTCAATTAATTATAAGGCATACGTACTAACGTCTAGATTCTTTTAAAAGAAAAGCCAAAATAAATTGCAAGAGCCAATACTTGAACCCAGGCTCCCTTGCAACCTTAATGATGCCACAACCACTAGACCACAAGCTTCCTTGTGTCATTTATTTACCACAATAATTTAAAAGGCCTTCATCCAAGCACCCAGGGTTTTATTTGCTTAAAACCAAAATTTTTGCTAAAGCCCAGGTTTGAATCCAATATTTCTCTAACACTTCTTAGGGCCATAAACCACCAAACAAGACATTGAATTGTGTCATTTTATTGCAAAATTAAATGCTTATATACAACCTCCTCACAGACCCACACTCAAGGCCCAATACTTCTAGGCCCAAATTCGGGGCGTTACATGACCGATTCAAACTCCCTCAACTACTCCTCAAATTCAGCTACTTGATCCCTTACTCCTCTCAACCATCCAACCACTAGAGTCCCAATGCCATCCAACCACCTACATGGCTGTTTGCAAAAAGAACACTCCATGCTTGCAACAGGACTCGAACCCTAGCCCCTTGGCATAGCAACATGCCATATGCCACTAGACTAGTAGGCTTTTCATGACATCCTCTACCCACATAAATTTAAGAAGCCTACTAGCAAAAAACAAGGGTTTATTCAATAAGAACAAAAATTTTGCTCTAGCCATAGCTTGACCCCATAACTTCTTAGACACCCGTAGAGCACTAAACCACTAAATCAAACATACTTTCATGCCGTAACACACAAAAATAATTTAATAGGGGTTTTCGGGATTTGGGGCATTACAGGATTGGTTGACACTACATGATGCTATAGTGAATTGTAGATAGAAAGTTATGGAATTGAAATGTGAAAATGGTGAGGTTTTTCGGGTTGAATCAGATGATGCAGATAAGTCACGAAATGTAATTTCTTCGATGTCTGCTCAAAAGTGTTTGAGAAAGGGGTATGAAGCTTATTTGGCATACATATTGAATACAAAGGAATCTGAATTGAAAATTGAATCAGTGCTAGTTGTATGTGGGTATGTAGAAGTATGTTTAGAAGAGTTGCCAGGTTTGCCTCCGATTAGAAAAGTGGAGTTTGGTATTGAACTGATGCCAGGGATGACACCTATTTCTATTGCTCTATATAGGATGGCCCCGACTGAGCTAAAAGAATTGAAGTTACAGTTACAAGAGTTGACTGACAAAGTTTTTGTGAGACCAAGCTTTTCGCCATAGGGTGCTCCCGTGTTATTCGTGAAAAAGAAGGATAGTTCCATGAGATTATGCATTGACTATCGGCAACTCAATAAGGTGACAATTAAAAATAAATATCCTCTTCAAAGGATTGATGGCTTGCACAACTAGTTAAAAGGAGCGACATGGTTCTTTAAGATAGACTTAAGGTCCAGATATTACCAGTTACGAGTTAAAGAGTCGGATGTGCCAAAAACTACCTTTAGAACGAGGTATGGCCACTGTTTGTTTCTTGTTATGCCATTTGGGTTAACAAATGCTCCTGTCGTGTTTATGGATTTAATGAACCGAATCTTTCGGCCATATTTGGATAAGTTTGTTGTGGTGTTCATCGATGACATTCTAATTTTTCTAAAGATGAAGCAAAACATGCCGAGAACTTGAGAATAGTGTTACAGACTTTGAGGGATAAACAGTTATATGCAAATTTAATAAAAGCAAGTTTTGGCCTTGAGAGGGTGGAATTTTAGGCCATATCGTTTCAGGAGATGGTATACGAGTTGATCCCAATAAGATTTCTACTATTGTTGAATGGGAACAACCAAATTATGTAACTGAAGTTAGGATCTCTTTGGGTTTGGTTGGTTACTACAGACAATTTGTGAAAGGATTCTCCATGATAGCCACTCCTATAATGAGATTACTTCAAAAAGATGTCAAGTTTGAATGGTCAGAAAAATGTCAGCAGAGCTCTGAGAAATCAAAAATATTATTGACCGAGGCACCAATGTTAGTATAACCAGAATTAGGGAAAGAATTTGTGATTTATAGTGATGAGTCCTTGAGTGGACTAGGTTGTGTTCTTATGCAACAAGGCAAGGTAGTAGCTTATTGATCACGTTGTTTCGTGATAGGTTTTAAATATTTATAATTACTCGTTCTTAAACTAACTATTATCGCGATGTAGGCAAGTGTACCTATCGAACAGTAGTATAGTTTTAGCAAGACTGGGTTGTCGAACCCAAAGGAACTAAAAGTACTAGTAATGACTGTCTTTTTATTATCTAGCCTAAGAATAATGGGGTTTTGTTTTAATTAACTAATTATCTAAACTAAGAACTCACAGAGAATAGAATTGGGGAATTTCTTTTGGGAAAATCGATTGAATGAAGACAATACCTAAGGAAAAATCCACCTAGACTTTACTTGTTATTCTGGCTCCGAATCATACGATTTATTCATTCAACTTGTTCCGTAGAGATCCCTAAGTTATGTTATTATCCCTATTTAAGACTAATAATGTCTAATCCCTAGATTGAATAACCGAGACTTTTCTCTAATTAACACTCTAGGGTTGCATTAACTCTATCTATGGATCCCCTTATTAGGTTTCACCCTAATCCAGCAAAATCTTGTCACCCTATTTCTAGGCACGCAATCAACTCCGCTTAATTATGATAAATATACTCTTAGACAGGGTGTATTCCTCCTCTGAATAAGAGCATGTCTTGAATCAGTATCCTGGGATATCAAAACAAGAATTAAGAACACATAATTAAGAACAAGTTAAATATTTATCATATGATTCAGAAAATAATAACAAGATTCGTCTTAGGTTTCTTTCCCTTTAGGTATTTAGGGGATTTAGTTCATAACTAAATAAGAAAACATCTCAGAAGAATTAAGAATACAAAACATAAAGAAAACTCAAAACTCCTGAAGGGAAATTGAGGAAAGATCTTCAATCTTGATGATGAATCTGGCTTCTGAGATGGATCAATCGGCTTTCTTGGAGTAATTCCTTACTAACCCTTCTCCGTCTCCTTTTTTCTCCTCCTCTAGGGTGTATTTATAGGCTTTGGAATGCCTAGAAGCCCTCAAAAGTGGCCTTTTCTAAATTGGACTTAATTTGGGCTCGACAGGGACACGCCCGTGTGCGATTACTTCAGGCCGTGTATGAGCCTGTTAGAATGGCACGGGCGTGCACTATACCCATGTAAGTCGTGCTTCGATTCTGCCAGAGTGACACGGCCATGTGGTCTACCCATGCGAGGAAGTCCCGACTATGTTAAGTTCGTACTTTGGCCCATTTTCGCTATATTTGGCCTGTTTCTCGTTTCTTTCGCTCCCCTATGCTCTCTTAAGTATAAAACATGAAATTAAAGCATTAGGAGCATCGAATTCACCAATTCTAATAGAAAATCATCCATAAAATGCGTTAAACATGGGGTAAAAATATGTATAAATTATGGTTTATCACTTATGCCTCGAGACAACTGAAGCCCGATAAGAAGAACTATCTTATGCATGATCTAGAGTTGACTTCCATTGTATTTGCTTTGAAGATTTGGTGACATTACCTATTCGGAGAGAAATGCCATGTTTATACAGATCATAAAAGTCTTAAGTATCTGATGACCCAAAAGGACTTGAATTTGAAGCAATGAAGATGGTTTGAATTGTTAAAAGACTATGAGCTTGTGATAGATTATCACCCTGGTAAGGCAAATGTGGTCGCTGATGCCTTGAGTAGGAAGCGTTTATTTGCCTTGAGAGCTATGAACACACGGCTGAACTTGTCTCATGATGGTATAATTCTAGCAGTGTTGAGAGCTAGGCCAACTTTTCTACAATAGATTTGTGATGGTCAGAAAGTTGATACAGTGTTACAGGTAAAGAAAGCTCAGTGTGAGTCGAGTAGCAAATCAAATTTTTAGATAGACTCTGATAGTTGTTTGAGGTTCCATAGTAAAATTTTTGTTTTGAAGAATATTGAGTTGATTCAAAATATTTTGCTTGAGGCTCATAACGGATGTATGTTAGTTCACTCGGGTAGCATGAAAATGTACAATGATTTAAGGAAAATGTATTGGTGGAGCGGTATGAAAAGAGATATAGCCGAGTTTGTATCGAGATGCTTGATTTGTCAACAAGTAAAGGCCGAACACCAGGTACCCTCAGGTTTACTTCAGCCCATTTTGGTTTTCGAATGGCAATAGGACTAAATTACTATGGATTTTGTGACATGCTTACCATTGACACCAAGAAAGAAAGATGCTTTATGGGTTGTGGTCGACAGATTGACTAAATTGACTCATTTTATACCGGTACACACTGATTATTCACTTGATAAGTCAACCAAGTTGTATGTTTTCGAGATTGTAAGACTTTATGGAGTACCTTTGTCGATTATTTCAGATAGAGACCTGAGGTTCACTTCGTGGTTTTGGAAGGATTTGCAAGGAGCTTTGGGCACAAAGCTAAATTTTAGTACCACATTTCACCTATAGACTGATCATCAATCCGAGAGAGTAATTCAAACACTTGAAGATATGCTCAGATGTTGTGTTCTTGAGTTTCAGCGTAGCTGGGAAAAATACCTACCATTGGTTGAATTTGCCTACAACAACAGTTATCAGTCGAGCTTGAAAATGGAACCTTATAAAGCGTTGTATGGACGTAAATGTCGTGCACGTTTGTACTAGACTGAACTTAAGGAGAATAAGATTCATGGAATTGATTTGATTAAGGAAACCAAAGAAAAGGTGAAAGTAATTCCTGATTGTTTGAAAGCAGCCTCGGATAGACAAAAGTCATATGTGGATTTGAAAAGAAAAGAAATTGAGTATCAAATCAGTGATAAAGTATTCTTGAAAGTATCTCCATGGAAAAAGGTTTTGAGATTTTGTAAAAAGGGCAAGTTGAGTCCTCGGTTTATAGGACCGTATGAGATTACCAAAAGGATAGGATCGATAGCATATCATTGGCTTTGTCGTCTAAGTTGGAAAAGATTCACAATGTGTTTCATGTGTCCATGTTGTGCCGATATAGATCCGATCCTTCTCATGTGATTGCACCGAAAAAGATTGAAATCAGACCGAATATGACTTATGGTGAGGAAACAGTTAAGATCTTGGCTCGAGAAGTCAATTAGTTGAGAAATAAAAGTGTTACTCTTGTGAAAGTTCCATGGCAAAGATATAGGGTTCAAGAAGCTACATGGGAACCCGAAGAGGCCATGAGGAAACAATACTGAAACCTTTTTATCGGTAAGATTTTTGGGGATGAAAATCCCTAAAGGGGGGAGAGTTGTAACATCCTGAATTAGGGCCTAGTTAGAACAATGGTTTTGAGACCAAAAATCTGAGATGGAAATAATTAATTTATGATTCGTATGAGGTCTATGATATGAATGCATGCTTATGTAAAAGTTTCATGAAGAAATTCTATGCATAAAATGTCTAATTGAATTTTAAGGAGCAAATTCAATAAGATGCAAAACTTGCATTCTCGAAGCTTTTAGTATGAAATTGCTTTAGATTATGAATTATAAGGTACTAATTAACAATTTGACCAATTTCTAAAAAGTTGGACAAAAATGGACATGTATAAGAAAATTTTGAAGGAAAAACACTAAGGGTGTAACAACCCGATTTTTAGGCCTAGTCGGAATAGTGGTTTCAAAACCACTAATCTGAGGTTGGATAATTTATTTTTAATATTATGTTATGTGTTGTAGCATGATTATATGAGTGCATGAAAATTTTGGTGTGAAAAAGGACTAAATCTCATAAAGTGTGAAAGTTTTGTTCTACTAGCTAAAGGTGTCAAATAGCTATGGAACATTAAATTAAAGGCCTTTATTGAGTAAATAGACCACAAGTTTTGTTAATAGCTGATCATAGGGACAAAGAAATGGTGAGGTCAAAGTTAGGTGAAATTGGGTGACTAAAGTGATAGCATATGCCTCGAGATAGAAGAAGTCGTATGAGAAAAATTATCTGACATACGATTTAGAGTTAGTAGCCATAGTGTTCACATTGAAGATTTGGAGACACCACTTGTATGGTGAGAAATGTCAGGTATTCACCAACCATAAAAGCCTAAAATACTTGATGACTAAAAAGGATTTGAATCTACGACAACGAAGGTGGCTGGAGTTGATTAAAGATTACGAGTTAGTAATTGACTATCACCCAGGAAAGGTGAAAGTGTTTGCTGATGCATTAAGTAGGAATTCATTGTTTGCCTTGAGAGCTATGAATACTTAATTGTCTGTAATTGAGGATGGTTCGGTTCTAGCAGAGTTGAGAGCTAGACCTATGTTTCTTCAAGAGATTTGTGAAGCTCAGAAGAGTGATAAAGATTTTCTAGCCAAGATGGCTCAGTGTGAGACAGTTGATAGATTCAATTTTTCGATTAATACTGATGGTTGTTTGATGTTTCGAGATAGGGCCTATGTACCTAGAAATGATGAGCTTATTAGGAAAATTCTTCAGGAGGCACATAGTAGCTGTATGTCAATCCATCCAGGTAGTACTAAGATGCATAATGACTTGAAGAGATTGTATAGGTGTTCGGGCATGAAAAGAGACATCTTAGAGTTTGTGTCGAAATGTTTCATTTGTCAGCAAGTGAAAGGCAAGCACTAAGTACCTTCAGGTTTAATTCAGCTTGTGATGGTTCTAGAGTGGAAATAGGATCGAATTACCATGGATTTTGTGACGGGATTGCCATTGTCACCAAGAAAGAAAAATACAGTTTGGGTTGTAGTCGACCGATTAATAAAGTCAGCTCAATTTATCCTGGTACATATTGACTACACGCTTGATAAACTAGCCGAGTTGTATGTTTCTGAAATTGTGAGACTTCACGAAGTGCTCTTATCGATTATTTTGGATAAGGATCGCAGGTCTACTTCACGGTTTTGGAAAAAAGTTACATGAAGTTTTGGGGACAATGTTGAATTTTAGCACAGCTTTCCATTTGCAAACCGATAGCCAGTCGGAGAGAGTAATTCAGATTCTTGAGAACATGTTGCGGTGTTGTGTTCTTGAATTCTAAGGTATTAGGATAAGTATTTACCGCTGGTAGAGTTTGCCTACAACAATAACTATCAGTCGAGTTTGAAAATAGCGCCTTAAGAGGCTTTCTATGGTCGTAAGTGCCAAACGCCATATTTTTGGACTGAACTCAGAGAAAATCAGATTCATGGGGTCGATTTAGTCAAAGAAACTGAAGAGAAAGTTAAGGTAATTTGTGATTGTTTAAAGGCCACTTTGGATAGATAGAAATCCTACGCAGATTTGAAACGAAAGGAAATTGACTTTCAAGTCGGTGATAAGGTGTTTTTAAAAGTATCCCTGTTGAAGAAAGTCCTCAGATTTGGTAAGAAAGGAAAATTAAGTCCACGCTTTATTGGACCTTATGAGGTGATTGAGAAAATTGGACCAGTAGCCTATTAGCTAGCCTTGCCGCCTGAGTTAGAGATCATCCACAATGTTTTCCATGTATCGGTGTTGCACCGTTACAGTTCTGACCCTTCGCATGTTCTTTCACCAACAGAGGTTAAGATTCGATCAGACATGACTTATGGCGAAGAACCGATCAAGATCTTAGCCCGAGAGGTCAACCAATTGAGAAATAAAAGTATAGCACTCGTGAAAGTACTGTGGCATCGACATGGGGTTGAAGAGGTCACATGGGAACCTGAGGAGACTATGAGAGATCAATACCCTAACCTTTTCACTTGTAAGATTTTTGGGGACGAAGATCCCTAAGGGGGAGAATTGTAACAACCCGATTTTTTTTACTAGTCGGAACAGTGGTTTTGGAGCCAAAAAATAGAGGTCGGATAAATTATTTTTAATATTATTTTATGTGTTGTAGCATGATTATATGAGTGCATGAAAATTTTGGTGAAATAATTTTAGCAGTTTCATGCTTAATTACAAAAAAGGACTAAATCGCATAACGTGCAAAAGTTTTGTTCTACTAGCTAAAGGTGTCAAATAGCTATGCAACATTAAATTAGAGGCCTTTATTGTGTAAATAGACCACAAATTTTGTTAATAGCTGGTCATAGGGACAAAGAAATGGTAAGGTCAAAGTTAGGTGAAATTGGGTGACTAAATTGACTAGATTTATAATAAAAGAAAAAGAAAAAGATATCACCTTTCATCTTTCTCCTCTCCATTGAAAATACCTGCAAAAATAGGGGTTTTGGAGCTTCAAAATTTCAGCCACTCTTCACCCATACAAGTAAGTGATTTTGATGGCCTTTCATGATAATTTTTATACTTTTGGGACCCTTGTAGCATAATCTAGTTAATGAGGGGGCTATTTTGCAAAATGGTTGAAAGTAGAGGGTTTTCCATGAGAGTGTTCATGTTGTTTTCTGAATTTTTTTTGGAAGAAAATGAATCATGGTTGTTAAACAAACAACTTTTGTGAAGTAGTTTTCGTGAAAACCCTAACTAAGGACCATTTTGCATAAGTTATAAATAATGTGGTGAATGTGTGAATCAATGGGAATTTTGAGCTGCTTCTGGTATAAAAAGAATTTGGCTAGGCTTGAGTAGTGAGAAAATTCTATAAAAATCGATTTACGAGCTTAGGGGTAAAATAGTAATTTTGTGAAAGTCTAGGGGCAAAATGGTCATTTTGCAAAATATTATTTATGAAATGCACTAATTAATATGATGATTAAATTAGTGAATTTTTATCATTTTACAACAAGAAAAACGAAATTCAGACCTAGACTTAGGAAAGGCCAAGCTAGTAGACTAAAGCCAATTAATCATCTATTTTTTGTAAACCAAGGTAAGCTGTATGTGAGTAAGGCAACTTTATCATTATTATATGTTGAATGATTAATTTTTGGTATTATGGTTGAAATTTCTTATGAATAATGAATGATGAAATTCAATGTAGTAGAGTCTCAATTGAACCTAGGGATAGATTGGATATCTATGCTATGACATTTGGGTGATATGTGTGCCAGTGTAAGACCATTTCTGAGACATAGAGTTGGCCACGATATGAGAGCCAATGTAAGACCATGTTTGGAACATGGCATCGACGATGTTGTGAGAGCCAGTGTAAGACCGTGTCTGGGACATGGCATCGACTTTGATACGTGCGCTAATGTAAGACCATGTCTGGGACATGGCATCGACCATATTATGAGAGCCAGTTTAAGACCATGTTTGGGACGTGGCATCGGCCACCTTATGAGAACTAGTGTAAGACCATGTCTGGGAAATAGCATCGGCATTGATATGTGCGTTAGTGTAAGACCATGCTAGGACATGGCATAGGCACCTTTTGAAAGCTAGTGTAAGACCATGTCTGGGACATGGCATCAGCAAAGAGACGAGAGCTAGTGTAAGGCCATGTATGGGACATGGCATCGGCCTCGACATGTGAGCCACTATAAAACCATGTTTGGAACATGGTATCGGCAATCCACCCTCTTGTGTAAAGCTTGTCAAATATCCTTTAGTTTTCTAAATGGTTTCACGGGTTATTTTAAAAGCTTATGACAATGATATGGAATGATATAATCATGTTGCCAGTGGTATAGGTTCTTATTCGAAACTCATGAGATATGAGTCTAGTTATGTTGCCTTGATGGTAAAAATGACATGATTAAGTTCTACCTATGAAAATTATCTTGGGATGATATTGAAATCTTTGGTTTATGCTTGTGATATATATAAGCATGTAGTGATATTTACCATGTTCACTCAAGAATGTTGTGTTAATTTATAACATGCATGGTTGATGTTGTTACTTATTTATATGCAACTTACTAAGCTTTATGCTTTCTCCCTCTCCGTTTTATTTTCTTATAGTGCCGCCAAGCTAGTATCAGGGATCCAGGGACGTCGGAGGCATCGATCAGGCTATCACCTGAAGCTTCGGTATAGCTAGTTTAATATTTTGACTTTGGCATGTATAGAGACTTGAATATTTTATTTAGTGTCTTGTTTCTTTATTCATAAGAGTTGGCTCATATGGTGGATGTGATATTCATTTTATATAGTTTTAAATGCATTTGATGCAAATTTCTCATGGTTGAGGTGGTTTTGGTTATATGTGTTATACTTGGATTGGTTTTGGTTGATGTGGTGTAGGTTGGAGCAACTAAGGGTGGCAAAAAGGCTTGGTAAATAGCCTTATTTTTGTCCACATGGGCAAACATACAGGCATGTGTCTAGGCTGTGTGTGACACACGGTCTACCCCACGGGCATGTAGTCCGACCGTGTGGCCCCTGCACTGCAATTTTACAAGTCAGTATACATGGTAGTAAGCACACGGGCAAAGCCAAGGCCGTGTGGCCTTAATTGGTTGCTTACTTCAGAAACAGAATGTCAAGGTTTTCAAATATGGGCTGGGACATGGGTGTGTCATGGCAGTGTGGGAGACATGAGTCATGGACACGGGCATGTGCCAAGCCGTGTGAAAACCCCTGTAGGTTTGAATCAAAAAATAAATTCACACGAGCTAGGGACACGGGCATGTCCTGATATGTTCAGGCCGTGTAAGTCACATGGGCCTTCAACATGGCCATGTTAAAAAGACACACAGGCGTGTGCCACTGTCAGTTTGAAATTTTACAACATTTTCTAGAGTGCACAGATTAATCCCGAATCAATTCCAAAGTGTGTTCAAGGTCTCGTAAGCCTATAGTAAGGACATTAAGGTATTGTGAAAAGTTTTAATTTGGAGCGAGATTTTATATCAAGGAAATGAATGTTTGTATGTGTTTAAGTCCAGGAACACCTCGTATCCTATTCCAGCGTCGAACTCGGGTAAGGGGTGTTACATTTAGTAGTATCAGAGCTATGGTTTGGTTGATTCTCAAACTAACCTAGCATGAGTATGAGTCTAGGTATACATGCCATAAATATATTGTGATAGTCTGACGACTCCTGACATATTTAAATTGTGTTTTCATATAGTAAATGGATCTTGACGGAGCTACGATGGATGATGTGGAAAGTAATGCGCCGACTCCAGCTGAAAGGACCGTGCCAGTCAAAAGTGGGCCCGTGACATTGAGTCAGGGTAGAAGGGCTAGAGAAGCCTACCTCCATATGATGGATGCTTGGTACTCGGAGTTCGTTTATGCAAATCTGAACACTCCACCTCCCCCACTTTCTCCGATTCCCTAGCCTGCCCATATGGCTCCCTAAGGAGTAGAAATGGTTGGGAGAGAAAAACCTTCGGTAGATAGAATTCGTAAGCATAGGGCTGAGGAATTTCAAGTTAAATTTGACAATAACCCAGAGAGAGTAGAGTTCTGGTTGGAAAATACCATTAGGGTATTCGATGAATTGTCTTGCACCCCCGAATAGTGCATGAAGTGTGTTGTGTCACTCTTGCGAGACTCGGCCTACTAATTGTGGAACACCTTTGTGTCGGTTCCAAGGGAAAGGATTACATGGGAGTTTTTCTAGGAAGAGTTCTGAAAGAAGTATACTAGTTAGAGGTTTATAGACCAGAAGAGGAAAGAATTTATAGAATTGACGCAAGGCCGAATGACGGTAACAGAGTATGAGCGTGAGTTTGTGAGACTCAGTAAATACGCTAAGGAGTGCTATCTAACGAAGCCACTATGTGGAAGAGGTTTGAGGATGGTTTGAACAAAGACATCAGATTGTTGGTCGGTGTTTTGTAGTTAAGAGAATTTGTAGTACTTGTTGAGAGAGCGTGTAAAGCCGAAAAATTGGCCAAAGAGAAAATGAGAGCTAACATTGAGTCACATAACTCAAAGAAAAGATGAATGGGAAGATCATTTCAGACCTCATCCAAGAAATCGAAGGAGTTTCCTACTCGAACAAATGTGTCATAGGATTCTCGAGCAGAAACAAGAATAAGCAGTATGCAGCGTCTAAAGCTCAGACCACATCTATTGCAAGCGTTTGTAGTGCTTGACTGAATAGACCGGGGTGTTCGAAGTGCGGTAGACGACACTTTGGTGAGTGTCGAGGTAATGATAAAGGTTGCTTCAAGTGTGGTTCATTAGAACACATTATTTGAAACTGTCTTGAAATGGAGGAGAAAGACAAAAAGGAAGATGTGAGATCGAGTAATGCTCCCTCAAGGGGTAATCCACAGAAGAACCCTTAAAGTGGGGCTGGCAGTAGAGGTATGGCTAGAGATTCTACTGTGAGGTCGGAAGGTAGAGCGCTTGCAAGATAATACGCCATTTGTGCCCGTGAAGATGCTACATCTCCTAATATGATTACGGGTACCTTTTCTATCTATGATATATCTGTGATTGGTTTGATCGACCTGAGGTCTACCCACTCTTATATTTGCATGAAATTGGTACCTAGTACGAATACGCTAGTGGAGTCTACTAAATTTGTGGTAAAAGTTTCCAACCCCTTAGGCAAACACGTAATAGTTGACAAAGTGTGTAGAAACTGTCCTTTAATGGTTAGGGGCCACTGTTTTCCGACTAACCTCATGCTACTACCATTTGATGAATTTGATCTAATTCTTGGCATGGAATGGCTGACTATTCATAACATGTTAGTAAACTGTGGTAGTAAATTTATTGAATTGAGATGTGAAAATAGGGATATTATTCGAGTTGAATCAGGTGAATTGGACAGCTTACGAGTATTGTTTTCTTCTATGACTGTTGAGAAAGTCCTATCTTGTATTTGTGTTGAATACCCAAGAGTCAGGAGTAAAGATTGAGTCAGTGCCAGTAGTATGTGATTACCCAGATGTGTTTCCAGAAGAATTACCTGGATTACCTCCAACTAGAGAAGTTGAGTTTGGTATCGAGTTAGTCCCTAGTACGACACCTATCTCGATTGCTCCCTAAAAGATGGATCTGACGGAGTTAAAAGAGTTAAAAGTATAGTTACAAGAATTAACGGACAAGGATTATGTGAGACCAAGCTATTCCCCATGAGGTGCTCCTGTACTTTTTGTAAACAAGAAAGATGGGTCGATGAGGTTATGTATAGAATACAGACAGCTCAAAAAGGTGATGGTGAAGAACAAGTATCCCTTGCCAAGGATCTATGATTTGTTTGATCAACTAAAGGGAGCCATAGTGTTTTTTAAGATAGACTTGAGATTCGACTATTACCAACTAAGAGATAAGGATCAAGATGTGCCGAAAACTGTGTTTCAGACGAGATACGGGCACTATGAGTTCCTTGTCATGCCCTTTGGCTTAACAAGAGCTCCCTGACTTGTTTATGGACTTGATGAATTGTATTTTTTGGCCATACTTGGATACATTCGTGGTTTTTTTTATCGATGATATATTAATTTATTCTCATGATGAGAGTGAGCACACAAAGTAGTTAAGAACCATTTTGAAGACATTAAAGAGATAAGCAGTTATATGCCAAGTTTAGTAAAAGTAAGTTTTACCTATGAGAGGTTGGATTCTTAGGACACATCATGTCGGGCAATGGAATTAGAGTTGACCCGAGTAAAACCTCGGCTATTGTTGAGTGGAAACTGCCAAAGAATGTATCATATATTAGAAGCTTCCTAGGTTTAGCGGGTTACTACAGACGATTCGTTAAAGGATTCTCCATGATTGCTACTCTGGTGACGAGGATACTACAGAAAGATGTCAAGTTTGAGTGGACAAAAAAATGCCAATAGAGTTTTGAGAAACTTAAGGCGTTGCTGACTGAAGCTCCAATTTTAGTGCAGCCAGAACCAAATTTTAAGAAACTTAAAGCTTGAATGGATTAGGATGCGTGCTCAAGCAAGAAGATAAAGTGATAGCATATGCCCCGAGACAGCTGAAGCCGTATGAGAAAAATTATCTGACACACGATTTAGAGTTAGCAGCCATAGTGTTCACATTGAAGATTTGGAGACACCACTTGTATGGTGAGAAATGTCAGGTATTCACCAACCATAAAAGCCTAAAATACTTGATGACTTAAAAGGATTTGAATCTACGGTAACGAAGGTGGCTGGAGTTGATTAAAGATTACGAGTTAGTAATTGACTATCACCCGAGAAAGGTGAAAGTGTTCGCTGATGCATTAAGTAGGAATTCATTGTTTTCCTTGAGAGCTATGAATACTTAATTTTCTTTAATTGAGGATGGTTCGATTCTAGCAGAGTTGAGAGCTAGACCTATGTTTCTTCAAGAGAGTTATGAAGCTCAGAAGAGTGATAAAGATTTGCTAGCCAAGATGGCTCAGTGTGAGACAGTTGATAGATTCAATTTTTCGATTAGTACTGATGGTTGTTTGATGTTTCGAGATAGGGCCTATGTACCTAGAGATGATGAGCTTATTGGGAAAATTCTTCAGGAGGCACATAGTAGTTGTATGTCAATCCATCCAGGTAGTACTAAGATGCATAATGACTTGAAGAGATTGTATAGGTGGTCGGGCATGAAAAGAGACATCTTAGAGTTTGTGTCAAAATGTTTCATTTGTCAGCAAGTGAAAGCCAAGCACTAAGTACCTTCAGGTTTAATTTAGCTTGTGATGGTTCTCGAGTGGAAATGGGATCAAATTACCATGGATTTTGTGACGGGATTGTCATTTTCACCAAGAAAGAAAAATATGGTTTGGGTCGTAGTCGACCGATTAATGAAGTCAGCTCATTTTATCCTGGTACATACTGATTACACGCTTGATAAACTAGCCGAGTTGTATGTTTCTGAAATTATGAGACTTCACGAAGTGCTCTTGTTGATTATTTTGGATAGGGATCTAAGGTTTACTTCACGATTTTGGAAAAAAGTTACAAGAAGTTTTGGGGACAAAGTTGAATTTTAGCACGGCTTTCCATTCACAAACCGATAGCCAGTCGAAGAGAGTAATTCAGATTCTTGAGGACATCTTATGGTGTTGTGTTCTTGAATTCTAAGGTAGTTAGGAAAAGTATTTACCGCTGGTAGAGTTTGCCTACAACAATAGCTATCAATCAAGTTTGAAAATGGCACCTTAGGAGGCTTTCTATGGTCGTAAGTGCCGAACGCCCTTTTTTGGACTAAACTCAGAGAAAATCAGATTCATGGGGTCAATTTAGTCAAAGAGACTGAAGAGAAAGTTAAGGTAATTTGTGATTGTTTAAAGGCCACTTCGGATAGATGGAAATCCTATGCAGATTTGAAATGAAAGGAAATTGTGTTTCAAGTCGGTGATATCCCTGTGGAAAAAAGTCCTCAGATTTGGTAAGACAGGAAAATTAAGTCCACGCTTTATTGGACCTTATGAGGTGATTGAGAAAATTGGACCAGTAGCCTATTAGCTAGCCTTGTCATTCGAGTTAGAGAACATCCAAAATGTTTTCCATGTGCCGATGTTGCGCCGTTACAGTTCTGACCCTTCGCATGTTCTTTCACCAACAGAGGTACATGACTTATGGCGAAGAACCAATTAAGATCTTAGCCCGAGAGGTCAAGCAATTAAGAAATAAAAGTATAGCACTCGTGAAAGTACTATGGCATCGACATGAGGTTGAAGAGGCCACATGGGAACCCGAGGAGACTATGAGAGATCAATAACCTAACCTTTTCACCGGTAAGATTTTCGGGGATGAAGATCCCTAAGGGGGAGAATTGTAACAACCTGATTTTTTTTACTAGTCGGAACAGTGGTTTCGGAACCACTAACCAAAGGTCGGATAAATTATTTTTAATATTATTTTATGTGTTGTAGCATGATTATATGAGTGCATGAAAATTTTGGTGAAATAATTTTAGCAGTTTCATGCTTAATTGCAGAAAAGGACTAAATCGCATAAAGTGAAAAAGTTTTGTTCTACTAGCTAAAGGTGTCAAATAGCTATGCAACATTAAATTAGAGGTCTTTATTAAGTAAATAGACCACAAATTTTGTTAATATCTGATCATAGGGACAAAGAAATGGTAAGGTCAAAGTTAGGTGAAATTGGGTGACTAAATTGACTAGATTGATAATAAAATAAAAAGAAAAAGATATCACCTTTCATCTTTCTCCTCTCCATTGGAAATACCAGCTAAAATAGGGGTTTTGGAACTCCAAAATTTCAGCCACTCTTTACCCATGCAAGTGATTTTGATGGCTTTTCTTGATAATTTTTGTACTTTTAGGACCTTAGTAGCATAATCTAGCTATTGAGGGGACTATTTTGCAAAATGGTTGAAAGTATAGGGTTTTTCCATAAGAGTGTTAATGTTTTTTGCTGAATTTTTATGGAAGAAAATGATTCATGGTTGTTAAACAAACAAGTTTTGTGAAGTAGTTTTCATGAAAACCCTAACTAAGGACCATTTTGCATAAGTTATAAATTATGTGATGAATGTGTGAAATAATGGGAATTATGGGCTGCTTCTAGTATAAAAAGAATTCAGCTAGGCTTGGGTATGAGAAATTTCTATAAAAATAGATTTACGAGCCTAGGGGTAAAATAGTACTTTTGTGAAAGTCTAGGGGTAAAAGGGTCATTTTGCCAAAATATGATTCTTGAAATGAACTAATTAATATGATGATTAAATTAGTGAATTTTTTATCAGTTCAGATCAAGAAATACGAAATCCGGACCTAGATCGAGGAAAGGCCAAGCTAGTAGACTAAAGCCAATTAGTCGTCCACTTTTTATATACCGAGGTAAGTTGTACGTAAGTAAGGCAACTTTATCATTATTATGAGTTGAATGATTAATTTTTTGTATTATGGTTGAAATTGCTTATGAATAATGCATGATGAAATTCAATGTAGTAGAGTCCCGATTGAACCTAGGAATAGATTGAATATCTATGCTATGACATTTGAGTGATATGTGTGCCAGTGTAAGACCATGTCTGGGACATGGCTTCAGCCACGATATGAGAGCCAGTGTAAGACCATGTTTAGAACATGGCATTAGCGATGTTGTGAGAGCCAGTGTAAGACCATGTCTGGGACATGGCATTGCCATTGATATGTGCGCTAGTGTAAGACCATGTTTGGGACATGGCATCGGCATTGATATGTGCGCTAGTGTAAGACCATGTCCGGGACATGGCATCGGCCACCTTATAAGAGGTAGTGTAAGATCATGTTTGGGACATGGCATCGGCCTCGACATGTGAGCTAGTGTAAGACCATGTTTAGAACATGGCATCGACAATCCACCCTCTTGTGTAAAGCTTGTCAGATATCCTTTAGTATTCCAAATGATTCCACGGGCTATTTTGAAAGCTTATGACAATGATGTGGAATGATATAATCATGTTGCGAGTAGTACAAGTTCTTATTCGAAACTCATGAGATATGAGTCTAGTTATGTTTCCTTGATGGTAAGAATGACATGAGTAAGGTCTAGCTATGAAAATGATCTTAGGATGATATTGAAATCTTTGGTTTATGCTTGTGATATATATAAGCATGTTGTGATATTTACCATGTTCATTCAAGAATGTTGTGTTGATTTATAACATGCATGGTTGATGTTGTTACTTATTTATATGCAACTTACTAAGCTTTATGCTTACTCTCTCTCCTTTCTATTTTCTTATAATGCCGCCAAGCTAGTATCAGGGATATAGGGATGTCGGAGACATCGATCACACTATCACCTGAAGCTTTGGTATAGTTAGTTTAATATTTTGATTTTGCCATGTATAGGGACTGGAATCTTTTGTTTAGTGTCTTGTTAGTTTAGCCATAGGAGTTGGCTCATATGATAGATGTCATATTCATTTTGTAAAGGCCATTAATGTTGGCTAATATTGATTATTATTAATTGCATTTGATGCAAATTTCTCATAGTTGTGGTGGTTTTGGATATATGTGTTATACTTGGATTGGTTTTGGTTGATGTGGTGTAGGTTGGAGCAAGTAAGGGTGGCAAAAAGACTTGGTAAATAGTTTTATTTTTTTCCACACGGGCAGACACATCGGCGTGTGTTACACACGGCTTGTCCCATGGGCGTGTAGGCCGGCCGTATGTCCCTTTCACATCAATTTTAAAAGTCTGTATGCATGTATGTGAAATTAGTTAAAATAATTCATGTTTAGAAAATGACCATATTGATGTTTTGATAAAGTGATATTTGGCATGAAATTGAATGGCACATTGTGAGATTGCATATCTTGGGTTAGTTGGTATTGGAAATGGTATGAAATATGCTTGATTAAGGTTGATTGAATGCCTATTATATGCTATGTTTTGTGCCATTTGAGTTTGATGTAGGTACATGCAAATTGGGTGGCAAAATGGCTTGGTAAATAGCCTATTTTTTGTCCACACGGTTATATTGCACGGTAGTGTGTCCCTTAGTGTAACATCCCGAATTAGGGCCTAGTCAGAACAGTGGTTTCACAAATCTGATTTAGAAATAATTATTTTATGATTCTTATAAGGTCTATGATATGAATGTATGCTTATGTGAAAGTTTCACAAAGAAATTCTATGCATAAAATGTCTAATTGAATTTTAAGGACCAAATTGAATAAGATGCGAAACTTGCATGCTATAAGCTTTTAGCATGAAATTGCTTTAGATTATGAATTAGAATGTCCTAATTATCAATTTGACCAATTTCTAAAAGTTTGGACAAAAATGGACATGTATAAGAAAATTTTGAAGGAAAAGCATTAAGGGTATTTTGGTCATTTGGTAAATAAAATAATTAAAAGGGAAAATAAGTCAAAATTGGTGTCCATCTTCTTTTCTCGTTGCTGAAAATTGCAAGACACCATAGCTAGGGTTTTGTTCAACATTTCAAGCTTGATTGTAAGTCAATCCTAGCCCCATTTTTAATATTCTTTGCATTTTTGAAATGTTTGAAGCATGATCTATCCATTTCTAGCTATATTTTGAGCTATGCTTCATGTATAAAATTTGACCCATGTGTAACATGCATGTATTTTGTTGATTAATGGAGGAATATGAATGTTTAATGCATGATAAACATCTTTTACTAGGTGATATTTAGTGAAAATACCTAAAAAGGGAGACTTGTTTGTAAAATGTAAAAGTGGGTAGCAATAATGTGGAATAAAGGAGAATATGGGCTGATATGAGCATAGTGGAGGTTTGGCTAGGCTTGGGTAACCAAGAAAATGCATGCATTTCATTTTACGAGCCTGGGGACTAAATCATAAATAAGTGGAAAGATGGGGGTAAAAAGGTAATTTTACCAAAGCATGAATTATGGATCGATTTGAGTAATGTGATTAATAAACAAGTTAAATTTGGCATTATAGATCAAGAAAAATGTGAACCGGGTCTTGATCAAGGGATGAATAAAGTATACGGCGATTAGGCTCGATTACCATCATTTTTGTACCGAGGTAAGTACATGTGTAAATAACGCGACATTGTAGTATTCCATGTTGTGTTAACATTATGTGATAATTATTTTATTGCTTATTATGTATGCTATGTCTAATGGTACTATTGCAAGCATGAATGATATTATGGTCGATATCCACGACTTCACGAGCAAGTGCAATAGAGGTGCAACGTGCAAGTGAGAAAAACCCCGTTTGAACCTTAGGAATAATTTAGGATACAAGTGACATGTCACTAGGAATTAAGAAGTCTGAACTCGTTGAGTGGTCTGGGTTTGTGATATATGTGGCATCCGAGCTCTTTGAGTGGTCCGAGTTCATAATGGATGCTATACATGTGATTTAGTTCCGGGAAATGGTCTTTTGTGTCCTACCGGTGGCTAGGTAATCCTTGAGTGGTCAGATACCTAGCAGCTTTTGTGAACTACCTGTGTAGTTACACCTTGATCGATAGCTTATATGAGCAAGCTCATGAGTAGCTCTATTACAAGCATTTCATGATATGAGGTAGCTTTGGCTACGTATGTTTATATGGCTCATATATGCAAGTTTCTGTGTATCCAATAGTATTTAGAGTGTTCAACGGGTATTATAATGGATGATGCAATGAAAGTCCCATGATGGGCATGGTAATAAAGGTAAAGTTATTTGATATGCTACGGGTATGTACAGGTACGTACGTTATACTCATGAGTGATGCCTTGTTAAAGGATGATATGTAACGAGAAAGTACATTCATATATACATATATATATGAATACTTGATAAATGAGCTAGAATGCTTGAATGATGAATAATCTTGGTGGTTATATTATTATATCTTGTATGATTGTGGTTTATTAATATTGCTTATTATTTGCATGTGGACTTACTAAGCTTCAATGCTTACTCCCCTCTCTTTTCCATCTTTTGTAGTTTTGCAAATCTAGCTCGGGGATCAGAAGTTGTCGAAGCATTCGATTACACTATCAACAGAATATTGGGTATAGTGAATTTGTTATTTTGAGTATGGCATGTATAGGGGACTTGCTTTTTTTGTGATATGTGTCATGTTATTTTTGCCAAATTGTGAAGGCCTATGATGTTGATGATTCATTTTGTAATAGCCATGTGATATGGCTCATGATTGATTCTTGGGTTGTAATATCTAATTGTTCATGCATGCATGTATTGATGCCTTGATGATATGCTATGTGGTTTGTGTAATGGATATATGATGAGATATTGTCTTGATGATGTGGAATATGATTACTTGATAAATGTATGAAGATGTATGGATTAAATACTAGGAGATAAGGAATGATTTAATAACCTAAGATGACAATAGTTATAAATGTGCAACTTGAAATTTTGATAATTAAGTTGATATGCATGAAGTTTGTATAGAATGCTTCCAAATGGTGTGATTAAGGGAATGCACAATAGGATGATATTATAAAGATGTGAAAGTGCTATGGTGTTGAATATTGGTTGTCTAAGTATGTCATGTTGCATGCTATGAAATATGCTTAAGTGCATGAGTGATTACGGGTGGCAATTGGCTTGGAAAATAGCCTTCAAATTGTCCACACGGGTAGATACACAGGTTTGTGTCTAGGCCGTGTGACACACGGTCTGTCCCACGGGCGTGTTGAATGGCCGTGTGTCCCCTGCACCCTAATGTTGCAAGTCAGTATGCTCAGTAATAAACACATGGGCCAAGACACGAGCGTGTGTCTTGGCCGTGTGAGAGACACAGCCTACCCACATGGGCATGTACTCTGGCTGTGTGAAGTCTGCAGCTTTTTTTATGAAAATTTTATTTAATTTTAATTGACCACACGGTCTGGCCACACGGGCGTGTGATACGGCCATGTGACCCTAAATTGGTGCTGACGTCATAGTCAGAGAGTTACACGGTTGGAGGACACGGGTGTGTCGAGAGCACACGGGCGTGTCCCCTGTCTTACATGGGTGTGTGGCTCTGTATTAGGGAAACTTTTCCCAAACTTTTAAAAATTCCAAATTTAGTTTCGATCCTTTTCCAATGGCTGGTTTGTGCCTTGTAGGCCCATATTAGGGACAAATTGTGTATGTATGAATGAAATCGATTTGAAGAAAAATTTTATAGCTCGGTTTTTCATGAATAATTGTGTATGTTTTCGGCAATGCCTCGTACTCTGTCCTAGCGTAGGATATGGGTAAGAGGTGTTACACCTGGTGTTGAAATAAAAATAAAGTCAGTATGCTCCACATGGCCCAACACACAGGTGTGTGACTTGGCCGTGTGGCATAAGTTGTTATACCCTATAGGTTTGGCACAGCCTTGCACACAGGTGTGTGTGGCCATTTTTAGAGCACACGGGCGTGTGTTTTGGCATGTGACCGAAGTTAGAGAGTTACACGGGGTCGGACACGGGCTGGGACACGACCATGTGATCCCATTTCAAATGTCCACACGGCCTGTGACACTGGCATGTCTCACACAGCCGGGCCACACAGGGTGTGTCCCCTGTAATTTGGAAAATTTTCTAAGTGCTCCAAACCTTTCTTGAGTTATCAGTTTAGTCTTGAACCTTCCCGAATGCATGTTTTAGGCCTGGTAGGCTTATATTAGGGACGATATGTATGTGGATGAATGATGATTATTTTGAAACTTGAAAATGTATGTGAAATGTATGTGTAATTGTATTATATCTTCAGTAATGCTCCATAAACCTACTCCGGCATTGAATACGGGTGAGGGATGTTACAAAATATCAATTTATTCTATACAATATAATCATGCTAAAATCATAATACACAACTAACCAAACCAATTTCCATTTTGCTCTTTTATAAAATAAAACCTAATTTTGCAAATCCAACCATTCAATATGCAATTAAGTCATTAATAACACCAATTAAACCTTTAATTTAACACATAATCAGGCCAATTTACCAAATTTCCCTTAATATCACTCACCTCCACACTTAGCTCTTTAAGAAAAAAAAGTGTTCAAACAAGAAAGTTTGAGCTTCAATTCTGATTTGCAATGCTCCTCCTCTTGATGTGGACCTTCAACAGAGACAAACTATGCATTACAAACTAACAATAGCAATAAGAGACACGAAATTTGATAAAGTATACGAATCTAAATCATTGCTCTAAACTACCATACCAAATATGAAATTCCTCAACTAAACTCCCTTTTCAGCACCTAAAACAACTTCTATTCTTCATTATTGGTCCAATAACATGTAGTTTAGGTATTTATTTCTTCATTTAATCCGTTTCAAAAAATTTTGAAAAAATCATCCATGTTCTTGATCAAATTAAAATTTCTCAAAATTGATCCATAAAACGTGTTTGATCTTTTGGTTTAAGATTAAAAACCTCTTATTAGACCTACTTTTAGCTTAGACATCCATTCATATTTGGGTTCCAACTCAAATTTAAAGGTCCACCATGGTTGATCCTCAACTTCAAGAAAGAAGAAATTAAAGTTAAAAATCCATTATAATCACTTTAATTAACAAATAATGATTAAAATTAACTTAAAAACAAGTTTAGAGATGAGGATTACCTTCAATTGAACGCAGATCGTTGTTTTGGAAGTTTGAATCAAAATGCTTGAAGAAATTTGGATGTCTTTGTACCCAACTTTGAAAATTATTTCAAGAGATTTTAGAGAGAATTTTAGGAGAGAAAAAGTTTAGATCTATTATCTGATATTTGGTTTATGAAAACAAAAAAAAATGAAAGAAAAAGATCTCAATTTGGGTGAAAAATGAGTGAAAATTGATATAGTTGCAGAGTTTTTAAAACTCTCCCTTTCCCCTTGTTTTACAATTTACTCATTTCCATCCAAAATTCCAAAAATATGGTTTATTTGCTATGAAACCTCTTGCACATTTCCCTTATTTTTCAAATTAGTCCCACTTAATTAATATTTTAAATCACTCAATTAAACCCCCATTTTAAATTATTTTTAAATTCCAATTTAACCCAAAATATTTATTTTTACCCAAAATTATTTATGTAATAGCGTATTTTCAATGAAATCGAAATAATGGTTTTGAGACCACAAATCTGACAAGTAAATATTTATTTTATTATTATTTTAATGTCTAAGATATGTTAGTAGATTCGTATAAAAATTTCGTTAAGAAATTTTGACGTTTGCATGCTTAATTAAATGAAAAGGACTAAATCATAAAAGGTGCAAAAGTAGAGTTCTATAAGTTAAATGTATAAAATAGCTATGAATTTTTAATATGAGTGACTTAAATGGTAATTCGACCATTATTATTATTGGTGGACATTTATGGGCATAAAATGAAGTAATTTTAAGGTTAATTAATAAGGTTAATATAGTAAATCAATAATTATGTAATGTAAATTAAGGAAAACAAAAGATATTATCTTTTGTTTGTCTTCTTCCACCGAATATTAAGAGAAAGAAAACTCCATGGAAGCTTGGTAGGTTCGGCCAACTCCCTTAGCTTGCATGTAAGGTAGTTTTTGATCCGTTTTTAATGATTTTTATATTTTCAGGATCATTGTAGCTTAATCTAGCTAGTCCAGGGACTAATTTGTAAAAGTATTAAAAAAGTTTTGTAAAGTGATTTTTGATGAAATTATCATTTAGGGAATTATTTGTAAAAGTAGTAAAATACCATGATAAATTTTTAAAATGTTGAATTTATGAGGTTGTATAAATCCTTAGGTAATTTGGCTAGCATGAAATGTGGATGAATGTAACACCTCTCACCCGTATTTGACTCCGGAATTAAGTCGAGTCAGAGGCCCTACAACCCCTCCCCCTTATTGAAGTGGTGTTTACAATGGAATTTCATGAGATTTGTACTGAATAAGTTCTCGGTTGAAAAACCAAAGAGTTCAATGATAGAATAATTATAAGTATGATTAGAGATTAAGAATGAGTTGATAAGTAAATTCAGAGCTAGAAAAGTATCAAGTTGACATAAAGATTATTGGAGCTATACACTGTCCTGGTTAGACAATGAATTTACAATGGTAAATTGAATTACTCAGGTACAAGGTCGAGAAAAGTGTAAATCAAAATTTATTCAGAACTGGTCTTTTTTAGTGAAAGGTCTAACATGAAATTTGTGATGGCAGAACTAGTTGTGGGAAATGATATTTGAAATGTGTAATATCTGAGTGTGACAGTTATAGCTGAACAGATTTAACAGTTTCTTCTGAGATATTCTATGTATTTATCCGTTCTCAGAAAAATTTCTATGGCAGTTGATCTTTTGAAGAAATTCTTGTTATATGGGAATGTTTTCTAATCTTGATGTTAGATAGAAGCATTGGTCGTAACACCCTAAACCCGGCCTGGAAGTTTGGCTCAAATCTTGCGTGTCACATTGAACTGTTTTTTGAAAACTATGTTTCCATTAAAAACCCTTCTTAATAATTAAAAACTTATACCCTTTTTAAACCTCGTTAGAAAACCTCAGCTGAATAGCATTCTTAACAACTTTGTAAAAATCTTAGCAGTTATGGAAGCTTAATTTAAAAACAATTGCGGATACGTGATGTTTTGAACAACAGTAGTTGCTTTGGAAAATCGTGTTCTAATACTAGCAATTATAAGAACAATAAATAAAATTCTAAATTTGAAATCTAGAAAATTACAACGGCTTTACTACAATCCACATAAAAACATTTAAAAGTAATAATCAAAACTGTAACATAAACAGTGTGTGTGGCTTCCTCCGAGCCTTTCGCAGCTCCGATCCGTCTAAGGCTGGAAATTACCTAAAAGGTTAATAAACGAGGTGAGTTTACGAAAACTCAGTGTGAAGTCCCCTACTATATAAAAGGAACAACTAGTCATATAAAAGAATTAAAAGTCTAGCCCCGGCCCTACTTACAGTTTCAGTATCAAGTGGGCCTTAGCCCATTATAACAGACAGTACCAGATGGGCCTTAGCCCATTACAGAATAAGAAACATTATTAGAACTAGAATCAAAATGAGAATCAGAATTAGAATCAGGTGACAGAATCAGAATCAGAATGTGAATGCAATCCCAACCCAATCCAGCCGTATACACCCTTGTACCAACCTTACACCATGTAAGGAGACAACTCGACCCACCCATCCGCTACACACCACAGAATTTGCATCATGGCTGCCAGAACAAATATTGTGATGGAGTCACCAGATACAGATATTGTGGCAGAGCCACCAGAACAGATATTTGTGGCATAGCCACCAGAAACAGATATTTGTGGCATAACCACCAGAACACTTCCTCCATCAATATAACCCATATCCCATGCAACATGTCATGTATGCAGAATGTCATGCCCATATTTGAATCAAACAATCACAGTCAAGTCATTCATATCACCAACATATATTCACAATCAAATCCGTCAACCACACAGTCCAAGTCAGACACTTGCCTACAAGGGCAAAACAGTCAATTAACACCCTCAGGGCAAAATGGTAATTTTACCCCACAAGGGTATCTCGGTAAATCTACCCTACAGGGGTATTTCAGTATTTCTACCCTACAAGGGTATTTCAATAATTCTACCCTACAGGGGTATTTCAGTAATTCTACCCTACAGGGTATTTCAATAATTTTTTATATCGAGGGTAAAATGGTAATTCTGTAAATCGGGGGTACATTGGTAATTTTACAAGTCGAGGGTATTTCAGTAATTTGGAAAACTAAAGTATTCTAAACAGGGATAACAATACGAATGGGCCTAAAGCCCATTCTCGGTCCAAATGGGCCCACACGCTCGTGTGGTCCTTGTAGCCCAAATCTAGCCACAGATATGATATTCACCTAGCCTAGTCCAATATTAACTACACAATCAAACAACTTATCCAATTGGGCCCGTAGGCCCATTGGGCCCACATGGCCCCTTTCGGCCCATCGCGGCCCGAAGTAGCCATCCTACAGCTAGAGCAGTGAGAAATACACACCTGATAGGAGACTGGAGTTAATCTGCGCTCCGAGCACTAGTAGCCGACGCCCAACCCAAACGAGCACGCCATAAAGCGATAGGGACCAGCCAAGAAAGGTACCTTTACTCTCCTCATGGTTCTCTCTATTTAAAGCCAGCTTCGCATCCACTCTTATGTTAGCTTCCCGATGTGGGATCCCTCCATCATCAGAGTTTAAATTCAACACCAACTCTTGCCGCCCCCTGTTAGCAAAATAAATGCTCTTTGATTGCCATGAGTTTTGAACCCTGGACCTCCTTGCCAACTCTATGACGCCACCTTCCTGCCTCTTATGTGGCACTACTTTGACACTAGACCACAAGGCTTTTTGTGACACAATTTCTCCAATAATATTCTTCAGGCCTACCTACTACACTTAGGGTTTGATTCACCTGAAACCAAAATTTTTGCTAGAGTCCAGGTTTCAACCCAAGACTTCTCCAACACTTTTCAGCACACTTATCCACTAAAACAAGCCTTTATTAACGAAATTTACATGCACAAGAAAATATTATAAGCTGCCTTCAACCGCTCCTATGCTCAAGGCCCAAAACTTCTAGGCCCAAATTCAAGGTGTTACAACTCTACCTCCCTTAAAGAAATTTTGTCCCCGAAATTTCCATCTAACAGGGTAGTCGTGTAACATCTACTCCACTACGCTACAGCTGTGCACTCTGATCCTACTATCACTATCACACTTCAACTAGAACTTGAAACATCTCATACATACAACACTTATTCACTGAAGCAGACACATATTTATCACTTATATATACAATTTCTATATCCAAACATCACATCGCATAAAATAAATACCAAATTTAAATTCAGACCAATATCTAAGGAATCCACAGTATTTCAATTTCTAAACAGACAAAAGTATTCCGAAGACTTACAGATTCTTGCCGGAGACTCAATGTGCCACACTTTTAAGAGAAATACTTCAAAGCACCACGTGGTTGAAAATAATTTTCTAAAATTCAACCTTTGAAAACCCAATCCACAGCCGAGTTATTACAACCCAGGCTCTGATACCACTAAATGTAACACCCCAAACTTGGCCTGAAGTTTGGCTCGAATCGGGCGTGCCACATTGAAGTGTTTTTCGAAAACCATGTTTCCATTAAAAACCCTTCTTGATAATTAAAAACTTATACCCTTTTTAAACATCGTTAGAAAACCTCAGCTGAATAACATTCTTAACAACTTTGTAAAAATCTTGGCAGTTGTGGAAGCTTAATTTAAAAACAATTGCGGATACGTGATGTTTTGAACAACAGTAGTTGCTTTGGAAAACCGTGTTCTAATACTAGCAATTATAAGAACAATAAATAAAATTCCAAATTTGAAATCCAGAAAATTACAACGGCTTTACTAAAACCCACATAAAAACATTTAAAAGTAATAATAAAAACTATAGCATAAACAGTGTCTGTGGCTTCCTCCGAGCCCCTCGCAGTTTCGATCCGTCTAAGGCTAGAAATTACCTAAAAGGTTAATAAACGGGGTGAGTTTACGAAAAATCAGTGTGAAATCCCCTACTATATAAAAGGAACAGTCAATCATATAAAAGAATTAAAACTCTGGCCCCAGCCCTACTTACAATTTTAGTATCAATTGGGGCTTAGCCCTTTATAGCAGACAGTACCAGATGGGCCTTAGCCCATTACATAATAAGAAATATTATCAGAACTAGAATCAAAATAAGAATCAAAATTAGAATCATGTGACAGAATCATAATTAGAATGTAAATGCAATCCCAACCCAATCCAGCCGTATACACCCCCGTACCAACCTTACACCATGTGGGGAGACAACTCGACCCACCCATCCGCTACACACCATAGAATTTGTAGCATGGCTGCCAGAACAGATATTGTGACAGAGTCACCAGATACAGATACTGTGGCAGAGCCACCAGAACAGATATTTGTGGCATAGCCACCAGTAACAGAAATTTGTGGCATAGCCACCAGAACACATCCTCCATCAATATAACCCATATCCCATGCAACATGCCATGTATGTAGAATGTCATGCCTATATTTGAATCAAACAATCAGAGTCAAGTCATTCATATCACCAACATATATTCACAATCAAATCCATCAACCACACAGTCCAAGTCAGTCACTTGCCCACAAGGGCAAAACAGTCAATTAACACCCTAGGGGCAAAATGGTAATTTTACCCCACAAGGGTATCTCAGTAATTTTACCCTACAGGGGTATTTCGATATTTCTACCCTACAAGGGTATTTTGGTAATTCTACCCTACATGGGTATTTCAATAATTCTACCCTACAGGGTATTTCAATAACTTTGTAAATTTAGGGTAAAACGGTAATTTTGTAAATCGGGGGTATTTTGGTAATTTTACAAGTCGAGGGTATTTCAGTAATTTGGTAAACTAAAGTATTCTAAACAGGGATAACAATACGAATGGGCCTAAAGCCCATTCTCGGCCCAAATGGGCCCACACGCTCGTGTGCCCCTTTTAGCCCAAATCTAGCCACAAATATGAGATTCACGTAGCCTAGTCCAATAGTTACTACACAATCAAACAACTTATCCAATTGGACCCGTGGGCCCATTCGGCCTACATGGCCCCTTTCGGCCCATCACGGCCCGAAGTAGCAATCCTACAGCTAGAGTAGTGAGAAATACACACCTGATAGGAGACTGGAGTTAATCCGCACTCCGAGCACTCTTAGCCAAGGCCCAACCCAAACGAGCACGCCATAAAGCGAAAGGGATCAGCCAAGAAAGGTACCTTTACTCTCCTCATGGTTCTCTCTATTTAAAGCCAGCTTCATATCCACTCTTATGTTAGCTTCCTGATGTGGGATCCCTCCATCATCAAAGTTTAAATTCAACACCAACTCTTGTCGCCCCCTGTTAGCAAAATAAATGCTCTTTGATTACCATGAGTTTCAAACCCTGGACCTCCTTACCAACTCTATGACGCCAGCTTCCTGCCTCTTATGTGGCACTACTTTGCCACTAGACCACAAGGCTTTTTGTGGCACAATTTCTCCAACAATATTCTTAAGGCCTACCTACTACACTCAGGGTTTGATTCACCTTAAACCAAAACTTTTACTAGAGTCCAGGTTTGAACCCATGACTTCTCTAACACTTCTCAGCACACTTAACCACTAAAACAAGCCTTCATTAATGAAATTTACATGCACAACAAATATTATAAGCTGCCTTCAACCGCTCCCATGCTCAACGCCCAAAACTTCTAGGCCCAAATTCAGGGCGTTACATTGGTAGTCTAACTGGTTTATAATTTGTATTGCTGTATTTCCTCGGGCATTTTATTACATTTCGTCTGAGAATAACTGATGAGGGGATATGTATGATATTATGATATTGTTTCTTCTACTTGATGCTCCATTTGATATATATGTATGGGAAGATACATTTTTACTGTTATATTTGATTCCAGTGGGATTAAATGATGTTTTCTTCTGGACTTCTTTTCTCTGAGGAATTTTCAAGATCTTTCATATTTTCTTATGAGTTTGGTTTTGATTTTCCGGCATGGTATCGTATCTTGGATTTCTTTATTCGGTTTTCTTGTTATCTTTATTCCATAATTTGTCAATTATGACTTATGTCCAAAGTGCGTTCTTTATCTCGTGATAATCATGGCAAGCATGACTATACTTCTGATTTGATCTTGGTAAAGTGGTGATTTTAGTATTGGAATTTCTCAAATTTTTGTGTAAGGATTTGACTACAGTAAAGGCATAAGTGATAAAAGCACGAGTTTCAATCGGTATGGTGGATTACTTCTCTCAAGTAAGTCAATTATAGTTAATGTCTTCAATTGAGATATTTTGTTACTTGAGCTAATGCAATTGAGATGGTTTTTGATTAGCGTAAGGAATGAATAGTAAAGGACTGGATGATGAATTGTTTAGTAACTAGAATAACGAATTACTTGAAATGTCATTCAACGGTGTTTAAATCGGCTCGAGTGTTTAATCTGTGGGAATTATTTATTTGAAAGATTTCATATGACAATTATGTCAGGATCATTTTTCCCAAATCTGATATAGAATTTCATTTCTTCACAGGTAAAAGGCAAATAGTCTGAACGAGAAGTGTATATCTCTTAGAAAATTTTGATATGAGTTAAAGCTACTAAGAATGAAAAAGTTTTCATCTTGCGAAAGCTAAAAAGTTTATTACATGTTACCAAGGTTTGGAAAAATGAGAATATTTCTAAGCAAAGCGTCTGAACTGGACTAGTCTGCATCGAGTAAAGATTTTCTAATTTTCTGTAATGCACTATGGTATGAGGGGTGATGTGTTTCAAGAAAATAAGGAAAATGTCATAGTGAGTAGTAAACCAAAAGAGTACAGTGAGGATTGACTTCTGATGTTGAATTTCAAATTGGATCTGATTCATGGTATTATTATTCCGAGGCTTATACAGAAAGAACTATACGAAGCTCACAGTGAAAATTTGCCTATGTATTCAGAGAGTAATGAGGTGTACTGTAATTTGATTCAGATGTTATTGGATTGTGATTTATCGATGATGAAAATCTGTATGATTATTTTGGAAGAGTGCAGGTCCCTTTGATTGTTGGATTTCTTGGAATTCTAGTCTCCATAAGCCAAATTGAGATCCGGGTTTTATGTCATGATCTCATGGGAAACTGAGAAGCCTTTGAAAATTTAAGAACAATTGGGAGTTGAGCCCGTAAGCTTTCAAATCATATAAGAAATTAAAGAGATGTATTGGATGCACTGCCTGAGCGAAGGTACTTTGGTATCAAGTATGAGATTGAGGAATCTAAGTGAAGACCACTTTTCTGGTAAGATTTTCGGGGACGAAAATCCCTAAATGGGGGATAGTTGTAACACCTTGATTTTGGGCCTAGTCGGAACAGTGGTTTCGCGACCACAAATCTGATGATGAAAATTTTATTTTTTATTATATTTTTATGGTCTACAATTTCACAGAATAATTTCGTGAAAATTTCGTTCGAAAATATTGACATTTGGGCACTTAATTTAGTCAAAAGGACTAAATTGTAAAAAGTGCAAAAGTTGAGTTCTACATACTAGAGGTGTCCAATTGTTATGAAATTTTAATTTTAGGGTCCTTAAATGGTGATTAGACCATTGGTTAATTGCTGGACAAAAATAGACATGAAATGGGTGTAATAAAATATTTTTAAGTTAAGGGTATTTTGGTAAACTAATAATTAAAAGAATTAAAAAGGGAAATAAGCCAAATTAGCTATCATCTTCTTCATTCAACCATTTCTACCAGTAGCAGCCATGGTTAAGGTTTGTTAAAACTCCCAAGCTTGATTGTAAGTGCTCCTTAGCCCCGTTTTTAAAGTTCTTTACATTTTTGAAATCCCGGTAACTTGGTTAATCTTATTCTAGCAATAATTTAACCTAGGGTTTATATTTGGAAAAATATCCGTAGGTGAAATATGTTTATTTTGGTGTTTTATGGTAGAATATGAAGCTTTAAATTGTGTTAAACAACTTTTACTAAGCGATTTTACATGAAAACAAGTAAAATTACATAATCGGTAAAAATACCTAATGTTCAGAAGTGCATGTTAGAGTGTGAATTTGATGTTACTATAGAAGGGAAAAATGATAAGCATGTCATAAAGCATAAGAAAATAGGATGAAGTTTAATTTATGAGCTTAGGGGAAAAATGTAATTCTGGCAAAGTTTAGGGGCAAAATTGTAATTTTTCCAAAATATGATTTTGGGTCAATTTGAATAATGTGAGTCCTAATTAGGCTATATTTGTAATTATAGAGGAAGGAAAATTGAAATTCGGGCTAAAATCGGCAAAATACCAAGTTGTGGAAAAAATGGTAAAAAATGGTCATTTTCATATATGAGGTAAGTTCGTGTGTTAATAATAATGCAATACCATACTTGAATTGTAATTTTATATTGTTATGGCATAAATTGTTTGATTTAATATATTTAGGAGAAGTTTATGGATGGTGTGTATGATATGGAAAATGTAATGCTTGTTGTGTCATGTGAAATTGAATGGAAAATTATTGTTACATGAATTGAATGTTAAATTACTATTACATGGGTTGTACCTGATGAGATTTTGACAAGTTTGTATTAAATAATTTATCAATTCTTTTTATTTTATTATATTTTGTTATCATATGAAATGTGGCTGCCTATAGAATGATTATTTGTTGTAAATTACAAATTGAAAAAGAACTATGAATAAATTTGTAACATGTTGGAAAGTGAGGAATTTCCCGGTTGAGCCTTCAGAATAGAAATGATACGAATGATCTATTGTGAGGTGACGTGTGTAGTACTAAGTGCAGGCTACTACATGTACCAGATAATTGGTCGCATGTGTAGTACTAAGTGCAGGCTACTACGTGTACCGGATAATTGGTCGCATGTGTAGTACTAAGTACAGGCTACTATGCGTACCTGATAACTTTGATCACGTGTGTAGTACTAAGTGCGGGCTACTACGTGTATCAGATGGTTAGCTCATGTGTGTAGTACTAAGTGTAGGCTACTACGTGTACCAGATAATTGGTCACATGTGTAGTACTAAGTGCAGGCTGTAACACCCCAAACCCGGCCTAGACGTTATGACCGGATCCGACGTGCCACATCAAAGCATTAAAACATTTTTCCATTCTTAGTCCAGAAAATCGTACTTGATGTTCAAAGGATTAATTCATTAAGGGTTAAAGTGAATGGAAGCTGTGCACCAGGTAGGAAACCGGAAAAGAGGAGGTGAGTCCATCGGACTGCTTAAGTACCAAGCTCTTTCGGATCCAATCCTAGACATGCACACCGCCATTGCCACACTCTAACATCGTGTACTCCTTTAGGTTACCATTGTAATTATGTTCATTTAAAATAAAACATATTTAATTTTGGGAAATGTTATCATAGTAGAAGCCTTGTTCGAGATCGTGTTACTTTGAAATCAATTTATGTTTTTGAAAACGAACCCTAAATCTAGACCATTTTGATAGTTAATATAAATTATGTCCATCATAATAAAATATAAACCAAACCCATAAAAAAATAATAGAGCGGCCTTATTACATAATAAAACCCAAATCATCAAAGTAAATGAAAAATGAAGTCCAATTCACCAGAAGAAAACCATAGTACAGAACGAGTGGCCACTCCGAATCCCTCGCAGCTCCAAGCCCACTATGGTTGGGGATTACCTGCATGGATGAAAATAGGGGATGAGTTTGGGGAAACTCAGTGTGTAAAATTAACCCAACCATAGCCCATATCATCTCAACCCACAGAAACAGAATAAATCAGCCTTAGCCCAGAACATAATACAGAATTAAGCCCATAGGCCCATAACAGATCAGATCAGATATTCCATGTATATGCAAAACCCAACCCGTAACCAACCACATGCACCCCCTTACCAACCTTTCACCATGTGGGGAGACTACTCGACCCACCCATCCGCTACATGCCTCAGAAATATGTAGCATGGCTGCCAGAACAGATAATGTGACAGAGTCACCAGATACAGATAATCGTGGCAGAGCCATCAGAATAGAAATATGTGGCAGAGCCACCAGATCAGATAATTGTGGCATAGCCACCAGGATGCTTCCTCTAAAATATAACCCATTTCCCCATGCAACAAAGATTCATTCATGGCATACAACATACAGATTTAAATCAACATGCTTTTCAGACAAAATTAACCCTAGGGCATATCGGTCATTTACACCTAGGGGTATCATGGTAATTTTCCATACATAAGGGTATTATAGTAATTTAGCTACTTTTAGGGTTTTCATGCATATCCTAACCATTTACGTACCATCAGAACACTTACTGCGCATACTTACCAAATTGGGCCCGTTGGCCCATGAACCCGATTTTTGGCCCATTAAGCCCAAATTATCAAAATGCACGAATCGCGCGTACTGCAGTTTGTTACTTTAGATTACCAAATATACAAACCCAACTATCTTGCGAGCATTCGCACACATAAATTCCCAAAATATCGACTTTTTAAGCATTTTGGCTTTTCGCTTTTGCCAATCTAGTCTATGAGAGGGTGTCAGTTACACACCTGTTTTATGACGATTCGCTGACAAGATCCACGCACAAACTGCCCACAATTATACTACTACCACGTTAATCTAACTACCGAAACAAACTACATATTAACTCCTTACCAAATTCGGCCAATAACACCTTAGGCCTTAGCGTTCCTACCTTTGCCAAAAGTAGCGTCTCGATCCAGATCCATTCACTCCACTTGTCCAAGCCCTTGATCAACAGCCTCTTAATCACACTATTACCAAAATAATATTGTTATCACAACCCCCTTAGGGCTACAAGTCCAAATCGACAACCTCCCTAACTTTTAGGGATTCTGACTTTTCTTAAAATACGAAAGATAGACTAAGTTGGAAAGACTTACCACCGATTCTTTCAGTCAACGTCCCCCCTTAGTTCCTACTTGATTCTGATGCAGCTCTAAGCCCTCAAACAATAACAAAAGTCGAGCCTTCAGTGATCTCAGTATTCGGCTATGTCCCAGGATAGTGTGGGATTTTTGGCTTTTTTCTGCAATAGTGTAAAGAAAGATAAAATATGAGGGTTTTACTGTGGTATTGTCGACATAAAATTGGGGTTTAGAGGATAAGAGAATCGGCCAAAGATGATGAGAAAAATTAAGAGAATTGGCTAGGGAAATCGGTATAAGAGGAATCAAGTTTTCGGGATTTCAGGATTTGAGGCAATCGGCTATAGTTTTAAAAATAATGGAAGGAAGGTGGTATAGATTAAGGTGGCTGAAGGATTCGGCTATGGGGAACAGAAGAAGAAAAGAATAACAAATGGAGAGAAAAAGAAAAATAAAAGGAGAGGAAGAGTGATCAGAAAACGGCTCACTTACCCCCTTGTGCTGAATTTATACAAGCACTACCCTAGCCGAATTTCCCATGCTAAAGTCCCTTGGTCGGCCACCTCTTGTTCCTTGATCAGCTCCTAGATTTCCTCCCTTATCTTTATCCTTACTCAATCCCCTTATCATCTTAAACTCTCCCTAACAGAGTTCCCCCTTGAATTCCATTACCTCCCCTTTTTGTGCACAAAAAAAAAATAAACACCTTATTTGCTTGTCTTGCGGCTCGAACCTGGGCTCTTCCTACCCTTCTACACGCCACTTTTATAGCCTTCCCAGTGGTGCCACATGCCACTTTTCCACTTGCTTCCTTATGTCTTATTTTACCCAAATAATATTTAAGACCCCTGTTAACCAGAACCCCCTTTTCCTCTTATGGATTAAAATCACACAAAGTTACATTGTTTTAGCTTAAGCTTGGGCCTTCTAGAGGCCCCTTATCATAAATAAACCTTCATCAAGCTGACAGAACACAAAATTTTAAATTTTACCAAACAATCACAGAATTCCCGAAAATTGGGGCGTTACACAGGCTCCTATGCGTACCAGATAGCCTTGTCTATAAGTTTGAAAATATGTGCAGGTAACTGAGTATCAGTTATTATATGATGAATAAGTGCAGGTATATGTTTATGAAAATTATGAGCAATGTGCTCGATATTTGAGTGAACTTCGATAAGATAAAATGGATTAAGTGAAATTATGTAAGAGTGAATTTTACCAATAAAATAGTGTTGGACAACAGCAGTTGCATGACTTTGAAAATTCACCAAAAATTTTGTAAGTTGAATTAAATTTAAAAAAAAATTATGGAATTAAATACTAATAAGTTTATTTTCATATAAAAGAAACAGTGGGAGCAAAAGAGTTCTATATTATGTGATATTCTAATTTTTGTAAGACAGTGTCAGAATGAATTCGAGATCCCCTATTCTGACTTGGAAAAATCGTTAAAAATATTAAAAAAATAATTATGAGTTATAATTTATAGTAGTAGAATCCTCAATAAGTCTACTTTCGGGAGGAATTGACGAGAAAATCATCCGAGTCCTGAAATATGAGATAAATAGTTTTTAGTGAAGAGAGGTTAGAACTGTTGGACTGAAAAACAGGGGAAATTTTAATGAATAAAATGTAGTAATTGGCTAAACTAAAAATTTTGAAAATTTTATGGGAGAAAGGTATATGAGTCTAGTTTCAAGGAAAATTAACGAAACTAAATTTGAAGTTTTTTAGCTTCAGATATGAATGATTTAGTTACTGTAACTTGATAAAACAACTTAACCTGAACATGTGTAATTGTACAATTATAGTGTTTTATCTTGAAAAGCATGTTAGTAATTGCTTATCAATTTCATATGGACTTACTAAGCATAAAGCTTACCCATCCTCTCCATTTCTTTAGTATTGGCAGGTCGGCTTGGGGTTGGAGATTGTCGGAGGCAAGATCACACTATCAAACTATCATTTTTAGGAGAATTAATTCAAATATTAGAAATATCAAGTGAGTGTCATGTATAGGAAGTTGGTTTGTGATATGTATTATTATTATGACTTTGACCATATGTATCAGTCTACATTGAGATATCATATATGATCATGAGATGTGGTCCTTATCCATTATGGTTTATAAGTTTAATTAATCATGCCATGTTCTATGTTTTGATGTGATGATATAATTAACTTTGTTTGTTATGCATGATTGGTAATACATCAGGTAAGTTACATGCAGGCCATTGGATCATGAATTAAATGGAAATGAGTAATGTTGCCTTGAATATGGACGTTTAGTGGACAAATTGGTAACTACATTATGATGGTTTAAAATAAGAATAAGATTTAGCATGTCTAGTTCTAGTTAATGTAAGAATATATATTATATACAGGATGGTACGCAAATATGTTTAAAGTGAATGACATGTTATTGCATGATTATGGATGTGTAAGTGCTCATTTATGCCACGTTATATGTCTTTAAATATGAGTCTATGCATGTGTTCAAAAAGTTTTGAATTAAATGAAATTTTATGGCTCGGTTTTCGGCTATGTGTATGGTTAAGTCCGGTAATGCCTCGTACCCTATTTTGGCCTTGGATACGGGTAAGGGGTGTTACACTTTTAGTTCCTTTGGGTTCGATAATCCAGTCTTGCTAAAGCTATGCTACTATTCGATAGGTACACTTGCCTTCATCGTGATAATAGTTAGTTTCAAGAACGATTTATTATAAATATTTAAAACCTGTCACGAATATCACGTATCACTCATCGTTGGCATACCTAATGAACTACTCAGAATAATTATATCGGATACTCGGGAAACCTTGCACACAAGGTGTCACATATTTAGCCATTGCTACCTCTATCTCATAGCACATATATGCTCGCTCTTGAGCCATCAACAGATCTGCTCACACAAGTTGTCAGTCAAGACGTAAGTACACGGTGTTGCTCACACAAGCTGCCAATTAATCGCAACATATGTCGATATACTCAACCACTGATAGGACGTGCAGGACCAGCACCCGGATCACATAACATAATACCCTAGTGATATGTCACTTGTATCCTAATATATTCCTAAGGTTTAACTGGGATTTCTCGCTTGCCAAAACGTGAACGAACATGTCCATAGAGTCTTTTACACAATTCATACAAAATTAAAGAATTTAAAATATAATTATAATAAAGCTGATTTACATACGAACTTACCTCGAATGCAAAAAGGGCAAAAGGAATCTATTCGTCAATTATTTTGTTTTTCCCCCGATCTAGATCTGAACTTCTATTTTCTTGATCTATAATGTCAAGTTTAACTTATTTAATCATCACATTGTTCAATATAGTCCAAAAACACATTATGGCAAAAATTACATTTTTGCCCCTAACGTTTCAACATTTTACGATTTAGTCCCTAGGCTCGTAAAATGTATTTCATTCAATTTCATCATAACCCAAGCCTAGAAAAATATTACTTGTACACATAACAACCCACATTTTTCATTTTTTCACACTTTTCTACACATTTTATAAGCTTTTACAAATAAGTCCCTATTTGACATTTTTATCGAAAATCACTTTACAAATGTTGTTTATCCAACAATAGGCATGCATTTTTTATCATCAAACATAAAAATACAAGCACATCGAACATGGGTAAAATTTTAGACTTTAACTTTATTTCAAATTAGTCCTTGAAATAGTTAGATTGGGTTACCATGATATCAAAAATGTAGAAATCATTAAAAACGGGACAAGAATGGACTTACAATCGAGCTTGAAAGTTGGCCAAACCCTAGATGTGTCTTCTCTTCAAAAATTCAGCTAGGGGGACTAAATTGAAGAAGTTGGACATCTTTTATTTAATTAATTTGTCTTTATTTACTAAATTACCAAATTACCCTTCACTTAAACTTTATAAATTCACTTATTCTATGCCTATTTTTGTGCACCCTAAAGTATAATGGTCTAATCACCATTTAAGAATGTCTAATTAAAAATTCATAACAATTTACCACATTTAACTTATAGAACTCAAAATTTCCACCTAGTACAATTTAGTCCTTCTAGTAAAATTTAGCACTCAATCGATAAAATTTCTTAACGAAAGTTTCACACAATTATTCTATCATGCTGTAGAGTTTAAAGAAATAATAAAATAAATATTTCTACTTTAGATTTGTGGTTCTGAAACCATTGTTCCAATTTGACCCAAAAACGTGCTATTACAATGAATTTGCATAAATATCAATTTACAAGCTTAAGGACTAAATTGTAAAGAATTAAAATATTATGGGTAAAAGTGTAATTTTGAAAAAGCATGAATTTTATACTAAATTTAACAGTAAGATTATTAAATGAATTGAATTTGCTTATTTAGATCAAGATAAATCTTGTACGGATCTAGATCGAGAAAAAGCTAAAAACTAGGATTAGTGATCTCATTCTTGCATCATTGTAATTGAGGTACGCTCGTATGTTTAAATGAAAATTTAAATAACATTTTAATGTTATCTTGATATATATGCTATTCTGCTACCTATCATGTTATGAAATGATGGAAATCCAATGACGTTTCGATGATTAAAGTCCCGTTTGGACCTTAGGAATATATAGGATACAAATGACATTTCATTAAGGTTACCATGTTTCGGGTGCTGGTCCTAAAATATCCTACTGATGGTTGAGTTCCAACACTTGTTGCAGATACTTGTTAGCTTATGTGAGCAGCATCTTGTAGTTTTCATTCCAACCGTCAGCTTGTGTGAGCAGACCCATTTTATGGCCCGAGTGAGCAATGATATAAAGGAAATGGAAAATGAATGGTTTCAATGATAGGTTTAGCACACTTTGTGTGAGCTTTCTAGCATATCCAATATCAATCTAAATGGTTCAAGGGCATGAAAAGGGAAGGAACAATAAGTGTTCCAGTGGTTATCGTATAAACCTATGGAAAGGTATGAAATGATCTATGAATGTATATCTATGTTTATAGAAAGTATGAATCCAATGGCATTATGTTCATGTAAATTTACTTACCATATGATAATTCTATTTAATTATGTGTTTAAGTAGTAACAATTGTTGTTGATGATGCTTAAGCTTATGCAAAGCTATTGGTTGGATTGTATCATGTTTAATTTTAAAGTTATGCATTGAAATGGTAATTTATGTTCGTTATATAAACTTACTAAGCATTATATGCTTATATAGTTTTCTTTCCTATGGAAGCTTGTTAGAGACCTATCACACTATCTAGCGATTATATCGGTAGATTTTGATGTTTTCGTCAAGGTTATAATGGCATGTATAGGGAACTTATGTTTAAAGTTTGACTTGAGTGCTAAATGTTGAATTTGGTTTGTGTATATAAGTTGGCTGCTTAGTACTATTGGAAATGGTTGGTTTGTGTCACTTATGTAATTATGATGGATGTGGGTAATGGTCCAAATGGTAGGTTTTTATGGACATGGTATATGGTCAATTATGGTATGTTTTGGTATGGAAATAAGTTAAATGTGTATGGTTCATGTATGGCCAAACATGCATATGTTTATATATGTTCGATGGTTTGGGATTGAGGTGCCTTATTGGCATATTGGTTGTATAGATTAATGGTATAGTGAATTGGTCATTTTATGCATGTATTTAGGCATGTTTTAATGCCTTGGTCATATGTGAAAATTTTTTTAGGTACATGCTTGATTTGGGCAAGGGAAATGGCTTGGTTTTCTCCAATTTCTTGTGCACACGGTCTCAGACACAAGTGTATGTCTCAGCCGTGTGTGACACATGACCATGCGACACGACCATGTATCCCTTGTAGGTTTTAAAGGTTGCAAGTCAGGCAGTTAGACGGCTTAGCACATGGCTTGGAACACTGGTGTGTGAGGCCATTCTGAATGTTACATGGCCTAGCAAACGGGCGTGTGGCTTGGCCGTATGACCCAATTCAGAAAGTTACATAGGCATAGAAACAGACTAGGACATAGCCATGTGTCCCTATTTTGATTGTTACACGACCTGAGACATAGGCGTGTGTCTCAACCGTGTGAGTCACACAGCCATTTTACCCGTGCAGTTTAAATTTTTTATATTTTTCATGAATGATTCAAATGATCTCGATTTAATCCTGAATCATTTCTAAAGTGATTTTAAGGTATTGAGGGCTCGATTAAGTGACTATATGCATGTTTATAAATGGATTACGCTATGTTTATATCAATGTTTGAAAGTTAATGTTTTTAGGTATGTTTATTTGGTAATGCTCCATAACCCTATTCCACCGATTGATACAGGTTAGGGGTGTTACAATTTAAAATCATAAAATTAATTTTTCTAAAAAATATTTTTATTCTCTGGAATATTATTTATCGATTTTTAGTTGAAATTAAGATAACTAATGTGACAGCCCTAAAGTGACCCTAGTCGGAAAGCGGTTTCGGGACCGCTAAACTGAGTCACCAAATTATTTGAATGTGATATTTATTGTCTAAAATATGTGAATATGAATGTGCGAAAATTTTAAGCTTTGATTTAGTTAATTTCATGTGAATGGAGTACATAGGACTTATGTGAGAAAATTTAGAAATGTGCTAGGCAAATGGAAAGTGGCCTAATAATGCATGTTATAGAAATGGTGGGTTTGCATGTCAAATTGCCCAATATTTGAGCTAATGGCCGGCCATGCTATGAGTGGAAACATGTCACAAACATGTTATGTAGTGATGTATGTTAGGAACAATAAAATAATGAGTATGGGTAATAAAGAAATGGAAAAAGGAAAAGAATGGTGAGATTGTTTCTCCCCTTCCCCATTGCCGTGAATGTAAGGAAGAAAACAAAAAAAAAGTGTCCATCTTTTTCTCATTTCTCTTGGCCGAATGTTCTAAGGAAGAAAGAAAAACAAGTTGTGTTCTTTGGTTCTTCTTGGCCGGATTGAAAGGAAGAAGAAGGGAGTGAAGCAATCGGTCATCTTAGGTCACTATTAAGGTAAGGAAGTTTGTACTAGCTCTTGAAATTTTAGTTGATATTGAGTGAGATATCAAGTGATTTTTGTTGTTTCATGTTAAATTTAGGTGAATGATGATGATGGATGAGTGTTTGAACCATAAAAAGAATTCGGCTACCTTGTTATGAACTAGGGCCGAATGTGAGTTGGTTGTGGTTGAATATTGCATGCTTGGTAGAATGGTGGATGAAAGTGCCGAATGTGGTCTTTGGTTTGGCATGAAGTGATAATAAAGGTTTAAAAGATAGCTTAGGTTAATTGATACTCACTAATGAGTTCGAATGGAAGCTTTGTTAAGTGTGGAATGAGTGGCCGAGAGAGAGAATTATGGACTTTTGCCGAATCTATGTTGGATTGATAGAGTATCCAAATTGATTTTATGTGTGTATGCATGACCGAATATAATCGACCACATGAATGAGTACGTAGGTTGATGTGTATGTTCGGCCATAGGTAAACATATTGATGGCTTTATCTTGACTTAGAAAATTCGGCTAAGGTGAATATTGGCTAATGTGTTGAGTTGATTCATGGTTTCATATGTATGTGACTTTAGTGTCTAATATATATATGGGCTAAGTACCTTGAGTTCCTCTTTTGATGCTCAAATGATTAAATCAATTTATTTGTTAAATTAAGCTCAAGAGCAAAGGGGAACTAAATCCGATAAAGGGAAGGAAAAAGTGGTCGAATAGCCATCGAAATCGTTCGACAACATCCGAGGTAAGTTTTGAGCAATGAGACTTAGTTTATGATTTGATTAAGTCATAATGTATGAGCATAACAAATATACAAAGGATATGATGATTTTACTTGAATTATATGTTGAGTTAATTAGTCTATACGTATGACGGGTAGCCGTATGTGCATAGAGATAGTGTTATAAAGCAAACTAAACCATGCTGTTTGTATGTGGCTAGTGAGCCGAAATGGGAATGCTTAATACGTGACTTGTGTTTGAATTTTAATTATGAAAATGAAATTAGATGTGTCATGATTTATTGATATGTGCATGAATGTTCGGATGATAACCGGGCTAAGTCCCGAGAGCATTTGAGCTAGTGGCTAATTCGGGCTAAGTCCGAAGGCATTCGTATGAAGCTACTATATCCGGGCTAAGTCCCGAAGGCGTTTGTGCGAGCTATTATATCCGGGCTAAGTCCCGAAGGCATTTGTGCGAGTTATTATACCGGGCTAAGTCCTGAAGGCACTTGTGCAACTTACCATAACCAGGCTAAGTCCCGAAGGCATTTGAGCTAGTGGCTATATCCGGCTAAACCCCGAGGGTACTTGGTTTGAGAACGTGTGATCTTGCTGTAATAAGTTAGATTGATACGCTCGTAAAACCCAACGATGAGGTACGTTTCGTATATGCATTGGGGTAGTGATTCCGTTTAAATAATATTCGCTCAGTAAATTAATGAGCTTCCAGCCTTGTCTAAGTTGATCTTTTGTGTATGAATATAAGGGTCGGTAATGTGAAGTAAGTATGATATTGAGAATTTGTACATATGAGAGTATCCGTTTAGCCATATGAATGCTATATTTTGGTTGTGTCTAATTTCATGGCTCAAACTTACTAAGCATTAAATGCTTACTCCGTTTCTTTGATTCTCTGTTTTATAGATTTTGGTTCGTCAGCTATCGGACTCCGGATTTTTGAAGTCGAAGTCGCCCACACTATCAAAGCTCTTTTTGGTATATTTTTGGTTGAACTTTGAAATGGCATGTATAGGACTACCCTTTTGTTGTAGGTCATGTACCTTTCGGTTTTGTGTAAATTTGGATAGCCATGCGAAAATGGCTTAAGTATACTTTGATCATAGCATTATAATCGTTTTGTATGTTGTCCATCGAGAGGTATGGAAATGTTGGTAACGGTTAGTCATGGGAATGGTTATTCATGATCACTTTTGGTATATGTATGACAAACTCTAGTTGATCCATGGAGGATCATGAAATAGGTAAAGTTTACCTTAAAAATAGATGCTGGCAGCAGCAGTGATGTGGATGTGAAAAATCTTTAAAAATAGTAGGAATGGAATTAAATAGCGAATAAATTATGTAATCGAACCTTGATGAATCTATTTTCATAGGAAAGTAACGAAACGCTCATATGAACAGTATATTATGAGATGTTAAAGTTTCCGTGAGACAGGGACAGAACGGTTTCTGGATCCCCTGATCTGAAATTTGGAAATTCATTATAAATTAACCAGAGACATTTAGAAGTCATGCCATATATGTATAGATTCCTTTTTGCGTCTAATTTCTATAGAAACAAACGGCATCAGTATTGAAGCACTGTACAGGGAGATATCTAAATCGTAATGCATGAAGGTCAGTGTAGTCGTACCCTGTAATAGGGGAGACTTTAACTAATAAACTGTACTAATTGGCCAGACCAAAAATTCTAGAAAACAATTTGTAGATGGACATATGAGTCTAGTTTCAGGGAAAAATTACGAAACTAATTTTCGAGTTTTGGAACTCAAGATATGATTTTTAAACTGACAGTGACGCGGTTAGCCAACTGCCTGGAAATTTTTAAAATGGACTGTGAAAGCGAGTGATTTAAGTTTGCAAACCCCTCGTGTCCGACTCCGGCAACGGTCTCGGGTACGGGGTGTTACATTTAAATTGGTATCAGAGCTACGGTTTAGTCGATTCTAGGACTACCGTAATGCGTTGGGTTTAGCTATACATGCCATTTATGTGATTATTTGATAGTGTGGTGATTTCTGATATTTGCAAATGTGTTTATTTATAGTAATGGATCCCGATCCCGATCGAAGCGGAGGTGATGATCTTGAGAGTGTAGAACTGCCCCGACAAGGGACAAAGTCGGCGGACTCTCAACCTAATGCTAGTAATCCGAATGATGAAGCTAGACAAGCTTTCTATAGCGTGATGAATGATTGGTTCAACCAATACATTCGAACTAATACGGCTGTTCCACAACCTCCATTCCCGACAAATACCACCCCCGTACCTACAATACCTCTGGTAACTAACCAAATAAGGTCAAATAAGCCTCCAGTTGATAGAATCTGAAAACATGGGGCTACCGAATTTAAGGCTACGGACAGCGATAATGCCGAGCAAGCTGAATTTTGGTTGGACAACACTACCCGGGTACTCGATGAGCTATCTTGCACACCCGATGAGTGCCTAAAGTGTACTATCTCCTTGCTACGTGATTCTGCTTACTATTGGTGGAACACGTTAACTTCTGTCGTGCCCAGAGAGCAAGTAACTTGGGAGTTCTTCCAAACCGAGTTTCGAAAGAAGTATATCAGTCAGAGATTCATTGACCAAAAACGGAAGGAATTTCTTGAACTCAAACAAGGTTCCATGTCGGTTATCGACTATGAACAAAAATTTGTAAGGCTTAGCCGATACGCGCGAGAATGCATTTCTTCAGAAGCTGTGATGTGTAAACGTTTCGAGGATGGGCTGAATGACGATATAAAGCTGTATGTAGGCATTTTGGAAATCCGAGAATTTGTGGCACTTGTCGAGCGAGCTTGCAAGGCCGAGGAGCTCAGTATGGAGAAAAGAAAAGCTGAGGAGGGAGCAAGGGAGTTTCGTAAGAGGTCTTTGGGGAAGCCCTTCCCACACTCATCGAAGAAATTTAGAGATGGCTTAGGCCGGTCTAGGGACACTTCGGGCTTTTCTAGACGAGATCGCGATCGACCCCTTGTGAGCACACGAGTCACTTCGATCGCCAGTGTTGGAAATGATCGTCGAGACAGAACGGAGTGCCAATATTGTGGCAAATGGCATTCTAGGAGTTGTAGATTCCATGACCGCTCCTGTTACAAGCGCGGGTCGGTGACCACTTTATCAAAGATTGCCCGAGATTGTGCGAGCAGAATGTAAATCGAGTGGGAAACCGGTGCTACCACCGCCGAGGTAGACCATCTAGAAATACGGGCAATGCTAGTGGTGGTCGAGAGGATCTAGAGATGCTACGACCAGATCCGAGGCTCGTGCTCTGCTAGGGCTTATGCTATACGATACGCCGAGGATGCTTCCTCGCCGAGATGTTATTACCGGTACTTTTACTCTCTTTGATACTAATGTGATTGCTTTGATCGACCTCGGTTCTACTCATTCTTATATATGCGAAACCTTAGCATCCAAAGAAGACTTTACCTATTGAGTCTCATGAGTTCGTAATCGGTGTCAAATCCTTGGGTCGTTACGTGCTTGTCGAGAAAGTGTAAGAAATGCCCCTAGTAATTCGAGGTTCCTGTTTTCCGACGGACTTGATGCTTTTGCCGTTTGATGAATTTGATGTTATCCTCGGTTTAGATTGGTTGAACATGCATGATGCGGTTTTGAATTGCAAAAGCAAGACTATCGATTTGAGGTGTGTAAATAACGAGATAATCCGAGTTGAGTCTACGGACGTAAAGGGGTTCCCAGCTGTAATATCAGCAATGTTGGCCCAGAAATATGTAAGAAAGGGGTGCGAAGCATACCTTGCGTATGTACTTGATGGCAAAGAGTTAGAAAAGAAACCCGAATCTGTGCCGGTGGTTTGTGAATACCCGGCTGTTTTTCCTGAAGAATTGCCGGGTTTACCACCTGTTCGGGAGGTAGAGTTTGGTATTGAGCTTGTACCTGGGACTACACTAATTTCGATAGCTCCGTATCGTATGGCGCCAACCGAGTTAAAAGAGTTGAAAGCTCAGTTGCAAGAGTTGACGGATAGAGGTTTCGCTCGACCAAGTTTCTCACCTTGGGGTGCACCAATATTGTTTGTGAAAAAGAAGGACGGAACCATAAGGTTGTGCATTGACTATCGTCAGCTGAATAAAGTGACGATAAAGAATAAATATCCGTTACCGCATATTGATGATTTGTTTGATCAACTGAAGGGAGCCTCAGTGTTTTCAAAGATAGATTTGAGATCGGGTTATTATCAGTTGTGAATTCGAGATTCGGATATACCCAAAACTGCTTTCAGAAAGAGATACGGCCACTACGAGTTCTTAGTGATGCCCTTTGGGCTCACTAATGCCCCCGCGGTATTTATGGATTTGATGAATCGGATCTTTAGGCAGTATTTGGACCGGTTCATGGTTGTGTTTATTGATGACATCTTGGTCTATTCAAGAGATGAGACCGAACATGCTGAGCACCTGAGATTAGTGTTGCAAATTTTACAGGATAAACAGTTATATGCTAAGTTCAGTAAGTGTGAGTTCTGGTTCAGAGAGGTTAGCTTCTTGGGCCATGTGGTATCTGCATCAGGTATTCGAGTTGATCCGAGCAAAATTTCAGCCATATTATATTACTGAGGTTCAGAGCTTTTTGGGGCTTGCCGGTTACTACCGACGGTTTGTGAAAGGTTTCTCGATGATAGCCACACCGATGACGAAACTACTTCAGAAGGATGTTAAGTTTGAATGGACAGAAAAGTGTCAGAAAAGTTTCGAACAATTAAAAACGCACTTAACGGAAGCTCCAGTACTAGTGCAGCCCGAATCAGGCAAGGAGTTCGTCATTTATAGTGATGCATCCCTACTTGGGTTGGGTTGCGTATTGATGCAAGAAGGTCGAGTGGTGGCCTATGCGTCGAGACAATTAAAGCCACATGAGAAAAATTATCCGACCCATGACCTCGAACTAGCTGCCATCGTATTTGCTTTGAAAATATGGCGACATTATTTATTTGGTGAGAAGTGTCATGTGTATTCGGATCACAAAAGTCTCAAATATTTGATGACTCAAAGAGACTTGAATCTGCGACAAAGGCGTTCGCTTGAGTTGTTGAAAGATTATGAACTTGTCATTGACTATCACCTGGGAAAGGCTAATGTGGTTGCGGATGCCTTATGTCGTAAATCACTGTTTGCTTTACGAGCGATGAATGTACACTTGTCTGTTCTATCCAACAATGTGTTAGTGGCAGAATTAAAGGCCAAACCATTGTTGATTCATCAAATTCGTGAAGCTCAGAAAGTTGATGATGAACTGGTTGCAAAACGGGTGAATGTGTTTGAATATGGAATCGAGTTTCAAATTGATGATGACGATTGTTTGAGGTTCGGAAGACGGTTGTGTGTTCCAAGAAATTCAGAACTCATTTCGATGATTCTGAACGAAGCTCATTGTAGCCGAATGTCGATTCACCCGGGGAGTACGAAAATGTACAACGATCTGAGACGTCAGTTTTGGTGGCATGGTATGAAACGAGACATTTCTGATTTTGTCTCGAAGTGCTTAGTATGTCAGCAAGTGAAGGCGGAACATGAAGTGTCTACGGGTTTACTTCAACCGATCATGAGACCCGAATGGAAATGAGATCGAGTCACGATGGATTTTGTATCTGGGTTGCCAGTGTCGGCAAGTAAGAAGGATACAATTTGGGTTGTTGTCGATAGACTGACTAAGTCGGCTCATTTTATCCCCGTACGTACGGATTTTTCATTGGATAAACTAGCTGAATTGTATGTTTCTCAGATTGTGAGATTACACGGGGTACCAATTTCTATTGTGTCGGATAGAGATCCGAGATTCACCTCACGATTTTGGAAGAAATTGCAGGAAGCTTTGGGCACCAAGTTGCATTTAGCACCGCTTTTCACCCTCAAACCGATGGTCAATCCGAGCGGATAATTCAGATACTTGAGGATATGTTGAGATGTTGCATCCTCGAGTTCAGTGGTTCGTGGGAGCGGTATTTACCTTTGATTGAATTCGTTTACAACAATAGTTTTCAATCAAGTATTAAGATGGCACCTTACGAGGCCTTGTACGAGAGTAAATGCCGTACACTATTGTTTTGGACCGAGCTCGGTGAGAGTAAAATTTTCGGAGTGGATTGGATTAAAGATGCTGACCAGAAAGTAAGAATAATTCGTGAAAGTCTGAAGGCAGCATCAGATCGTCAGAAGTCGTATGCAGATTTAAAACGAAGAGATATTGAGTATCAGGTGGGAGACAAAGTGTTTCTTAAGGTCTCACCTTGGAAAAAGATACTCAGAGTTGGCCGTAAGGGCAAACTGAGTCCGAGGTTCATCGGGCCATATGAGATATCCGAACGAGTTGGTCCAGTTGCGTATCGTTTGATTTTGCCCCCTGAGCTTGAAAAGATTCACGACGTCTTTCAAGTTTCGATGCTTCGACGTTATAGATCTGATCCGTCACACATGATTAATCCATTAGAAGTTGAAATTCAATCTGACTTGAGTTATGAAGAGGAACCGATTCGTATCCTAGCTCGTGAAGTGAAAGAGTTGCGAAACAAAAGTGTTCCGTTGGTAAAAGTGTTATGGCTCAAACACGGAATTGAAGAAGCTACTTGGGAAATCGAGAACTCTATGAAAGAACGATACCCAAACCTGTTTACCGGTAAGATTTTCGGGACCCTAGTCGGAAAGCGGTTTCGGGATCGCTAAACCGAGTCACCAAATTATTTGAATGTGATATTTATTGTCTAAAATATGTGAATATGAATGTGCAAAAATTTTAAGCTTCGATTTAGTTAATTGCATGTGAATGGAGTACATAGGACTTATGTGAGAAAATTTAGAAATGTGCTAGGCAAATGTAAAGTGGCCTAATAATGCATGTTATAGAAATGGTGGGTTTGCATGTCAAATTTCCCAATATTTGAGCTAATGGCTGGCCATGCTATGAGTGGAAACATGTCACAAACATGTTATGTAGTGATGTATGTTAGGAACAATAAAATAATGAGTATGGGTAATAAAGAAATGGAAAAAGGAAAAGAATGGTGAGATTGTTTCTCCCCCTCCCCATTGCCGTGAATGTAAGGAAGAAAACAAAAAAAAAAGTGTCCATCTTTTTCTCATTTCTCTTGGCCGAATGTTCTAAGGAAGAAAGAAAAACAAGTTGTGTTCTTTGGTTCTTCTTGGCGGATTGAAAGGAAGAAGAAGGGAGTGAAGCAATCGGTCATCTTAGGTCACTATTAAGGTAAGGAAGTTTGTACTAGCTCTTGAAATTTTAGTTGATATTGAGTGAGATATCAAGTGATTTTTGTAAACCATGACGAAATTTTGATTTTAGATTGAGTAAGGTTTTTGACTATGGTAGTTAATAATTGTGAGTTTTGTTGTTTCATGTTAAAGTTAGGTGAATGATGATGATGGATGAGTGTTTGAACCATAAAAGAATTGGCTACCTTGTTATGAACTAGGGCGAATGTGAGTTGGTTGTGGTTGAATATTGCATGCTTGGTAGAATGGTGGATGAAAGTGCCGAATGTGGTCTTTGGTTTGGCATGAAATGATAATAAAGGTTTAAAAGATAGCTTAGGTTAATTGATACTCACTAATGAGTTCGAATGGAAGCTTTGTTAAGTGTGAAATGAGTGGTAGAGAGAGAATTATGGACTATTGCCGAATGTATGTTGGATTGATAGAGTATCCAAATTGATTTTATGTGTGTATGCATGACCGAATATAATCGACCACATGAATGAGTACGTAGGTTGATGTGTATGTTCGCCATAGGTAAACATATTGATGGCTTTATCTTGACTTAGAAAATTCGGGTAAGGTGAATATTGGCTAATGTGTTGAGTTGATTCATGGTTTCATATGTATGTGACTTTAGTGTCTAATGTATATATATGGGCTAAGTACCTTGAGTTCCTCTTTTGATGCTCAAATGATTAAATCAATTTATTTGTTAAATTAAGCTCAAGAGCAAAGGGGAACTAAATCCGATAAAGGGAAGGAAAAAGTGGTCGAATAGCCATCGAAATCGTTCGACAACATCCGAGGTAAGTTTTCGAGCAATGAGACTTAGTTTATGATTTGATTAAGTCATAATGTATGAGCATAACAAATATACAGTGATATGATGATTTTTACTTGAATTATATGTTGAGTTAATTAGTCTATATGTATGACGGGTAGCCGTATGTGCATAGAGATCGTGTTATAAAGCAAACTAAACCATGCTGTTTGTATGTGGCTAGTGAGCCAAAATGGGAATGCTTAATACGTGACTTGTGTTTGAATTCTAATTATGAAAATGAAATTAGATGTGTCATGATTTATTGATATGTGCATGAATGTTCGGATGATAACCGGGCTAAGTCCCGAGAGCATTTGAGCTAGTGGCTAATTCCGGGCTAAGTCCCAAGGCATTCGTATGAAGCTACTATATCCGGGCTAAGTCCCAAGGCGTTTTAGCGAGCTATTATATCCGGCTAAGTCCGAAGGCATTTGTGCGAAGTTATTATACCGGGCTAAGTCCCGAAGGCACTTGTGCAAGTTACCATAACTGGGCTAAGTCCCGAAGGCATTTGAGCTAGTGGCTATATCCGGCTAAACCCCGAAGGTACTTGGTTTGAGAACGAGTGATCTTGCTGTAATAAATTAGATTGATACGCTCGTAAAACCCAACGATGAGGTACGTTTCGTATATGCATTGGGGTAGTGATTCCGTTTAAATAATATTCGTTCAGTAAATTAATGAGCTTCCGGCCTTGGCTAAGTTGATCTTTTGTGTATGAATATAAGGGTCGGTAATGTGAAGTAAGTATGATATTGAGAATTTGTGCATATGAGAGTATCCGTTTAGCCATAGGAATGCTATATTTTGGTTGTGTCTAATTTCATGGCTCAAACTTACTAAGCATTAAATGCTTACTCCGTTTCTTTGATTCTCTGTTTTATAGATTTTGGTTCGTCAGCTATCGGACTCGGCATTTTTGAAGTTGAAGTCGCCCACACTATCAAAGCTCCTTTTGGTATATTTTTGGTTGAACTTTGAAATGGCATGTATAGGACTACCCTTTTGTTGTAGGTCATGTACCTTTCGGTTTTGTGTAAATTTGGATAGCCATGCGAAAATGGCTTAAGTATACTTTGATCATAGCATTATAATCGTTTTGTATGTTGTCCATCGAGAGGTATGGAAATGTTGGTAACGGTTAGTCATGGAAATGGTTATTCATGATCACTTTTGGTATATGTATGACAAACTCTAGTTGATCCATGGAGGATCATGAAATAGGCAAAGTTTACCTTAAAAATAGATGCTGGCAGCAGCAGTGATGTGGATGTGAAAAATCTCTACAAATATTAGGAATGGAATTAAATAGCAATAAATTATGTAATCGAACCTTGATGAATTTATTTTCATAGGAAAGTAACGAAACGCTCATATGAACAGTATATTATGAGATGTTAAAGTTTTCGTGAGACAGGGCCAGAACGGTTTCTGGATCCCCTGATCTGAATTTTGGAAATTCATTATAAATTAACCAGAGACATTTAGAAGTCATGCCATATATGCATAGATTCCTTTTTGAGTCTAGTTTCTATAGAAATAAACAGCATCAGTATTGAAGCCCTGTACAGGGAGATATCCAAATCGTAATGCATGAAGGTCAGTGTAGTCGCACCCTGTAACAGGGGAGACTTTAACTAATAAACTGTACTAATTGGCCAAACCAAAAATTCTAGAAAAATATCTGTAGATGTACATATGAGTATAGTTTCATGGAAAAATTACCAAACTGATTTTGGAGTTTTGGAACTCAAGATATGATTTTTAAAGTGACAGTGACGCAGTTAGCCAACTGCCTGCAAATTTTTAAAATGGACTGTGAAAGCGAGTGATTTAAGTCTGCAAACCCCTCGTGTCCGACTCCGGCAACGGTCTCGGGTACGGGGTGTTACAACTAATTAAGAATATAAATCACTAATTAACCCGATTAATTCCCACTTTACACTTGGAACCTGGTAAACTTACCTGAAAATACTAGACTTATTTTCGGGGCCTTGAACATTTAGCCATGCACTCACACGATCTCTTAAAGTATACAAAAATAGCTTGAGTCTTTAGGCGTCTTCAGGAACACCCTATTGTTTGAATGAATCACATACTTCCAGAAATAGTCTTAAATGTAATTGTGGGTCTTCAATGGGGAGTCCTCCAAACTGTCTTATGGTTTGTAACATTTGGTGCTAATTTCAGTTCAAACTACTGAACTTGTATTTTTGGTCTGACTATCCCTGGATTCAAGTCATCCAAAATTGGAACGACATGCTCTCTAATTAGCCTATCTCAATCATCCACCACACGTCTAATGGGAAGATTTTCATTATAATCATTTGTATTACCATTTAGATCATTCCTATTTCTAGCCATTTTTCTTAATTCTTTTCTGTTTCTCCTTAAGGTTCTTTCAACCTCCGGATAAAAAAGGTATTTTGTGTCATAGGAATGCCTCTTCTCATGTACTAATGGCAAACCTATAAAAAGTAAATACACTAAGTTAAATAATACTAGTAAGTAAAATAACCAAGCTAAATTTTCCCTAATTTTCGATCCTTGACGATAGAGCCAAAAACTTATAGCGTGTAAAATGATATACGACGTGTGTAAGTGTAACAACTCATTTTTAGTCAAATCAGAATAGTGGTTTCGGGACCACAAATTTTAAGTCAAAATATATATTTTATTATTATTTTATTGCTTACAGTATGATTGAATGATTATGTGAAAGTTATGTTAAGAATTTTAATCATTTGAATGCTTAATTCGGTAAAAATGACTAAATCGCGTAAAATGTAAAATGCATATTCTATTAGTTAAAAGGGTTTATTAGCTATGAAATTAAATATTTGATGGACTTATGTTTCAATTATCCCATTATAATAATAAGTGAACTTTCATGGACATGGTTTATGTAACACCCCTATCCAGTAACCATCACCGGAATGGGTAAGGGGCGTCACCGGACAGATAGAACATTATCGAACAATACAATATCATTGATATCATATAATATCAATACATAGATATTCATTCACAATTCAACCTTTAATATAGTCTACGAGACCCAAAAAATACATTTAGGAAAGATCGGGATTAAATCGAACTCATTCAGAATTTTCAGAACTTAACCAAATATTTCGAAACTATCAAAGCCACACGCCCGTGCGTCCAGGACGTGTGCCTCACATTGGCATAAGCCATGCCCATGTGATCCAGCCGTGCCAAAAAGAGGTCCTATACTGACTTTTTCACACGACCAACAAACACGCCCGTGTACTATGGCTGTGTAAAACTTAAGAGGTTACTGCTTTTCTTACACGGCCATAAGGCACGCCCGTGTGCCCTAACCGTGTGGCACAATGCAGGCTTGGTTTAAGGCAACTTGCCACCCCTATATGGGTCTTTTCTACTAGCAATGTTAAGCAACATTCATACAACAATTTTCAGCCAATTTCATGCTCAAAACATGCTTCATTACAACTATATCATCATCATTCAACTACCCATTCAAAATGATACCAAAACATAACACAAACACACCATTTGCTAGCCAACTCTTATGGCATAACATATCTATATATACAAATTAAAGCTTAAATACATAAACATTCTAGCCTATACATGCCATACTTATAAATATGTACACTTCAAAAGTACCAAAATGAGTTTGATAGTGTTGTGACAATCCTTGACTATTCCCGAGCCTTCAATAGCTACGATAACTTTAAAATAGGCAAAAATCACACAGAGTAAGCTACAAAGAGCTTAGTAAGACAAATACAATTGGTCTAACTACTAAAGCATATAAGTACAATTTAATCATAAAGAATCATAACTATTTCCTAGAATAATTCATAGACTTAACCATGCTCCTTTATTTGCATGTATGACATGCTTCATTTCCAATTCTATACATATTTCACAGAGACAAAGTTTTTCATATTCCAAAATTTAGTACGATACAAACGTACCTGCATAGGTTATACATTTCGTATACTCATTCTCATATTTCATACGCTATCATCAAACAGTTCCGAAGTGATACAGATACTCATAAACAAGTACAATGCCAAAGTCCCAGATGTGGTCTTACATGTAATTCAATATCGATGCCTCTGTCCCAGACAGGGGCTTACACGTAAATCTCAAATCGAAGCCTGTGTCCCATGTAACACCCCGAACCCGAGACCGTCGCCGGAGTCGAACGCGAGGTGTTAACAGACTTCAACCCACTTATTGACAATTTTCAGACAAGCTGCCAATCTGAGTACTAGTCGCTCTAAAATTCATAACTTGAGTTTTACAACTCGAAAATCAGTTCCGTAAATTTTTCCTGAATCTAGACTCATATGTCCATCTACATATTTTTTCTAGAATTTTGGTCGAGCCAATTAGTACAGTTTATTAGTTAAAGTCTCGCCTGTTGTAGGGATCGACTACACTGACCTTTGTGCGTTACGAATTGGATATCTCCTGTACAGGGCTTCAATACTAATGCCGTTTGTTTCTATAGAAACTAGACTCAGAGAGGAATCTACATATATGGAATGACTCCTAATTATCTCTGGTTAATTTACAATGATTTTCCAAAGTTGGAACAGGGGATCCAGAAACCGTTCTGGCCCTATTTCACAAGAACTTTAAAATCTGTTAACTTATAACTCATATAACCATTTCGTTTCTTCCATATGAAAGTAGATTCATCAAGGTACACTTACATAATTTATTTGCTATTTAATACCATTCCTACTATTTTTAGTGATTTTTCACATCCACGTCACTGCTGCTGTCAGCATCTGCCTTTAGTAGGCTTTACCTATTTCATACTTTCCATGATTCAATTGGCCCTTTTTACATACATAGCACAAAGCGTGATCATGATTAACCATTCCAATGGCTAATCGTTTCAAAATAATTCCATACCTCATAAGGGTCAACATACAAACGATTATAGTTCTATGCTAAAACGTATATAAGCCATTTTCGCATGGCTATCCAAGTTTACACAAACCGGAAGGTACATGACCTTCAACAAAGGATGGTCCTATACATGCCATTTCAAAGTTCAACCAAAATTTGTACCAAAATGGGGCTTCGATAGTGTGGATGACTTGACTTCTTTGATCCCGAATCCGATAGCTAACGAAAGCGAAACCTATAAAACAGAGAGCCAAAGCAACGGGTAAGCATTTTAATGCTTAGTAAGTCTCAAGCAATGAAATCAGCTTTGACTAAGGTATTTTATTCACATGGCTAATTAAACCACTTTACTAATTCACATTCCCATACTCATACTTATTTCACATCACCGACCCTTATGTTCATACACAAAAGAACAACTTAGCCCAAGGCGGTAGCTCGTTTATCAACTTAGCGATACTTACTTGTAAGAATTCAATTAGTACAAGCACATACAAACATACCTCATTGCTGGAATTTTCACAAGTGTATAAGCTGAAATTTTCACAGCAAGATTGCTCACTTCGAATCACATACTTTCGGATTTAACCGGATATAGCGACTTCAGACGATTGCCTTCGGTCATAACCCGGATTTGGTGACTTGCACAAAGGCCTTCGGTCTTAGCCCGGATATATCAACTCGCACGAATGCCTTCGGTCTTAGCCCGGATATATCAACTCGCACGAATGCCTTCGGTCTTAGCCCGGATATATCAACTCGCATACGAATGCCTTAGGGTCTTAGCCCGGATATATTTCAATGTTCACTTACATATATATCAATATTCAAGACACGTCCATAGTTCGTTACGTTACTAAAGCTCTAACACAAAATATCTATCAACCTTTACTATTTCGCTCAATGGCCACACAAACAAGGAGCATAATTTTGATATAATTCAAGTAGGGTCATCACTCAAGACTTACCTTGGATGTTGTCGAGCGATTTCGACGGCTATTCAACTACTTTTTCCTTCCCTTTATCGGATTTAGCTCCCTTTGCTCTTGAGCTAATTTACACAAATTTAACTTATTAAAATCTCATCATGATAGCTTATGGCCGAATATGACAAGGAGTGTAAATGGTCATATGGCCATCCTTTAGCTCAAATACACAATGGTCATGCACATTTTACATCACAACAAGCAATTCAATACATTCAAACATCAACGTGAAGTTCAAAGTACTTGGCCCTTATATACATTAGGCATCAAAGTTGTATATGTACGAAATCATAAATCGAACTCAACACATTAGTTAATATTCCTCTTAGCCAATTTTCTAAGCCAAGAATAGGCATCAATATGCTTGCCTCAAACCGAATGCATGCACACTAATTACCCCTCATGTGGCGAATATACACTTAATACCACACAAAAAAACAGCATACATTTTACTACTAACACATTACATATCGTAATTCATTGCACATCTCTTATTTACTTCATAATCAACACATCATCACAAGCAAATATACACTTTGAATTAGTATATATGTCATACCAATCCATCATGTGCAAACATATATTCATGTAGGTGCAAGGGCAATTCTCAAGTGGCTTATATCCAAATATATACACACTTCCAAAGCTTAAATCTTACTTACCATGCAACATGCATGAATTATACTTATGGATATATCATGGCGAATACCACAACACCACACCATTTCAATTTGGTCATGGTGAAACAAAGAACTTAGTATCTCATTCAAAAAAATGCTAAAAGAAAATCTAAGAATCTTCAATCCTCCATCACATGTATCACTTTCAAGCTTGTTATTTAACATGCAATGGCATTAACACCACATTCACTTTGGCCGAATTTCATTCCCATGACATAACAAGGATTTGAACCATGGGCTAACAAGAACATTAAGCTAGCAACTAAAAACATGCATGAACCTCAAACATACCTTAATCTTGATGCAAGTTTAGCCAACCTCTTCCTAATCCTCTTCCAAACCAAGTATGAAGCAAAACTCCTTCCTTAACCTTAGTATTTTCGGCCAACAAGAGAGTGAAAAGAGATGAACAAAATTTTTTTCTTTCTTCCTTTAGGACATTCGGCCAAGCTATGGAGGAAGATGGACACTTTTTTTTTTTGTTTCTCATCTACTAACATTAATTGTTTATTCCATAACCCTTATTTTATTCTTTCCATCATAACCCATTTACCAAACATGTTTCATGACATGATTTTTGCCCATAAATCCTTGTCATGGCCGGCCACTAGCTATGGGGGAAATTTGACATGCAAGTCCATTGTTTTGCATGCATCCTTTAATTAGTCATCACACATTTCCCCTCATACTTTCAAAGTTTATTACTAGGTCCTTTCTAGTGAAATTCACATCTATAATTCTAAATCAAAGCATAAAAATATCACACATGAGTTAACACACATTATAGGCAATAAAATAAATATTAAATTATTTTTATGCCTTGGTTTTGTGGTCCCGAAACCACATTTCGACTAGGGTCGTTTTAAGGTCGTCACAACTCTCCCCACTTTAGAAATTTTCGTCCCAAAATCTTACCGTAAATAGGTTTGGATATTGCTCTTTCATAGAGTTCTCGGGTTCCCAAGTAGCTTCTTCTATCCCGTGTTTGAGCCATAACACTTTCACTAGCGGAACCCTTTTGTTTCGCAACTCTTTCATTTCACGAGCTAGGATACGAATCGGTTCTTCTTCATAACTCATATCGGCTTGAATTTCAACCTCGATGGACTAATTACGTGCGACGGATCAGATCTATAGCGTCAAGCATTGAAACATGGAAGACGTTAGAATCTTTCCAAGTTCGGGGGCAAGATCAAACGATACGCGAATCGGGCCAACTCGTTCGGAGATTTCAGACGGCCCAATGAATCTGGCTCAACTTGCCCTTACGGCCGAATCTCGAGTATCTTTTCCACGGCGAAACTTTAAGAAACACTTTATCTCCCACCGATACTCAATGTCCTTTCGTTTCAAACCGCATACGATTTCGACGATCGGAGGCTATCTTGATTTTCACGGATTACTTTTACTTTCATTCAAAGATCTTTAATCAAATCCACTCCAAAAATTTTGTTCTCACCGAGCTCGGTCCAAAACAATGGTGTACGGCATTTACGCCCGTACAAAGCCTCGTAAGGCGCCATCTTAATACTTGATTGAAAACTATTGTTGTAAGCGAATTCAATCAAAGGTAGGTACCGCTCCCACGAACCATCGAACTCGAGGATGCAACATCTCAACATATCCTCAAGTATCTGAATTATACGCTCGGATTGACCATCGGTTTGGGGGTGAAAGGCGGTGCTGAAATGCAACTTGGTGCCCAATGCTTCTTGTAATTTCTTCCAAAATCGCGAGGTGAACCTCGGATCCCTATCCGACACAATGTAAATCGGTACCGTGTAATCTCACAATCGAGAAACGTACAATTCAGCTAGTTTATCCAATGAAAATCCATACATACAGGATAAAGTGAGCCGACTTAGTCGGTCTATCAATAATAACCCAAATTGCATCCTTCTTACTTGTTGACAACGGCGGTCCGGACACAAAGTCCATTGTGACTCGATCCCATTTCCACTCGGGTATCGTGATCGGTCAAGTAACCTCGAAGGCACTTGATGCTCCGCTTTCACTTGTTGACATATTAAACATCTTGCAACAAAGTCGGAGATGTCTCGCTTCATACCATGCCACCAAAACCGACGTTTCAACTCATTGTACATCTTCGTACTCCCGGGTGGATTGCCATTCGGCTACAATGAGCTTCGTTCGAATTATCGAAATAAGTTCAATTCTTTGGAACACACAAACGACTTCTGAACCTCAAACAATCGTCATCATCAATTTGAAACTCCGATTCCTTGTTCAGAACACACTCGGCCCGTTTTGCACGCAACTCCTCATCAATTTTTTGACTTCACGAATTTGATGAGTCAACAATGGTTTGGCCTTTAATTGGCTACTAACACATTGTCGGGTAGGATAGACAAGTGTACATTCATCGCTCGTAAAGCAAACAGTGATTTCCGGCTTAAGGCATCCGCAACCACATTAGCCTTTCCCGGGTGATAGTCAATGACCAGCTCATAATCCTTTAACAGCTCGAGCCAACGTCTTTGTCGCAGATTTAAGTCTCTTTGAGTCATCAAATATTTGAGACTTTTGTGATCCGAATACACATGGCACTTCTCACCAAATAAGTAATGTCGCCATATCTTTAAGGCGAATACGATGGCGACCAATTCGAGATCATGGGTCGGATAATTTTTCTCATGTGGCTTTAATTGTCTCGACGATAGGCCACAACTCGACCTTCTTGCATCAATACGCAACCTAACCCAAGTAGGGAGGCATCACTATAGATGACAAACTCTTTGCCGATTCGGGCTGTACTTAGTAATCGAGCTTCCGTCAAATGAGTTTTCAATTGGTCAAAACTTTTCGACACTTTTCCGTCCATTCAAACTTGACATCTTTTCAAGCGGTTTCGTCATGGGTGTGGCTATCATCGAGAATCCTTTTACAAACCGTCGGTAGTAACCGCAAGTCCCAAAAAGCTCGAACCTCGGAATATTTCTTGGAGGTTTCAGTTGAGTATGGCTGAAATTTTGCTTGGGTCGACTCGAATACCGATCGCAGATACCACGTGACCCAAGAAGCTAACTCTCTTAACCGAACTCACACTTGCTAAACTTAGCATATAACCGCTTATCCCGTAAAATTTGCAACACTAATCTCGGGTGCTCGCATGTTCGGTCTCATCTCTTGAATAGACCAAGATGTCGCCGATGAACACAACTACGAACCGATCCAAATATGATCCAAGATCCGATTCATCAAATCCATAAATACCGTAGGGCATTAGTGAGCCCAAACGGCATCACTAAGAACTCGTAGTGACCATATCTCGCTCAAGGCGGTTTTGGGTATGTCCGAATCTCGGATTCAAGAATCGATAATAGCCCGATCTCAAATCTATTTTTGAGAACACCGAGGCTCCTTCAGTTGATCGAACAAATCATCGATACGTGGTAACGGATACTTGTTCTTTATTGTCACTTTATTAAGTCGACGATAGTCGATGCACAACCTCATGGTTCCGTCCTTCTTTTCACAAACAACACCGGTGCACCCCAAGGTGAAAAACTCGGCGAGCAAAACCTCTATCCATCAACTCTTGCAACCGAGCTTTCAACTCCTTTAATTCCGTTGGTGCCATACGATATGGAGCTATCGAAATCGGTGTGGTCCTGTACAAGCTCAATGCCAAACTCTATCTCCCGAACAGTGGCAAACCCGCAATTCTTGGGAAAACGTCCGGTATTCACAAACCACCCGCATGATTTGGGTTCTATTCCTAAGTCCTTATCATCAAGTATATACGCAAGGTATGCTTCACACCCTTTTCTTACATATTTCGGGCCAACATTGATGATATTACGGTGGCAACCCTTCAAGTTCGTAGACTCAACTCGGATCATCTCGTTGTTTGCATCTCAAATCAATAGTCTTGCTTTTGCAATTCACAACCGCATCATGCACGGTCAACCAATCCAACCCAAGAATAACATCAAATTCATCGAACGGCAAAAGCATCAAGTCCGCCGGAAAATAGGTACCTCGAATTACTAGGGGGCATTTCTTACACACTTTGTCGACCAGCACATAACGACCCAAAGGATTTGACACCCGAATTACGAACTCAGTAGACTCAATAGGTAAAGTCTTACTGGATGCTAAGGTTTCGCATATATAAGAATGAGTAGAACCAGGGTCAATCAAAGCAATCACATTAGTATCAAAGAGAGTGAAAGTACCCGTAATAACGTCGGCGAGGAGGCATCCTCGCGTCGCGCAGATAGCATAAGTCCTAGCTGGAGCGCGAGCCTCGGATCTGGTCGCAGCATCTCTAGATCCTCTCTGACCACCACTAGCCTTGCCCGTATTTCCAGATGGTCTACCTCGAGCAGTGGTAGTACCCGGTTTCCCACTCCGATCTACATTCTGTTCAGACAACCTCGGGCAATCTTTAATGAAGTGGTCAACTGATCCACACTTGTAACAGGAGCGGTCACGGAATCTACAGCTTCCAAAATGCCATTTGCCACAATACTGGCACTCCGTCCTCTCTCGTCGATCATTCCCACTCATCGGCGATCGAAGTGATTCGTGTGGTCACAGGGGTCGATCGCGATCTCGTCTAGAAAAGCCGAAGTGTCTCTAGATCGGCCTAAGCCATCTCTAAGTTTCTTTGATGATGTTGGAAGGGCTTCCCGAATACCTCTTACTGAAACTCCCTTGCTCCGCTTCGCTTTCCTTTTCTCCATACTAAACTCCTCGGCTTTGCATCGCTCGCTCGACGAGAGTCACAAACTCTGATTTCCAAAATGCCAACATACAGCTTTATCTCATCATTCAGTCCATCTTGAGCGTTTACACATCACGCCTTCAAGAAATGCATTTCGCCAGATCGGCTAAGCCTCACGAATTTTCGCTCATAGTCGGTAACCGACATGGAACCTTGTTTAAGTTCGAGAAATTCCTTTCGCTTTTGGTCCATAAATCTCGATCGATATACTTTTTCCAAACTCGGTTTGGAAGAACTCCCAAGTTACTTGTTCGCGGGCACAATGAAGTCGAGTACTCCACCAATAGTAGGCGTAATCACGTAGCAAGGAGATGGTACACTTTAGGCATTCATCGGTGTACAAGATAGCTCATCGAGTATCCGGATCGTGTTGTCCAACCAAAATTCGCTTGCTCGGCATCATCACTATCCGTAGCTTTAAATTCAGTAGCCCCATGTTTTGGATTCTATCAACTGGGGCTTATTCGACCTTATTTGGTCAATTACGGAGGCATTGTAGGTCTTGGGGTTTGTGTTTGTTGGGAATGGAGGTTGTGGAAGCACCGTATTAGTTCGAATGTATTGGTTGAACCAATCATTCATCACGCTATAAAAGGCTTGTCTAGCCTCGTCATTCGGATTGCTAGCAACAGGTTGAGAGTCCATGGCGCTGTCCCTTGTGCGGAGCAGCGCCACACTCTCCACATCATCGCTATCGCTCGGTTGGGATCGGGATCCATTACTATAAATAAGCACAAGTTCAAACGTCGTAAATCACCACACTATCATATAATCACATAAAATGGCATGTATAGCTAGACCCAAACGCATTACGGTAGTCCTAGAATCGACTAAACCGTAGCTCTGATACCAATAAAATTGTAACACCCGAACCCGAGACCGTCAGCCGAGTCGAACGCGAGGTGTTAACGACTTCAACCCACTTATTGACAATTTTCAGACAAGCTGCCAATCTGAGTACTAGTCGCTCTAAAATTCATAACTTGAGTTTTACAACTCGAAAATCAGTTCCGTAAATTTTTCCTGAATCTAGACTCATATGTCCATCTACATATTTTTTCTAGAATTTTGGTCGAGCCAATTAGTACAGTTTATTAGTTAAAGTCTCGCCTGTTGTAGGGATCGACTACACTGACCTTTGTGCGTTACGAATTGGATATCTCCTGTACAGGGCTTCAATACTAATGCCGTTTGTTTCTATAGAAACTAGACTCAGAGAGGAATCTACACATATATGGAATGACTCCTAATTATCTCTGGTTAATTTACAATGATTTTCCAAAGTTGGAACAGGGGATCCAGAAACCGTTCTGGCCCTATTTCACAAGAACTTTAAAATCTGTTAACTTATAACTCATATAACCATTTCGTTTCGTCCATATGAAAGTAGATTCATCAAGGTACACTTACATAATTTATTTGCTATTTAATACCATTCCTACTATTTTTAGTGATTTTTCACATCCACGTCACTGCTGCTGTCAGCATCTGCCTTTAGTAGGCTTTACCTATTTCATACTTTCCATGATTCAATTGGCCCTTTTACATACATAGCACAAAGCGTGATCATGATTAACCATTCCAATGGCTAATCGTTTCAAAATAATTCCATACCTCATAAGGGTCAACATACAAACGATTATAGTTCTATGCTAAAACGATATATAAGCCATTTTCGCATGGCTATCCAAGTTTACACAAACCGGAAGGTACATGACCTTCAACAAAGGATGGTCCTATACATGCCATTTCAAAGTTCAACCAAAATTTGTACCAAAATGGGGCTTCGATAGTGTGGATGACTTGACTTCTTTGATCCCGAATCCGATAGCTAACGAGCGAAACCTATAAAACAGAGAGCCAAAGCAACGGGTAAGCATTTTAATGCTTAGTAAGTCTCAAGCAATGAAATCAGCTTTGACTAAGGTATTTTATTCACATGGCTAATTAAACCACTTTACTAATTCACATTCCCATACTCATACTTATTTCACATCACCGACCCTTATGTTCATACACAAAAGAACAACTTAGCCCAAGGCCGGTAGCTCGTTTATCAACTTAGCGCATACTTACTTGTAAGAATTCAATTAGTACAAGCACATACAAACATACCTCATTGCTGGAATTTTCACAAGTGTATAAGCTGAAATTTTCACAGCAAGATTGCTCACTTCCGAATCACATACTTTCGGGATTTAACCGGATATAGCGACTCGCACGATTGCCTTCGGGTCATAACCCGGATTTGGTGACTTGCACAAAGGCCTTCGGGTCTTAGCCCGGATATATCAACTCGCACGAATGCCTTAGGGTCTTAGCCCGGATATATTTCCAATGTTCACTTACATATATATCAATATTCAAGACACGTCCATAGTTCGTTTTCGTTACTAAAGCTCTAACACAAAATATCTATCAACCTTTACTATTTCGGCTCAATGGCCACACAAACAAGGAGCATAATTTTGATATAATTCAAGTAGGGTCATCACTCGAAGACTTACCTTGGATGTTGTCGAGCGATTTCGACGGCTATTCAACTACTTTTTCCTTCCCTTTATCGGATTTAGCTCCCCTTTGCTCTTGAGCTAATTTACACAAATTTAACTTATTAAAATCTCATCATGATAGCTTATGGCCGAATATGACAAGGAGTGTAAATGGTCATATGGCCATCCTTTAGCTCAAATACACAATGGTCATGCACATTTTTACATCACAACAAGCAATTCAATACATTCAAACATCAACGTGAAGTTCAAAGTACTTGGCCCTTATATACATTAGGCATCAAAGTTGTATATGTACGAAATCATAAATCGAACTCAACACATTAGTTAATATTCCTCTTAGCGAATTTTCTAAGCCAAGAATAGGCATCAATATGCTTGCCTCAAACCGAATGCATGCACACTAATTACCCCTCATGTGGCGAATATACACTTAATACCACACAAAAAAAACAGCATACATTTTACTACTAACACATTACATATCGTAATTCATTGCACATCTCTTATTTACTTCATAATCAACACATCATCACAAGCAAATATACACTTTGAATTAGTATATATGTCATACCAATCCATCATGTGCAAACATATATTCATGTAGGTGCAAGGGCGAATTCTCAAGTGGCTTATATCCAAATATATACACACTTCCAAAGCTTAAATCTTACTTACCATGCAACATGCATGAATTATACTTATGGATATATCATGGCGAATACCACAACACCACACCATTTCAATTTGGTCATGGTGAAACAAAGAACTTAGTATCTCATTCAAAAAAATGCTAAAAGAAAATCTAAGAATCTTCAATCCTCCATCACATGTATCACTTTCAAGCTTGTTATTTAACATGCAATGGCATTAACACCACATTCACTTTGGCGAATTTCATTCCCATGACATAACAAGGATTTGAACCATGGGCTAACAAGAACATTAAGCTAGCAACTAAAAACATGCATGAACCTCAAACATACCTTAATCTTGATGCAAGTTTAGCCAACCTCTTCCTAATCCTCTTCCAAACCAAGTATGAAGCAAAACTCCTTCCTTAACCTTAGTATTTTCGGCCAACAAGAGAGTGAAAAGAGATGAACAAAATTTTTCTTTCTTCCTTTAGGACATTCGCCAAGCTATGGAGGAAGATGGACACTTTTTTTTTTTTGTTTCTCATCTACTAACATTAATTGTTTATTCCATAACCCTTATTTTATTCTTTCCATCATAACCCATTTACCAAACATGTTTCATGACATGATTTTTGCCCATAAATCCTTGTCATGGCGGCCACTAGCTATGGGGGAAATTTGACATGCAAGTCCATTGTTTTGCATGCATCCTTTAATTAGTCATCACACATTTCCCTCATACTTTCAAAGTTTATTACTAGGTCCTTTCTAGTGAAATTCACATCTATAATTCTAAATCAAAGCATAAAAAATATCACACATGAGTTAACACACATTATAGGCAATAAAATAAATATTAAATTATTTTTATGCCTTGGTTTTGTGGTCCCGAAACCACATTTCGACTAGGGTCGTTTTAAGGCTGTCACATCCCAGACACAATCTTACACGATATTTCAGATTGAAGTCAATGTTCCTTTGGAACCATACAGATACTTTTCAAATACTAACATATTATCAGAATCTACTCAGAGTTCATTCATCAGGCTCTCAAAGCCATCCAATACAGATTATAACAAATATACATATATAACATTTAGTCAATTAACACGTAATTGTATTTTGACTTACCTCATACGGATTTCGAATGTAAATGAGTCGACTACTCGACTAATTTGGACTTCTCTCGATCTAAGTCCGATTTTCTTTGTTCTTGATCTTAATCAAGGATCAAAGGGCCAAAACCTAGCTTGTTCTTTTCCTCTCTTTTTCTTTTGTATTTTGGGCAAGGAGATGCGCGAATGAACAAATTTTCATGCATTTGTTTTATTTAATAACATATATTACCTAATTACCTAACCATCCTTTAAAAATTTATCTATTTACTATATTGCCAAACCATGTCTCCCACTATCATATAATGGTCTTATTGACATGCAATGGCCTCAACTTTAATAAACCATAGCACTTGGCACTTTGGAAACTAGAAGGCAACTTTTACAACTTACGCGATTTGGTCCTTTTTGCAAATCAAGCACAGAAACAGACAAATTAAATTACAGAAATCTAGCAGATATAAATTCACATATCACAGACATAGAAAATAATATTAAAATATTTTTCAAACTCAAATTTGTGGTCTCAAAACCACTATTTCGACTAGGGTCTAAACCAAACTGTTATAGTTTATGTGTTTTTAATGATTTTATATTAAGGTTAATTTGGTAATTAGTATTTATAAGTTAATTAAACAAAACAAATAAAATTTTATGCTATCATCTTCATCACTTGCTGAAAATTTGAAGAAAAGAAGCCATAGTTAGGGCTTAAGCATTTAGTCACTTTTCCTTGAGTATGTAAGTTCATTTTTGTTCCGTTTTTAATGATTTTTGTGTTTTTGAGATCGTTGCAACTAGGTCTAGCTAGCCTAGGGACTATTTTGCAAAATTGTTAAAGATTTTGAATAATGCCATTGATGAATACATGTGTCTTTTGATGTTTGATGATAGATTATGAATGTTTGTTGTGAAATATACAAATTTTGTAAAGTGATTTTTAGTAAAAATGCAAATTAGGGATTAAATTGTGAAATGTAGAAATTTAGTAGTTAAAATGTGAAATAAATTAAAACTATGGGCTGCTAGGGGCATAATGGTAATTCGGCTAGGCTTGGGTTATAATGAAATTGAATGAATTTTGTTTTACAAGTGTAGGGACTAAATTGTAAAAGTGGTGAAATATTAGGGACAAATGTGTAAATGCGGTTAAATGTGTGTTTTGGATTAATTGAATAGAGAGATTACTAAATAAGTTAATTTTGAATATATTTAGATTAAGAAAAGCAAAATTCGAATCTAGATCGGGGGAAAACTAAAGTTCTCGACTAATCGACTTATTCTGTCGTTTTCACATCTGAGGTAAGTTTGTATGTGATAAATTTCATTATAAGTGTATTTTAAATGCTTTGATATTGTATAAGTTATGAGTACGAGACTTCAAATAAGTTCGACAATGACTCGATGGTAATTCGACATTCAAAATTCGAGTTGAACTTTAGGAATAGTTTAGGATACTAGTGACATGTCATTAGGGGATACATCGAGTTGGCTTTGGCCCATGATATTAGCAGTTCGGGTGCGAGTTACACCAATTTGGCTTCAAGCCATGATATCAGAACTTCAGATATAAGTTACCTTGATTTGGCTTCGGGCCATAGTATAGGTACTTAGTGTGCGAGACTCCTGAGTATCCGACTATTCGGAATGGTTCAATGGGTAAATGAATGATGTGGTTGAGAATGAGATTGGTACGAGATGGTACAGGTATATGCATAAACCATATTAGCTTGAATCGAAGAAATGGCGAAGAAAGTATATAGTTTTGTGAATGAGTAATTAAAAGGTTTGTTAGTTGAAGTGAAATAATGTATCTATAATCATATGTTGAATTATGTGTTTATGATTATATCGAGTTTATTTCATACGAGCTTACTAAGCTTAATCGCTATTTTTCGATATTTTATAGTGAGTTCAAAGCTAGCTTGGATTCGGGGACTGTCAGAGATTTCGTCACACTATCCTACAATCAATTTGGTACCTTTAAGTTTGTGTTTTGAGTATATGGCATGTATAGGGACTTTGTTCATGTTGGTTATGTTTTGGTAATGATTTTGGCCATTTGATTTGGCTTGTAAATATATATGTCTTGGTTTCTATATAATAGCCATGAATGTAACAGCCAGTTTTTGAGTCAAATCAGAATAGTGGTTTTGAGACCACAAATTTGATGTCAAAAAATTATTTTAATATCATTTTATGTGTTTACTGTGACAGCCCTAAATTGACCCTAGTCGGAAAGTTGTTTCGGGACCGCTAAACAGAGTCACCGAAGTATTTGAATATAATATTTATTGTCTAAAATATGTGAATATGAATGTGTGAAAGTTTTAAGCTTCGATTTAGTCGATTGCATGTGAATTTAGTTAATAGGACTTATGTGTGACACTTTTGAAATGTGATAGGTTAATCTATAAGGATCTATTAATGCATGTTAGAAAATGCTTGTACTTGCATGTCAAATTACCCAAAATTTTAGGTAGTGGCCGACCATGCTATGGGTTAAAACATATTATAAACATTTTATGTTAATATTTTGTGTTAGAAATAATAAAATAAAAGGTTAGTAATAAAGTAATGGAAATTGGGGGGTGATGAAAACAAAGTGAGAGTTTGGTTCTTCTTGGCCGAAAAACCAAGTAAAAGAAAGAAAGAAAGGTTTGAAGAAGTTCGGCCATGCTTGTAACTAGGTTGAGCTCAAGAGCAAAGGGGAACTAAATCTGATAATGGAAAGGAAAAAGTAATTGAATAGCCGTTGAAGTCGTTCGACAACATCCGAGGTAAGTCTTCGAGTAATGGAACTTAGTTTATGATCTGATTAAGTCATGACATATAAGCATAACAAATAAACGGTGATATAATGATTCTACTTGAATTATATATTGAGGTAATTGGTTTATACTTATGACGGGCAGCCGAATGCGTATAGAGATCATGTTATAAAGCAAATCAAAATCATGCCCTTTGTATGTGGCTATTGAGCCGAAAATGGTAATGGTTGATAAGTGTCTTGTGTTTGAATCTAGTAATGAAAATGAAAAATAGATGTGTTATGATTTATTGATATATGTGCATGATTATTCGGATGATAACCGGACTAAGATCCGAAGGCATTTGTGCTAGTGACTATATCCGGACTAAGTCCCGAAGGCATTTGTGCGAGTTACTATATCCAGGCTAAGTCCCGAAGGCATTTGTGCGAGTTGTTATATCCGGCTAAATCCTGAAGGTACTTGTGTTTGGAAATGAGCGATCTTGCTGTAATAATTTCAATTAATATGCTCATAAAATCGAAACAATAAGGTATGTTTCGTATATGCATCGGAAAGTTGATTCCTTTTAAATAGTATTCGCTCAATTGATTAACAAACTTCCGGCCTTAGTTAGGTTTGATCCCCTGTGTATGAATGTACTGGTTGAAGCGTGAAGTAAGTATGATTTTGGGAACATGCATATATGCAATTATTCATTTAGTCATATGAACGCTATACTTTAGTCGTAAATAATTTCATTACTTAAACTTACTAAGCATTAAAATGCTTATTCTGTTGCTTTGATTCTCTGTTTTATAGATTTTGTTCGTCACTATCGGACTCGGGAGTGTCAAAGTCGAAGTCGTCCACACTATCAAAGCCCTTTTGGTACTCTTTTAGTTGAACTTTGATAATGGCATGAATAGGACTGACCTTTGTTGTTAATCAAGTACCTTTTGGTAATGTATATATTCGGATAGCCATGCGAAAATGGCTTATATATATTTTGAACATAGCATTATAATCATTTTGTATATTGTTCATTGAGTGGTATGGAAATGCTTGGTAATGATTAGCCATTGGAATGGTTAATCCCGATCATTTTAGTGCTATGTATGACAAATGGCTAGTTGATTCATGGAAAACTATGAAATAGGTGAAATTTACCTTAAACTAGATGCTAACAGCAGCAGTGATGTAAGTTTGAAAAATCACTAAAAATAATAGAAACGTAATTAAATAATGAATAAATTATGTAATCGAATCTTGATGAGTCTATTTTCATATGAAAGAAACGGAACGACCATATGAGCCGTATTTTATGAGATGTTTAAGTTTTCGTGAAATAGGGCCAGAGTGATTTCTGGATCCCCTGTTCTGACTTTGGAAATTCACTATAAATTACCAGAGATAATTAGAAGTCATGCTTTACATGTACATATTCCTTTTTGAGTTTAGTTTCATTAGAAAAAAATGGTATAAGTATTGAAGCCCTGTACAGGGAGATATCTAAGTCATAATGCAAGAAGGTCAGAGTAGTCGAACCCTGAAACAGGGGAGACTTTAACTAATAAACTGTACTAATTGGCCTGACAAAAAATTATAGAAAAACATTTGTAGATGGATATATGAGTCTAGTTTCAGGAAAAATTTACGGAATCGGTTTTCGAGTTTTAGAACTCAAGATATGATTTTTAAAGTAACTGTGATGCAATTAGCCAGCTTGTCTGGAAATTTTAAAATGAACTGTGTAAGCAAATGAATTAATTCCGTTAACACCCCGTGTTCGACTCCGGTAACGGTCTTGGGTATGGGGCGTTACAATTTTATTGGTATTAGAGCTACGGTTTAGTCGATTCTAGGACTACCGTAATACGTTCGGGTCTAGCTATACATGCCGTTATGTGTTTATTTGATAGTGTGGTGATTTCTGACAGTTAAAAATGTGTTTACTTATAGAAATGGATCCTGATCCCAACCTAGCGGTAGCTGATGATCTTGAGAGTGTAGCGCCTGCTCCCGCGCAAGGGACAGCACTGGTGGACTCTCAACCTATTGCTAGTAATCAGAATGATGAAGCTAGACAGACTTTTTATAGCGTGATGAATGATTGGTTCAATCAGTATATTCGAACTAATATGGCTGTTCCACAACCCCCATTCCCGACTAATACAACCCCTACACCTGTGATACCTCCGGTAACTGACCAAATAAGGTTAAATAAGCCCCCAGTTGACAGAATCCGAAAACACGGGGCCACTTAATTTAAAGCTACAGACAGCGACGATGCCGAGCAAGCTAAATTTTGGTTGGACAACACTATTCGGGTACTTGATGAACTATCTTGCACACCCGGTGAATGCCTAAAGTGTACTATCTCCTTGCTACGTGATTCTGCCTATTATTGGTGGAATACGTTGATTTCTATTGTGCCCAGAGAGCAAGTAACTTGGGAGTTTTTCCAAACCAAGTTTCGAAAAAAGTATATCAGCCAGAGATTCATTGATCAAAAACGGAAAGAATTTCTTGAACTTAAACAAGGTTCCATGTCGGTTACTGACTATGAACGAAAGTTTTTCTTCAGAAGCTGTAATGTGTAAATGTTTTGAAGATGGACTGAATGATGATATAAAACTGTATGTTGGCATTTTAGAAATCAGAGAATTTGTGGTACTTGTCGAGCGAGCTTGCAAAGCCGAAGAGCTCAATAAGGAGAAAAGAAAAGCTGATATGGGAGCAAAGGAGTTTCGTAAGAGATCTTCGGGAAAGCCCTTTCAACGGTCATCGAAGAAATTTAGAGATGATTTAGGCCAATCTAAAGACGCTTCGGGCTTTTCTAGACGAGATCGTGATCGACCCCCTGTGAGTACACGAGTCACTTCGGTTGCCAGTGTTGGAAATGATCGTCGAGATAGAACAGAGTGCCAGTATTGTGGTAAATGGCATTCGGGGAGTTGTAGATTCCATGACCGCTCCTGTTATAAGTGCGGATCAGCTGACCATTTTATCAAGGATTGCCCGAGACTGTCTGAACAAAATGTAAATCAGAGTGGGAAACCAGGTGCTACTACTGCTCGGGGTAGACCATTTAGAAATATAGGGAATGCTAGTGGCGGTCAGAGAGGATCTAGAGATGCTACAACTAGATCTGAGGCTCGTGCTCCTGCTAGAGCTTATGCTATACGCGCACGCGAGGATGCTTCCTAGCCAGATGTTATTACCGGTACTTTCACTCTCTTTGATACTAATGTGATTGCATTGATTGACCCTGGTTCTACTCATTCATATGTATGTGAGACCTTAGCATCCAGTAAGACTTTACCTGTTGAGTCTACTGAGTTCGTAGTTCGGGTGTCGAATCCCTTGGGTCGTTATGTACTGGTTGACAAAGTGTGTAAGAAATGTCCCCTAGTAATCAGAGGTTCCTGCTTTCCGGCCGATTTGATGCTTTTACCGTTTGCTGAATTTGATGTTATTCTCGGTTTGGATTGGTTGACCGTACATGATGCAGTTGTGAATTGCAAAAGTAAGACTATTGATTTGAGGTGTGCAAATAATGAGATAATCCGAGTTGAGTCTACTGTTTTGAATGGATTGCCAACAATAATATCCTTGATGTTAGCTCAAAAATATGTGAGAAAAGGGTGTGAAGCGTATCTTGCATACGTACTTGATAATAAAGAATCAGAAAAGAAACTTGAATCGGTACCAGTGGTTTGTGAATATCCGGATGTTTTTCCCGAAGAATTACTGGGGTTACCACCTGTTCGGGAGGTAGAGTTTGGCATCGAACTTGTACCTGGGACTACACCGATTTCGATAGCTCCGTATCGCATGGCACCAACGGAATTAAACGAATTGAAAGCTTAGTTGCAAGAGTTGATGGATAGAGGTTTCGCTCGACCGAGTTTCTCACCTTGGGGTGCACCAGTATTGTTTGTGAAAAAGAAGGACGGAACCATGAGGTTGCGCATCGACTATCGTCAGCTGAATAAAGTGACAATAAAGAATAAATATTCGTTACCGCGTATTGATGATTTGTTCGATCAACTAAAGGGAGGCTCAGTGTTTTCAAAGATAGATTTGAGATCGGGTTATTATCAGTTGCGAGTTTGAGACACAGATATACCCAAAACTACTTTCAGAACGAGATACGGTCACTATGAGTTTTTAGTGATGCCGTTTTGGCTCACTAATGCCCCGGCGGTATTTATGGATTTGACGAATCAGATCTTCAGATCGTATTTGGATCGGTTTGTAGTTGTGTTTATCGATGATATTTTGGTCTATTCAAGAAATGAAACCGATCATGCTGAACACCTGGGATTAGTGTTGCAGATTTTACGGGATAAGCAGTTATATGCTAAGTTCAGTAAGTGTGAGTTCTGGTTAAGAGAGGTTAGCTTCTTGGGTCATGTGGTATCTGCATCGGGTATTCGCGTTGATCCGAGCAAAATTTTGGCCATACTTAACTGGAAGCCTCCGAGAAATATTACTGAGGTTCGGAGCTTTTTGGGACTTGCCGGTTACTACAGACGGTTTGTAAAGGGTTTCTCGATGATAGCCACACCAATAACGAAACTACTTCAGAAAGATGTTAAGTTTGAATGGACAGAAAAATGTCAGAAAAGTTTCGATTAACTGAAAACTTATTTGACTGAAGCTCTAGTACTAGTGCAGCCCGAATCAGGCAAAGAGTTTGTCATTAACAGTGATGTATCCTTACTTGGGTTGGGTTGTGTATTGATGCAAGAAGGATGAGTTGTAGCTTATGCGTCGAGACAATTGAAGCCACATGAGAGAAATTATCCAACCCATGATCTCGAACTAGCTGCCATCGTATTCGCTCTGAAAATATGGCGACATTACTTATTTGGTGAGAAGTGCCATGTATATTCGGATCACAAAAGTCTCAAATATTTGATGACTCAAAGAGACTTGAATCTGCGACAAAGACGTTGGCTTGAGTTGTTAAAAGATTATGAGCTTGTCATTGACTATCACCCGGGAAAGGCTAATGTTGTTGCGGATGCTTTAAGTCGTAAATCACTGTTTGCTTTATGAGCGATGAATGTACACTTGTCTGTTCTATCCGACAATGTGTTAGTAGCAGAATTAAAGGCCAAACCCTTGTTGATTCATCAAATTCGTGAAGCTCAGAAAGTTGATGATGAATTGGTTGCAAAACGGGCTGAATGTGTTTTGAATATGGAATCAGAGTTTCAAATTGACGATGACGATTGTTTGAGGTTCAGAAGTCGTTTGTGTGTTCCAAGAAATTCAGAACTTATTTTGATGATTCTAAACGAAGCTCATTGTAGCCGAATGTCAATTCACCCAGGGAGTACGAAAATGTACAACGATCTGAGACATCAGTTTTGGTGGCCTGGTATGAAACGAGACATTTCCAATTTTGTTTCGAAGTGTTTAATATGTCAACAAGTGAAAGTGGAACATCAAGTGCCTACAGGTTTACTTTAGCCGATCATGATACCTGAATGGAAATAGGATCGAGTCACGATGGATTTTGTATCTGGGTTGCCATTGTCGGCAAGTAAGAAAGATGCGATTTGGGTTGTTGTTGATAGACTAACTAAGTCGGCTCATTTTATCCCGTACGTACGGATTATTCATTGGATAAACTAGCTGAATTGTATGTTTCTCAGATTGTAAGATTACATGGGGTATCCATTTCTATTGTGTCGGATAGAGATCCGAGATTCACCTCGCGATTTTGGAAGAAATTGCAAGAAGCTTTGGGTACTAAGTTGCATTTTAGCACCGCTTTCCATCCCCAGACTGATGGTAAATCTGAACGAATAATTCAGATACTCGAGGATATGTTGAGATGTTGCATCCTTGAGTTTAGTGGTACATGGGAGCGGTATTTAACTTTGATTGAATTCACTTACAACAATAGTTTTCAATCAAGTATTAAGATGGCACCTTACGAGGCTTTGTATGGTCGTAAATGCCGTACACCATTGTTTTGGACCGAGCTCGGTAAAAGTAAAATTTTCGGAGTTGATTTGATTAAAGATGCTGAGCAGAAAGTAAAAATAATTCGTGAAAGTCTGAAGGCAGCATCAGATCGTCAGAAGTCGTACGCGGATTTCAAACGAAGAGATATTGAGTATCAGGTGGGAGACAAAGTGTTTCTTAAAGTTTCACATTGGAAAAAGATACTCAGATTTGGTCGTAAGGGCAAACTAAGTCCGAGGTTCATAGGGCCGTACGAAATATCCGAACGAGTTGGTCCAGTGGCATATAGATTGATTTTACCCCCTGATCTCGAGAAGATTCACAACGTTTTTCATGTTTCGATGCTTCGACGTTACAGATCTGATCCTTCGCACATAATAAATCCCTCCGAGGTTGAAATTCAAGCCGATATGAGTTATGAAGAAGAACCAATTCGCATCCTAGCTCGTGAAGTGAAAGAGTTGCGAAACAAAAGGGTTCCGTTAGTAAAGGTGTAATGGCTCAAACACGGGATCGAAGAAGCTACTTGGGAAACCGAGAACTCTATGAAAGAACGATACCCAAACCTATTTACCGGTAAGATTTTCGGGACGAAAATTTCTTGAGTGGGGAGAGTTGTGACACCCTAAATTGACCCTAGTCGGAAAGTGGTTTGGGACCGCTAAACAGAGTCACCAAGTATTTGAATATAATATTTATTGTCTAAAATATGTGAATATGAATGTGTGAAAGTTTTAAGCTTCGATTTAGTCGATTGCATGTGAATTTAGTTAATAGGACTTATGTGTGACACTTTTGAAATGTGATAGGTTAATCTATAAGGATCTATTAATGCATGTTAGAAAATGCTTGTACTTGCATGTCAAATTACCCAAAATTTTAGGTAGTGGCCAGCCATGCTATGGGTTAAAACATATTATAAACATTTTGTGTTAATATTTTGTGTTAGAAATAATAAAATAAAAGGTTAGTAATAAAGTAATGGAAATTGGGGGGTGATGAAAACAAAGTGAGAGTTTGGTTCTTCTTGGCCGAAAAACCAAGTAAAAGAAAGAAAAAAAGGTTTGAAGAAGTTCGGCCATGCTTGTAACTAGGTTGAGCTCAAGAGCAAAGGGGAACTAAATCTAATAATGGAAAGGAAAAAGTAATTGAATAGCCGTTGAAGTCGTTCAACAACATCCGAGGTAAGACTTCGAGTAATGGAACTTAGTTTATGATCTGATTAAGTCATGACATATAAGCATAACAAATAAACGGTGATATAATGATTCTACTTGAATTATATATTGAGGTAATTGGTTTATACTTATGACGGGCAGCCGAATGCGTATAGAGATCATGTTATAAAGCAAATCAAAATCATGCCCTTTGTATGTGGCTATTGAGCCGAAAATGGTAATGGTTGATAAGTGTCTTGTGTTGGAATTCTAGTAATGAAAATGAAAAATAGATGTGTTATGATTTATTGATATATGTGCATGATTATTCGGATGATAACCGGACTAAGATCCGAAGGCATTTGTGCTAGTGACTATATCCGGGCTAAGTCCCGAAGGCATTTGTGTGAGTTACTATATCCAGCTAAGTCCCGAAGGCATTTGTCTGAGTTACTATATCCGGGCTAAGTCCCGAAGGCATTTGTGCGAGTTACTATATCCGAGCTAAGTCCCGAAGGCATTTGTGCGAGTTGTTATATTCGGCTAAATCCCGAAGGTACTTGGGTTTGGAAATGAGCGATCTTGCTGTAATAATTTCAATTAATACGCTCATAAAATCCAAACGATAAGGTATGTTTCGTATATGCATCGGAAAGTTGATTCCTTTTAAATAGTATTCGCTCAATTGATTAACAAACTTCTAGCCTTAGTTAGGTTTGATCCCCTGTGTATGAATTTACTGGTTGAAGCGTGAAGTAAGTATGATTTTGGGAACATGCGTATATGCAACTATTCATTTAGTCATATGAACGCTATACTTTAGTCGTAAATAATTTCATTACTTAAACTTACTAAGCATTAAAATGCTTATTTTGTTGCTTTGATTCTCTGTTTTATAGATTTTGTTCGTCAGCTATCGGACTCGGGAGTGTCAAAGTCGAAGTCGTCCACACTATCAAAGCCCTTTTGGTACTCTTTTAGTTGAACTTTGATAATGGCATGTATAGGACTGACCTTTGTTGTTAATCAAGTACCTTTTGGTAATGTATATATTCGGATAGCCATGCGAAAATGGCTTATATATATTTTGAGCATAGCATTATAATCATTTTGTATATTGTTCATTGAGTGGTATGGAAATGCTTGGTAATGATTAGCCATTGGAATAGTTAATCACGATCATTTTGGTGCTATGTATGACAAATGGCTAGTTGATTCATGGAAAACTATGAAATAGGTGAAATTTACCTTAAACTAGATGCTGACAGCAACAGTGATGTGAGTTTGAAAAATCACTAAAAATAATAGAAATGTAATTAAATAATGAATAAATTATGTAATCGAATCTTATGAGTCTATTATCATATGAAAGAAACGGAACGACCATATGAACCGTATTTTATGAGATATTTAAGTTTTCGTGAAACAGGGCCAGAGCAATTTCTGGATCCCCTGTTCTGACTTTGGGAATTCACTATAAATTAACCAGAGATAATTATAAGTCATTCTTTATATGTACAGATTCCTTTTTGAGTCTAGTTTCATTAAAAATAAATGGCATAAGTTTTGAAGCCCTGTACAAGGAGATATCTAAGTCATAATGCATGAAGGTCAGAGTAGTCGAACCCTGAAACAGGGGAGACTTTAACTAATAAACTGTACTAATTGGATTGACCAAAAATTCTAGAAAACAATTTGTAGATTGATATATGAGTCTAGTTTCAGGTAAAATTTACAAAACTGGTTTTCGTGTTTTGGAACTCGAGATATGATTTTTAAAGTGACTGTGATGCAATTAGCCAGCTTGTCTGGAAATTTTAAAATGAACTGTGTAAGCAAATGAATTAAGTCCGTTAACACCCCGTGTTCGACTCTGGTAACGGTCTCGGGTACGGGGCGTTACATTTACAGCATGATAGTATGTATGTGTGAAAATTTCAAGAGCTAATTTTATTGTTTAATAGCTCAATTTGAGAAAAAGGACTAAATCGCGTAAAATGCAAAAAGCTGCATTCTATTTTTTAAAGGTGTTTAATTGCTTTGATTTATTAAACCAAATGTCCTTATGTTGATATTAGAGACCATTGGTAGTGTAAGTGGACAATTATGGCCATCCATTATAAGTTTTTATATGTTTATAACCAAGGGTATTATAGTAAATAAGTTATTAATTGATAGTTTAGTAAAATAAAAGAAAAATGCTTTCATATTCTTCTTCATTCCACTGAAAATGGGGCTTGAGAAATCCATTACACAAGCTTGAGCATTCGGCACATTCCTAGCTTAATTAAGGTCCAATTTCAGCTCGATTTTTTTATTATTTTTATGTTTTTGCAACCGTTGCTTCGTGTTCTAGCTAGCTTGTACTTTTAAATTCAAAATTTTTAAAGATTTTGAGAGTTTCCATTGATGATTTTATATGTTCTTTTGTGTTTGATGATGAAACATGAATTTTGATGATAGATTTTCATGTTTTATAAAGTGATTTTTGAAAAAAAAGTCAAAAATGGATTAAATTGTGAAATCTGTAAATGAAGGGTTGAAATGTGAAGTAAAGGAAAGTTTTGGGTTCCTAGAGGTCCCTATGAAATTCGGCCAGTATGTATTTGGTTTGAATTATGTGAATTTTGTGTAATTGTGAAATAGGGAGTAAATTGATTAAATGTGAAAGTTTAGGGGCTAATGTATAAAAAATACCCAACTGTATATTTTTGGACCAAATTGAACGAGTAGATGATTAAATGAGTAAAATTTGAATACATATAGATCAAGAAAGAAAGAATTCAGATTTAGATCGGGGGAAAAGCAAGGTTATCGAGTAATCGATTCGATTCATCAATTTCCAAATACGAGGTAAGTTCATATGTGGTAATTTCATTATAAATGTATGTTAAATATTTTGATATTGTATAAACTAGAATTAAGTGATTTCAGATAACATTGAATTATGAAAACAACTCTACGAATGCATTCGACGATCGAAACGAAAGGTGTGAAAGCCTGGTTGAACCTTAGGAATAGATTTGGATACTTGTGACATGTTATAAGATGATATACCGATTTGGCTTCAGGCCATGCATATCAGTTGAGTTGGCTTCGGGCAATAATATTGGCACTTCGGATGCGAGTGATACCTTGAGTTGGCTACAGGCCATGGTATAGGTATTTTGGAGAGGAGTTACCTTGATTTAGCTACTGGCCATGGTATAGGTACTCCAAGATAAGTTACCTTGATTTGGTTATGGGCTATGGTATAGGTACTATCGATTGAGATCTTTGAGTATCCAACTTCTATTCTGGATGGTTCAACGAATAAACGAATGATGTGGTTGAGAAAGAAGTTAGTACGATATGACATAGGTACGTACGAAACCTATTCAAGTATTAAATAGAGAATGTTCAATGAGATGGTACTTAATCATGTTCTGAGACATGAGAAAGGTTTTTAGTTAGTGTGGTTATGATTTGGTAATGAGTAATTGATTGAATTACATTTATTTGATGAATTGAGTTATTCACTTACGAACTTACTAGGTTATGAAGCTTACCTTGTGTGATTTGTCTATGTTTTATAGTGAATCAAAGCTAGCTCGGATCCAGGAATCGTTGGGAACATCATCGCACTATCAAACACCTAAGTTGGTACTTTTGAGTTGTGTATATATGGTATATGGCATGTATAGACTAGTTGTAATACATTGGTTGTAAATATAGCCATGAGAGTTGGCTTATAAATGTATATGTTTGTTTTGTATATATATAGCCATGAGTGATGGCTTATTTTGGTATGTTTTGGTATAAATGTGGCTAAGGTATTATAGTTGTTCAAATGGTTATATTTTGAGTTTCGTAAGTGATTTATATGGTGTGATTGAGGTTGATAATTTGAGAAATAATGTGCTTGTGAATGGTTGCTTGATGATATAAGTTTTGAATAGGTATTTGGTATTGATTTGAGTATTGAATTTGGTTGAATTGGATACTATATAAATGATGCACTTGAATGATGATTTTGGTTGCCTATTGTATGATGAAATGCTACCATTTTGGTTTAGTAGGTGAGCATGAGTAAGGGTGGCAAATTGGCCATGCAAATGGCCTATTTTTATCCACACGGGCAATGGCACGGGCGTATGTCTTAGCTGTGGTCATGCTACATGGCCGTGTGTCCCCTGGTGTTGAAATTGAATTGAAGTCAGTGTGCTCCACACGGTCTCACACACGGGCGTGTGACTGGCCATGTCGTGCAAGTCAGTGAGTTACATGGCCTAGACACACGGGCATGTGGTCAGCTGTGTGCCAAGTCAGTATAGCCTCTAGTTTTCACATGATCTGGCACACGTACGTGTCTTCTATCATGTGATGTAAGTCAGTATGTATGCCTTATTTTCACACAGCCTATGACACGAGCGTGTCTGAAGCAATGTGAGGCACACGGCCTATTCACAGGGGCGTGTGACCCTTGTATGTTTGAAATTTTTCTAAGTTTCCAAAATTTTCATATGTTATCGGTTTAGTCCTGAACCAATTCTAAAGCATGATTTAGGCCTTGTAGGCTCTTATAAAAGACAATGCGATTGTTTTGAATGGTATTTGAATATGAATGCATAAATGTGTGAGTTATGTATGATAAATGTCGTGTATTGATCGGTAATACCTCGTAACCCTATTCTGACAGTGAAAATGGGTGAGAGGTGCTATAATGAGAGTTGGCTTATTTTGAGTTAATTTGCTTGTGCATATGTGTATGTGCATATAGTTTATGATATGTAAATTGAGGTTGGTGTTGTTGATGCTTATTAATAGTTGGTATTATGTAAGTTGAATGTTGATATTGGTGATGTTATTTGTTTGTGAATCATGGTAAAGAATGTGTGTTTTAAGTAGTTATATTGATTATTTAACTTTATGAGATTTTGGGAATAAATGGATTGGTCTATTTTGCCACATGTGCGTATTGAGAAATGTGGTATAGAATATGCATGAATTATGTTTGAATTGGCTAGTTTAGATGCCTATTTATGCTATGTGATGATGCAAATTGATGTGTTGTAGGTACATTCAAATTTGGGTGGCAAATTGGCTTGGTAAATAGCCTATTTTTGTCCACACAAGCAGAGACACGAGCATGTGTCTCAGCCGTGTGTGACATACAGTTATGTTACACAGTCGTGTGTCCCCTAGTATTGCAATTGAAATCAAGTCAATATGCTCCACATGACCTCACACACGGACATGTGACTTGGCCGTGTGGCGTAAGTCAGTATACCCTATAGGTTCGGCACGGCTTGGTACACGGGCATGTATGGCCATTTTTAGGGAACACGGACGTGTGTGTTGGCCATGTGACCCAATTTAAAGAGTTACACATGTGATAGGACACAACCATGTGCTCCCATTTCGAATGTCCACACGGCCTGTGACATGGGTGTGTCTGTAGCGGTGTGAGAGACATGGTCAGGCCACACGGGCGTGTGTCCCCTCTTTTGTGAAAAATTTTCTAAGTTTCATAAAAAATTCTTGAGCTATCGATTTAGTCCCAAACCACTCCCAAAGCATGTTTAGGGCCTCGTAGGCTCGTTATAGAGACATTATGCTTGAGTTTGAATAATGTTTGCATGAAATGTGAAACTATATGTGAATTGAATGTTTAAATGTTTTATAAGTTTGGTAATACTTCGTAACCCTATTCTGGCGTTGAATACGAGCGAGGGGTGCTATAGCAAGTATACATGTCAGGTCAAGTAATAAAGTGATGAGGGAGTATCGTTCCCACGAGGATCAAATTGAGGTACAAAAGTGGTCAAGTTATTATAATAAAATGCAATTAATGTTATGGTAGGTATTGTAACTGAAAAATATATAGGACTTTTCCAATGTAATTTATCACCTTTTTACTTAAATTCGTTGTTAAAACTAAGTAATTGTTTAAATTAATGAAATATGTGAAAATATGAAATTAGGACATAAAATTATTAAAATGTGATTTTATGTTCTATTATATAGCTTTCATGCATAAAATGGCTTATTTTATATTGATTTGAACATACTACATTTTTTAAGACATAAAATGGGCCATGCATGATTACATTAAATAATAAAATATAAAATTATATTTAATAAATCATTTTAATTATTTCATTAATAATTTGAGTTGTAATTAATTATTTAAATTGAATAAATTTTATTCTATGGTCCTTTTACTTATTGATTTATTTTGGACAGGTATGATAGCTTTGTTGGATTACAAAAACTGCCCAAATTGAAGACCAAGTCAACCCAAATTCAGCTACACATGGCTGTCCATTTAAACCACTTTTTGGTTTAATTACACAAGGTCCTTACATTGTTGAAGAAATTAGAGATTTGCCCGAAGATTTACATTTGACCGAGTCTTAGTCCTGAGTTATTATGGCATCGAAATTGCTTAAAAATAAAGCAAAAATTAGCTCAAATTCCACTAATTGTGGCCGACCACTCATGGAAGAAGTTTGAAGAGACTAAACCCAGCTATTTTTAGCAAACTACCCACCTCTCTTCTCCTATAAATAAGACCCATTCAATCACTCATTCATCATCCCTCATCCATCATCATTCTCTTCTCTCTCAATTCTCTTTAGCATTATCCATTCCCCATGCCTAGCATCATCTGTTCATATAGATTTTAGCAATTAAGCCCCTGGTCGGCCACCTTGAAGAGCCATCAGCAAAGGAGCAAAGTGAAGGAGTGAAGGAGCCTCATTGGTCAGAGTCTTGGGTGACAGCCACTTTGATTTGGGTTTAATCTTTCTTTTCTTTAATGTAATCTGAAAATGTTTGCTATGTGTTCTTTGTTCTTGTTTACAACAATGTTAGCTTAATTTTATTTAAGCTAGGATGATTGCTTTGATTAAATAATATTTATTTGTTTCATGCTTATAATGTTTGTGCCTCAATCGATCATGTTTTCAATTAAAATAAAGTTTGTATTTCGTTCATATGTGATTGAAATGCACCTAAATTAGCTAAGAAATCCTAACCAGACGATAGCTAATGCACAAATAATTGAAATGTGCATGCTCAATTTAGATCCTAACCCAATTAAATTGCAGGTTGCATAACAACTCTAACCAAGCTCTGTTATCTGCATATTTTTTAGATTTGTGTGATTAACCTATTTCAAACCTAACACGTCCCTGTTACCTCACACGAATGCTATGAAACCCTTAGTAAATAAGGATCAGTAAAATGCGCATTTACTAAGTAAAGGATTCCAAAAGGACCTAATGTGGTTTCCAAACTCATTGAAGATAGAGTTGCCATGGGATGTTTTTCCAAATGTTATTAAGCATGTTGATAATAACTTGAGTTTAATAAAAGTAATTATCCTAGTTTATTTATGTTACAATTGTTGCAAATTGTGTTTAATTTTGCTAAAATCTATTCCATTCATATAGTTTGCATACTTAGGGTAATTTACATTAGGGATCATTGCATTTAGTTTAATATATTTTAATCATCACTTCTCAACCATATTGTATTTTTATTTACCAAGTTGTTCGTCTAATTTTATAATTAAGTGATTTAACACAAATACAATCCATATGGAGATGATAACTCGATACTTACTTATTACTTCATAACGACTGTATACACTTGCACAAACCTACGCGTTACAAGTTTTTGGCTCCATTGCCGGGGATTGTTAACCGTTGCCATAGTCATTTTTTTTGTGAAATTTTTTACTTCCAATTTGGTTTATTTCTAACATTAATAACTTATTCTTTTTAATTTTCTAATTTTTTTTCATGTGTTTATGAGCATAGATGGGATTATCGATTCACTCCCTGTAGACCCTAAAATTGAGCGAACTTTCAGACAAATAAGATCTAAATGAACAGCTCAAAGACAAGTTGAGATGGACCTTGGAAATCAGAATCAAGACCAAGGTAATGAAGCCGATCATGTATGAAATCCCATTCTCATTGCTGATGATAGGGATCTATGCATCAGACAATATGCTATGCCACTTTTCAGTGAGTTAAATCTAGGAATTAGAAGGCCAAATATTAAGGCAACCAGTTTGAATTAAAACCAGGGATGTTTCAAATGCTCCAAACGGTAGGCCAATTTAGTGGTATGCCCACGAAAGTTCCACATCTACACCTTCGACTGTTTATAGAGGTGAGTGATTCATTCAAGATAGCCGGTGTGACTGAAGAGGTACTGAGGTTGAAGTTATTTTCATACTCATTGTGAGATCGAACATGAGCATGGCTCAATTCATTTACACCAAGTTCCATATTGACATGGCAAGAATTAGCAGAGAGATTTTTGGTTAAGTATTTCCCGCCCAACAAAAAGACTAAGTTGAGGAATGAGATCACAACTTTCCCAGCCATTGGATAACGGGTCTTTGTATGAGGTTTGCGAGCGATTCAAGGAGTTACTTCGTAAGTGTCGTCATCATGGGACTCCTCATTGTATCCAGTTGGGGACATTTTATAATGGTCTCAATGCACACACAAGATTGATGGTAGATGCTTCTACGAATGGTGCAATTTTGTCTAAGTCTTATAATGAGGCTTATGAGATCATTGAGATAATCACGACTAATAAATATTAATGGCCAACAAATTAAACAGCTTCAGGAAGACATGTAGCTGAAGTTCATGAAGCTGACGCCCTCACTTCATTATCAGCTCAGGTATCGTCTATTTCCTCTATGTTAAAACAGTTTATCGCTAATACTGCTAATAATTTTGTAGCTTAGCCACCAAGCTCATTTGAAGTAGTTTCCTGTGTGTACTATGGGAAAGGTCATTTTTTTGGGAATTGTACATCAAATCCTGAGTCAATGTACTATATGGGGAACTAATATCAAAATAGGACTGGACAAAGACCCCAGTCCAACTTCTACAATCCTTTATGGCATAAACATCCTAACTTTTCTTAGAGCAACTAAGGAAATGGACCGAATAACAACTTATTGCAACATAAACCCAACCAATCTCAAGGGTTTAATCAACAAGCTCCAAGACCACCTCAATCTGAGGCATCAAACAGTTCAGAGAACTTGTTGAAAGAGTACATGGAAAAGAATGACGCTTTGATCCAAAGCCAAGTAGCAACATTGAAAAATTTGGAAAACCAAATGGGTCAGTTAGCTACGGAGCTTCGTAATAGACCTCAAGGAACCTTGCCGAGCAATACTGAGAATCCAAGAAATTTTGGTAAAGAACATATCAAGGTAGTGGCATTGCGAAGTCGTAAAATTGTAGAACCCTGATTGATTGATGTCGAAGATAAGCCCGTTGAGAAGAATCAACCAGGTGTTGAAATTGCCATACCAAAAGAGTCAGAATCTGTAAAGACTAACAAGGTAAATCCTAACTTATTGAATTCAAATACTTTGACATCTTCTTTGGATGTAGATTTACCTACTCAGAAGAGTTATTCGATTCATCCGAAAGTACCATCACCTCTATATCCGCAAAGATTGTAGTAACACAAGCAGAAACAGGAGGTGCAATTCAAGAAATTTTTGGATGTTCCAAAGCAGTTACACATCAATATTCTGTTGGTGGAGGCTTTAAAACAAATGCCAAATTATGTGAAGTTTATAAAGGATATACTGTGCAAGAAGAAATGGCTAAGCGAGTATGACACTATTGCTTTGACAAAGTGCAATGCGTTCCTACAAATAAACTGCCACCAAAATTGAAAGACCCAGGAAGCTTTACTATACCTTGTAACATTGGTGAATCTTATTGTGGTAAAGCTTTGTGTGATTTAGGTGCGAGTATCAACTTGATGCCTAAGTCTATTTTCAAGATGATAAGGATAGGTGAAGTAAAACCTACAACTATGACGCTTCAGCTACCAGATCGATCTTTAGCATACCCCGAGGGAAAGATCAAGGGTGTTTTGGTAAGAGTCGATAAATTTATTTTTCCTACTAATTTCATTGTCATTGTAACAGCTCGGTTTTAGCTAAATCATAATAGTGGTTTTGAAACCACAAATCTGATGTCAAAAAATTATTTTAACATTATTTTTGGTATTTACAACATGTTATTTGATATGTGTGAGAATTTCGTGAGCTAATTTTATCATTTAATTGCTTAATTTGAGAAAAAGGACTAAATCGTGTAAAATGCAAAAGTTGCATTCTATTTGTTAAAGGTGTCAAATTGTAACAGCCCAATTTTGGGCTTAGTCGAAATAGTGATTTTAGGACCACAAATTTGAAGTCAAGAAATTATTTTTATTATTATTATAGGTGTTATAGCATGATTACATTAGTGCATGAAAAATTTGGTGAATTAATTTTAGCGTTTGTAAACCTAATTGCGAAAAAGGACTAAATCGCATAAAGGGGAAAAGTTGTGATTTGCTAGCCAAAGGTGTTTAATAGATAGAGAGTGTGACAGCCCAAAATTGACCCTAGTCGGAAGGTGGTCTCGGGACCACAAAACCGAGGCATAAAAATAATTAAAAATTTATTTTGATGCCTATAATATGTGTGTGCTCATGTATGACATTTTATGATGATTGATTTAGTGTTATAAGGGTGAATTCCACAAGAAAGGACTTAGTAATGAACTTTGAAAGTATGATAGGAAATGTGTGATGACTAATTAAAGCATGCATGCAAAATAATGGACTTGCATGTCAAATTCCCCTTTATAGGTGGTGGCCGGCCATGACAAGGAGGATGGGCTAAACATGTCATGAAACATGTTTTGTTGGTGCATTAGGGTGAAATAATAAACAAAGGTGTATGGGTGATAAAAAAATGAAAAAAAAATGTGTGTGAGTGTGGTAATTCCCCCCATTGCCGTGAGTTGTAGAGAAGGAAAGAAAAAAATTTTGTTCATCCTTTCTTTGAGCCAAAACTAAGGAAGAAGGAGGATTTTTGCTTCATGCTTGGTTTGGAAGAGATCTAGAAGGAGATTTGGCTAAGTTTGCATCAAGATTAAGGTATGTATGAGGTTGTGTTAGGAGTTTCATGCATGTTTTGGTTGCTAACTTGATGTGCATGTTAGCCATGGCTCAAATCTTTGTTAAGCCATGGAAATGGTATTTGGCCAAAGTTGTTATGGTGATAAAGCCATTGCATGCTAAGTGTGAAGCTTGATGATGATGCATGCAATGATGGATTGTCTACTCTTGAGTAAGATTTTGAGCTTTCTTTTGTTTTATCATGATTGAAGTTGAAAAGGAGCATGATTGTCATATTCGCCATGATGCATTCATGAGCATGGTTCATGCTTCTTGCATGTTAGTTAAAATTTGTGTTTTGGATGGCTATGGACACCTTGAAATTCGCCATGCTCATATATGTATATATATGTTTGCACATGATGTTTTGGTTATGAAGGAAGTGATGAATAAGTTTGTTTAAAGAAGAAGATGTTGAAGAATAATTGTGAAATTGTAAGCACATTCGGCCTAGCACACATATGAGTGCTTGATGCTATATTGTAAGTTTTGAGCTACAATATGCAAAGCATTAACTAGTAAAATGCATGCTGTTTTTGTGTGGTATTAAGTGCATAATTGGCCTCAACATGGACAAGTATATTCGGCCTTGGGTAGCCTATTGAAGGCCTTAGCTTTTCCTTGATGCTCGAATAAATTGTATTGAATTGCTTGATGTAGTATAAAATGTGCATGACCATTGTGTATTCAAGCTAAAGGGTGGCCATATGACCATTTAAATTCCTTGTCATATTCGCCATAAGCTAGCACAATGAGGTTTTGATAAATTGAATTTGTTTGAATTAGCTCAAGAGCTAAGAGGGCCACAATTGGACAAGGGAAGGAAAAAGTGATCGAATAGCCAGTAAAAGCCGTTCGACAACATCCGAGGTAAGTCCTCAAGAAGTGACCTTACTTGAATTATGTGGAATGAAATATGGATGTATTGATTATTGATTTATGTGTGTATGAGTATTGAATGATACCGGGCTAAGTCCCAAGGCGATTATGTTAGTGATTATAATTGTGTTTGAGCCTTAGTAACGAAAATAAATATGTATGTCCAATGATTATTGATGTATGTGTGCATGAGAAATTGATTGATATCCGGGCTAAGCCCCAAGACAATTATGCTGGAAATTATAACCGGTTAAGACCAAGGCAATTGTGCTAGTGGCTACATCCGGCTAAGACCAAGGCATTCGTGCGAAGTCATTCTATCCGGCTAAGACCAAGGCATTTGTGCAAATCGTGATATCCGGGTTAAGTCCCGTAGGCCTTGGTGCGGGTTACCATAACCGGGCTATGTCCCGGCGATTGATCGAGTAGCGACATCCGGTTAAACTCGAAGGTATGTGATTTGAAAATTATAAGCTTGCTGGAAAATTTCAGCTAATGCACTTGTGAAATTTCCCAATGACAAGGTAAGTGCGGTGTGTGCTTTGCTGCGCTAGGAGTAAGAGTGTGAATATCCGCTCCTATGATGGAACGGGTTATCGGCCTTAATGAAGCCGTTATTTGTGTATGAACATAAGAGTTGGGATGGTGAAGTAAGTATGATTATGTGAATGTGCATTAATGAAATGATGCATTTAACTATGTGAATGTATTGCTGTAATTAGAGTTGATTATATTCCTTGAGACTTACTAAGCATAAAATGCTTACTCTGCGCTTTGGCTCTCGGTTTTCTAGATTTCGCTCGATAGCAATCGGATTCGGGATCGTTGAAGTCGAAGTCATCCACACTATCAAGCCCCATTTTGGTATAAATTCTTGGTTGAACTTGAAATGGCATGTATAGGACTACCCCTTGTTGGTTTAAATATGTTATGATGTATATGTACGACCATGCGAAAATGGCTCGTAATAGTGAAGTATCAACTTAAACTATTTGCGGTTTGTATATATATATATGGTGTCATGATGTGACTATGAATTGAAATGGGAATGTTGGTCACATGATCAGCCATTGGCATGGTTAAAATGATCATATGTGGACCTATGTAAGGCAAGACTAGTTGGTTCATGGAGACTACAAAATAGGTAAGACCTACCTTAAAACAGATGCTGCCAGCTGCAGTAACGTGAATGTGAAAAATCACCAAAATTTGTAGGAATGGTATTAAATAGTGAATCAGCTATGTAAATGAACATTGATGAGTCTATTTTCATATGGAAGAAACGAAATGGTCATAGGAGTTACATGTTAAGAGATATTAAAGCTATTGTGAGACAGGGCCAGAACGGTTTCTGGGTTCCCTGTCGCAACTTTAAAAATTTACTATAAATTATCCAGAAATAATTAGGAGACATACCTTATATGTACAGATTCCATTTTGAGTCTAGTTTCATTAGAAACAAACGGCACCAGCATTAAAGCCCTGTACAGAGAGATATTCAAGTTATACCGCCCGAAGGTCAGAGCAGTCGATCCCTGTAACATGGGTGACTTTAACTAATAAACTGTACCAATTGGCCCGACCAAAAATTCTAGAAATAAATCCATGGATGGATATATGAGTCTAAATTCAGGGAAAATTTACGAAACCAGTTTCCGAGTTTTGAAACTCGAGATATGATTTTTAAGGCGACAGTGACGCAGTTTTTCCAGCCTGACTGGAAATGTCCAATGAATGGGCAAAACAAGTGAACTTGGCTTGCTAACCCCTCGTGTCCGACACCGGCGATGGTCTCGGGTTCGGGGTGTTACAGAGAGGGATAATTGGAGGCCTTTAAAGTACAATTAGACCCTCTTAAAGAGGCATAGTCGGCCATTGAGACAAAGAAAGTCAAAAAAATCAAAGGTTATTGGCATTAGGTGATGTATTGGACTAATAAATAAAATAAAGAGAAAATATTCTCTTCCTTCTTCCACCAATTTTTTCCTCCAAGAAATAGCCATGGGTGCTTGAAACTTTTAGCCACTTATTTCTCTCTCAAGTAAGTGATTTAGATGGTTATTTTTTATGATATTGGTACTTTTGGAACTCTTGTAGCATGAGCTACCTAATGAGGGGACTATTTTGCAAAATGGTTGGGAGTCTAGGGTTTTTCTATGAAAGCATATATGTTGTTAACTTAAATTTTATTGAAGAATATGAGTTATGGTTGTGAAATAAACAATTTTTGTAAAGATTGTAAAATAAATAGTAATGTGGAGAAATAATGGAAATTTTGGGTTGCTATAAGAGTGAAAAAGGGTTCGACTAGGCTTAAGGCATGAAGAAATTATTTAAAAATCGATTTTTGAGCCTAAGGGGTAAAATGGTCATTTTGTGAAAGTCTAGGGGAAAAATGGTCATTTTGCAAAAAATGTGAATTTTTTATTGTATAAATTTATTTCGAGGTTCAATGAGTGAATTTTTATTATTTTAGATCAAGAAACACGAAAATCGAACTTGGATCGGGGGAAGGCCAGGCAAGTAGAGTAAATCATCTAGCCGCCTACATTTTGTAATCTGAGTCCCACCAAAGTAGCTCGTGGATCATCACCTACGTCAGAGAAGCCAAACACACTATCATTTTGAAGCACTTGGTATAGTTAGTTCTTTTATTTTGATTATGACATGTATAGGATCCTTTGATTTTGTTAAAGTGTCACATTGTTTTGGGGCCAAATGTGTTGGCTTAATTTAATACTTGACTCATTTTGTATAAGGCCATGAATAATGGCTATTATTGAAAGTTGTTTTACAAATGCAAGAAAGTCTTTCATGAATGTGAAAATTGTTGGCATGGTCGTATATGTATGAAATATATATAGGCCTTAGTTATGATTGCTTTGTTGAGAAATAATGTTGTGATAGACTTTGGTATGATAGATTGTGTTTCAGGCTGACAAGGGGCTTGGTAGATAGCCTTATATCGTCCACACGGGTAAACACATGGGCGTGTGTCTAGGTTGTGTCTGACACACAGTTAGCCCCATGGGCATGTTCTTCGACCGTATGTCCTCTGCACCTTAAATTTACAAGTCAGTATGCATGGTAGTAAACACACGGGTAGAGACATGGCCGTGTGTCTCAGCCGTGTGGACGACACGGCCTTTAGCCACGGGCATGTGCCTTGGTCGTGTGCCCCTAAATTGTTGCTGACGTCATAAATAAAATGTCAAGGTTTTTAGACACGGACGTGTGTCAGGCCATGTGAAAGCCACTGTAGGTTCGAATTTGGAATTTAGTTCACATAGGCTCAGGGAAAGAGTGTGTCCTCTTGTGCTTAGGCCATGTGAACACACACAGGCCTTTAGCACGGCCATGTCATAATGGCCCTACAAACGTATTGCCCTTCCACACGGGCGTGTGCCCTGCTTCAAGTAGTATTTTTCAAAGTTTTCAAAGATGTTGGGATTAATCTCGGGTTATTTCCAAAACATGATTTGGGCCTCGTAGGCCCATATTAAGAACTTTTAGATTAAAAGAGAAAAGTTTTAAGTTTGACCTAGTTTTCATAACTCGGAAATGATTGTATGCACGTGGTTAAGTCAGGTAATGCCTCGTGCCCAGTTTCGGCCTCAGACTCGGGTAAGGGGTGTTACACAAATAGCTTTGGCTTTTAAATTTGATGGCCTTAAATGGTAATTACACCATTATAAAGGTAAGTGGACATTTATGTCCATGGTTTATGTGTTATATGTTAATTTTTTATTAAGGTTAAAAACATAATTTAGTTAATTAAGTTATAATTAAATAAAAACAAAGCCAAAAATTCATTTTCATTCATCTTTGGCAACCAAAAATTAGAAAAGAAAGATAGGGTTTGAAGCTTTTAAATTTTGATACACTCCTAGCTTGATTAAGGTATGATTTTATCTCTATTTTTTATGATTTCTATGTTTTTGTAATGTTGTAGCTCAATCTAGCTAGCCCGTACCTTTAATTTTGAACCTGTTAAAGATTTTGAGAGTTGCCATTGATGAGTTAATGTGTTCTTTGGTGTTTGAAGATGAAATATGAATTTTTTATGATAGATTTTCATGTTTTGTAAGGTGATTTTTGATGAAATTCCATAATAGGGATTAAATTGTGAAATATGCAAATTGAGTGTTTGAAATGTGAAATAGATGAAAGTTATGGGTTGTTAGGGGTACTATGGTAATTCAGCCAAGCTTGGGTTTATTGAAATTATGTGAATTTTTTGTATTTGTGAATTAGCGACTAAATTGATTAAATGTGAAAGTTTAGGGGCTAATATGAAAATAGGCCTAAATGTATGTCTTGGACTAAATTGAATGAATGGTTGATTTAATAAGTTAATTTTGAACATATTTAGATCAAGAAAAGAGGAATCCAGAATTAGATCAAGGGAAAGGCAAGATCATTCAGTAATTGACTCATTTCGCCATTTTCATACTCGAGGTAAATTCGTATGTAGTAAATTCATTATAAAAGTATGTTAAATATTTTGATATTGCCTAAATTGTGATTATGAGGTTTTCATTAATGTATGAATTGTAAATACGATTCTACAGATACATTCGAAGATGGAATCGACAAGATAGAAATCCCGGTTGAACCTTAGGAATAGATTTTGGATACTGGTAACATGTTATAAGATGATATATGAATTTGACTTCGGGCCATGCATATCGGTTGAGTTGGCTTCGGGCCATGTTATTAGCACTTCGGGTGCGAGTTATACTGATTTGGCTTCGGGCCATTAAAATAGTTCTTTGGATAAGTTATCTTGATTTGGCTACTAGCCATGGTATAGGTACTTATCATATGAGACTTATGAGTATTCGATTTCTATTCTGAACGGTTCAACAGGTAACGAATGATGTGAATGACAATGAGGTTAGTACAAGGCGTTACACATATGTGCAGAACTTATTTGAATATTAAACCATGAAAGTTCGATGAGATTGTATTTTATCATGTTTTGAGACATGAGAAAGGTTTGTAGTTAATGTGTATATGGATTTATTATGTGTAATTAGTTGATTTGCATTTAATCGATGAATTAAGTTATTTACATACGAGCTTACTAAGCTATGAAGCTTACTTCATGTTATTTTTCTATGTTTTATAGTGAAACAAGGCTAGCTTGGATCACAAGTCGTCGGGAACATCATCGCACTATCGGACATCTATTGGTACTTTTGAGTTGTGTATATATGGTATATGGCTTGTATAGGCTAGGTGTGATATTTTTGTTGTGTTTATAGCCATGAGAGTTGGCTTGTAAATGATGTTAATGTTGATTTGTCTAATAGAAATGGTTTATTTTGACATGTATGGTATGAACATGGTAAATTGAATTGTGGAGTTTAAATGCTTGAGAAATTCTTTGATCAAGTATGATTTTAGAAGTTGAATTGATAAGTATTTGATTAGATAAATGACATTGAACTGAGTATTGAAAATTGGTTGAAATGGATATTGTATGCATTGCGGATTTGGTTGATGATATTGGCTACCTAATTGTATGATAAAATGGTACCATTTTGATTGTTTAGGTGTATATGAATAAGGGTGGAAATTTGGCCTTGCAAATGGCTTATTTTTGTCGACACAGGCAGAGACAGCTTGTGTCTCAGCCGTGTGACACACAGTCATTTTATATGGCCGTGTGTCCTCTGGTGTTGTTATTAAAATGAAGTCAGTATGCTCCACACAGTCTCACACATGGGCGTGTAACTAACTATGTGGTACAAGTCAGTATACACCCCAATTGGCACACGGCCTAGCATACGGGCGTGTGACTTGGCCGTGTTGCATAAGTCAGTATACTGTCTAGTTTTCACACGTTCTGGAACACAGGCATGTCATTGGCCATGCATGTCAGTATGTATGCCCTGTTTCCACATAGCCTGAGACACGGGCGTGTCTAGAGCCGTGTGAGGTACACGGCCTGTTCACACGAGCATGCGACCCTTGTATGGTTGAAATTTTATTAATTTTTTGTTACACCCCTTACCTGTATCCGACATCACGATAGGGTTCAAGGCATTACCAAAATAAAACATAAACATTCATACAAAATCGAGCCATAAAATTTCGTCCAAATTAAAACCATTTGTTAACATGCATACTGTCCCTTATACGGGCCTACGAGACCAAAAACATACATTAGGTGTGGTCCGAGACTAAACCAAGAACTTTCGAAACTTTTAGAACACTAAGAAATATTTTCCTGATTTAGAGCGTCACACGCCCGTGTGGGTAGGCCGTGTGAGACTTGGGACACCCTCGTGTCCTCAACCCGTGTAACTTTCTATTTATGACATCATCAACATAATAGGGTCACACGGACAAGACACACGCCCATGTGCTAGGCCTTGTGGCGAATTTTATTTTCATGAACTTTCATGAATAAGATACAAAATTCACATGGCCAGGGCACACACCGATGTCCCAAGGTCGTATCTCTCACACGGAGGAGACACACGGCCGTGTCTCGTGCCCATCTGTTTACTACTGGGCATTCTGTTTCTTAAAACAGTAATGTAGGGGACACACGGCCGGATCACACACCCATAGGGCAAGTCATGCGTCACACATGGCCTAGACACATCCTCATGTGTCTACCCATGTGGACAAATATAAGGCTATTTACCAAGCCTTTTTTTCCACCCTTACATTGCACCAACCTACACAACGTCAAGCAATACCAATTCAAGCATATACACACTACGAATTCAGCCACAGCTATGACATCCGCGCATCAATTTCTTGTTATTTTTTATCACATACAACATCTTATACTTATCATCACAATCCATGCAATAACCACATCCATGAAAGACATCACCACATATATATACTTAACCAATATTAGCCAATATCATATGACCATTTACAAAATGAATCAATTAGTGTTACAATTCAACACACTTGGCCAAATCAATATGACACCTAAACAAAAAGACCAAGTCCCCTATACATGCCATACTCAAAATGTGAAATCATAAATACCCAAAGGATTAATTAGATAGTGTGATCGATGCTCTGATAATTTATGATCCCCGAGCTAGCTTGGCGACACTGTAAGAAAATGGAAAGGAAGTGGAGTAAGCATAAAGCTTAGATAGTTAGCATGTAAATAATTAACAACATTTGTCATGCATTATTATACACATAACATAATATAATTAATCAGAATGTCATCAAGTATCATAGATACATCTTAAATCATATCATTTACGTATTGTACAATAAAACTCATGATCATGATTCATTCACTCACTTCTTACCAAGGTTTCATCGATTCATAATCTCAATATTTATGAGCTTTGTGTACATACCTGTACCCTTCCAACATGATCATACCTTGTCATTTAATCTTTGGATTACCCGTTCAACCACTTGAAATACTAAAGGATACCCGGGAAATCTTATACACATAGTAAGATGCGAATGCCACATCCCAGATATGGTCTTACATGGGATCATATATCGATGCCAATAGCCCAGCTATGGTCTTGCACAATGTCTCATATCGATGCCATATCCCAGATATGGTCTTATGTGAAGTATCATTTTCGAAGCCATGTCCCAGACGTGGTCTTATACGAAATCACATGCTGATTCCACATCCCAGATATAGTCTTATACGAAATCTCAATAACCATAATCTCATGACATTTGTATCCTATCTATTCCTAAGGTTCAACCGGGATTTCGAAGTACTAAATCTTCGTCAGATTGCCATCGAGTCATAATTAACCAAATCCATAGAGAGAAATAAACATTTCATGCAATATCAAAGCATTAGATACATAGTAACATGATGTTGAATTATTTACACATGAACTTACCACGGTACCAAAATATGGCTAACTATTTGATTTACTCCACAACTTTGTTCTTCCCTCTGTTTTGGTCCGGAATCCGTTTTTCTTGATCTATAATAGCAAATTTCACTTATTTAATTATCACGTTGTTCAAAACAACCCATAAATCATACTTTGGCAAAATTATAGTTTTGCCCTTAAAATTTCACATATTTACAAATTAGTCCCCAGGCTCGTAAAATGAATTGTACTCATTTTCTTTGTTATCCAAGCCTAGCCAAACCTATATCATACTTATAACAGCCCAAATTTTCTTTCAAACTAGATTTTTACCACCTATTTTACAACTTTTACAAAAAGGTCCTTTTTAGGTGTTTTTGTAAAAAATCTCTTTGTAAAAGATGTTTATCATACATCAAACTTTCATATTCCTCCATTAAACATCAAAATACATGTATGTCACACATGGATAAGTTTTTGAGCATGAGCCCTAGCTCAAAATAATGGTAGAAATAGCTAGATCGGTTGATGACAACTTCAAAAATGCAAACATTAAAAATGGGGCTAGGATGCACTTACTATCAAGCTTGGAAAGTGAAGAAACCTTAGCTATGGCTCTTTAGAAATTTCGGCACCCACATGAGAAAGATGAGCAAATTTTGCTTGATTTTTCCCTTTTTAAATATTTTATTAACCAAATGACCAAAATGCGCTTTTTACTAAACTTTCAAATTTTATCCATGCATGCCTATTTTTGTCTATAAAACTAGAAATTGGGAAAATTGCTATTAAGGACCTCTATTTAATAATCCAAAGCTATTTCATACTTAAAGCTTTTAGAATCTCATATTTTGCAACTTTTACAATTTAGTCCTAAAAGTTAAATTGGACACTTATTCATAAAAGTTTTTCATGAAACTTTCATACAATCATGTAAACATGTCATGGATCGCAAAACAATCATAAAACAAATATTTCTACTTCGGATTTGTGGTCTCAAAACCACTATTTTGACTAGGCCCAAAATCAGGATGTTACAACTCTCTCACCTTAGGGATTTTTGTCCCCAAAAATCTTACCGGTAAAAAGGTTTGGGTAGTGTTTTCTCATAGCCTCCTTAGGCTCCCATGTAGCCTCTTCAACTCCATGTCTTTGCCATAACACTTTCATGAGGGAAATACTTTTTTTCTCAATTGTTTGACTTCCTGAGCCAAAATCTTAACTGGCTCTTCACCATAAGTCATATCCGGTCGAATCTCAACTTCTTTTGGTGAAATCATATGTGAAGGGTCTGATCAGTATCGGCACAACATAGACATGTGGAACACATCGTAAATCCTTTCCAGTTCAGATGGCAAGGCCAACCGATATGCTACCAGCCCTATCCTTTCAGTAATCTCATACGGTCCAATTAAAGACAGACTCAACTTGCCCTTTCGGCCAAATCTAAGAACTTTCTTCCATAGAGACACTTTCAGGAATAACTTATCACCGACCTGAAACTTAATCTCTTTCTGTTTCAAATTTGTGTAGGATTTCTATCTATCTGAAGCTTCTTTCAAACAATCACAAATTGTCTTTACTTTTTCATTAGCTTCTCTGACTAAATTGACCCCATGAATCTGATTCTCTTGAGTTCAGTCCAATACAACGGTGTCCGAAACTTATGACTGTACAAAGCCTCATAAGGTGCCATTTTCAAACTCGATTAAAAACTATTGTTTTAGGAAAATTCTACCAAAGGTACATATTTTTCCCAACTACCCTCGAATTCAAGAATACAACACCGGAGCATATCCTCAAGAATCTGAATTACTCGCTCAGATTGACCGTTAGTTTGCGGGTGAAAAGCAGTACTAAAGTTCAACTTTGTACCTAATGCTTCTTGCAATTTTTTCCAAAACCTCAAAGTGAACCTCAGATCTCTATCTGAAACAACCGATAAAGCCACTCTGTGCAATCTCATAGTTTCAAAGATATACAACTCAGCTAACTTATCGAGTAGTCGATACGTACCAGACGATTTTTTTAGCTTATCAACCACAACCAAAATGGCATCTTTCTTTTTCGGAGTCAGGGGTAAACCTGTCACAAAGTCCATAGTATTTTTTTCCCATTTCCACTAAGGAACCATCAAAAAGTAATTTTATCCCATTTCCACTCGGGAACCATCACAGCCTGATGTAAACCAGAAGTTACTTGGTGTTCAGCTTTTACTTGCTGACAAATCAGGCATATCGATACAAACTCAGAAATATCTCTTTTCATACTTGGCCACCAATACAATTTCTTCAAGTTATTGTACTTTTTTGTACTACCCAGATGAATAGACAAGCAACCACTATGTGCCTCATACAAAATCTTCTAAATCAACTCAATATTTTTAGGAACACAAATCCTATCCCGGAACGTCAAGCAACAATTAGAATCAATCCGAAAATATGATTCAATACCCAACTCACACCGAACTCTCCTATCTTGCAAATCACTGTCACTTTTTTGAGCTTCATAAATCTCTTGGAGAAACACCGGTCAAGCTCTTAACTCAGCTAGAATAAAACCATCATCTGGTAAAGCCAACCGTGTATTCATAACCCTCAATGCAAGCAAGGATTTCCTACTCAAGGCATTGGCGACCACGTTCACCTTTCCCGGATGGTAGTCAATCACTAACTCGTAATCTTTTAACAATTGCAACCATCTCCTTTGTCATAAATTCAAATCCTTTTGAGTCATTAAGTACTTTAAAATTTTATGACTAGTATAAACATGACATGTCTCACTATACAAATGGTGTCTACAAATCTTCAATGTAAACACAATGGCTGCTAGTTCCAAATCACGTGTCGGATATTTCTTCTCATGCAGTTTCAGATGCCTCGAGGCATAAGCTATTACCTTGCCTTTTTGTATAAGTACACAACCCAATCTATTCAAAGATGCATCACTATAAACCACAAATTCTTTTCCCGGTTCAGGCTGTACTAAAACTAGAGCCTCGGTCAACAATGCCTTTAGTTTCTCAAAACTCTGTTGGCATTTTTCTGTCCATTCAAACTTGACATCTTTCTGTAACAACCTCATCATCGGAGTAGCAATCATGGAAAATTTGATAACAAACCATCTATAATAATTGGCTAAGCCTAGAAAGCTTCAAACCTTAGAAACATTCCTCGGCGGTTTCTATTCAACAATAGCCAAAATCTTACTCGGGTCAACTCTAATACCATCACTCGAAACAATGTGGCCCAAAAATCCAACTTCTCTAAGCCAAAATTCACTTTTACTAAACTTAGCATACAATTGCTTGTCTTTCAAAGTTTGCAAAATAGTTCTCAATTGCCCAGCATGTTCGGACTCATATTGGGAATAAATCAGTATGTCATCAATAAAAGCAACACCAAATTTATCCAAATACGGCCAGAAAATACGGTTTATCACATCCATAAATACAAAAGGAGCATTTGTTAAACCAAAAGGCACGACAAGAAATACATAATGACCATACCACGTCTGAAATCCAATTTTCGACACATCAGGCTCCTTAACACTCAACTGGTAGTAATCGGACCTCAAGTCTATCTTTGAAAACACTATGGCTCTCTTCAACTAGTCAAAAAAATAATCGATCCTTGGCAAGGGATACTTGTTCTTTATGGTTACCTTATTCGACTGCAGATAGTCTATACATAGTCTCATTGAACCATCTTTCTTTTTCACTAACAGTACCAGTTCACCCCATGGAGAATAACTAGGTATCGCAAAACCTTTATCCGTTAACTCTTGTAACTAAACTTTCAACTCTTTTAATTTCGTCAGAGCCATCCTATATGGAGCAATCAAAATAGGTGCAGTACCAGGAATCAAATCAATACCAAAATCAACTTCTCTAATAGGAGGCAATCCGAGCAACTCTTCTGGAAACATCCGGATACTCACATACTACCGGCACTGTAACGCCCAAATTTTCGGGATTTTCGGGATTTCTGTGGTTTTCAACGAATTTTAAAATTTCTGTGTTTTGACTGGTTGGCGTAGGTTTAATTATGTTAGTGGGCCTCTAGAAGGCCCAAGCTTAAGCTAAAACCCAGTAATTTTAAGTGATTTTAATCCATAGGGAAAAGAGGTTCTGGTTAGCTAGGCTTTTAAGTTTAACTGGGTAAAATAAAACACAAGGAAGCCTGTGGTAAGTTGGCATGTGACGCCACTTGGGGGCTTTAGAGGTGGCTAGTGGATGAAAAAGGTGAGATAAGGTTCGAGTCACAAGGTAAACAAATTAGTGATATTAATTTTTATGTACAGAAAAGGTAAGCAGTGGAACTGAAGTGAAAGGCTATCAGGAGAAGATTTGGGAGCCGATAAGGAGAGGATTTAGGAGCCGATAAGGAGAGGATTTAGGAGCTGATTAGGGAGAACGGTGTTGGCCGAATGGTGGACTCTTGAGGAGCAAGAGTTGGCCGGCCAAGGGGTGCTTTAGGGGGCAAATTTCGCCTAGGTTAAGTGCCAGTATAAATTCGGCACTAGGGGTAAGTTGTGCCGTTTCCTGACTATTCTCCTTTTCTTTCCTTTTTCTCCTCTCTCTATCAACTTTTTCTTTTTCTTCTTTTCTCTATAGCCGAATCTTTCTATCTTCCTGTTCATCTCTATCTTTTTCTTCAGATGATCCTAAACCTTCATAGCCATTTGCCATAAGAAAAGTCGAAATCCCGAAAGCCATATTTCCTTCTGTGCCGATTTCTCCTAGCCAATTCTCTCATCTTTTTTCATCATTCTTGACCGATTCTTTAGTTCTCTAAACCTCAAGATTTTTTCGGCAAGACGATAACAAAACCCTCCTATTTCATCTTTCGTTACACTGTTGTAAGGAAAAAATACCGAAAACTCTACACTCCTAGAGACTTAGCCGAATATTGAGATCACTGATGGCTCGACTTTTGCTATCATTTGAAGGCTTAGAACTGCATCAGAATCGAGTGGGGATTAAGAGGTATTGTTGACTGAAGGAATCAGTGGTAAGTCTTTTGAACCTAGTCTTTATTTCGTATTTTAGAAAAAGCCGAAATCCCTAAAGGTTAGGGAGGCTGTCGTTTTGGACTTGTAGCCCTAAGGGGTTGTGATAACTATTTTATCTTGATGATAGTGTGATCTAGAGGCTGCTGATCAAGGGCTTGGACAAGGGGAACAACGAGATCTAAATCTAGTCGCTAATCCTGGCAAAGGTAGGATTGCTAGTGCCTAAGGTGTTATTGGCCGAATAGGGTAAGGGGTTAATATGTAGTTCATTTCGGTAGTTAGATTAACGTGGTAGTAATATAATTGTAGGTAGTTCGTGCATGGATCTCATCAACGAATCCTCGCAAACAGGTGTGTAACTGACACCCTCTCATAGACTAGATCGACAAAAGCCGAAAAGCCGAAAAGTCAGTATTTTGGGAACTTGCGAGTGTGCGAATGCTCGTAAGATAAGTGGGTTAATAATTTTGGTAATCTAAAGTGATAAAAATGTAGTACGTGCAATTTTGTGCATTAATGATATTTTGGGCTTAACGGGCCAAAAACGGGTTAATGGGCCAATGGGCCTAATTTGATAAAAAAACGCGGTAAGTGTTTCTAGTCGTATGAAAATGGCTATGCTATGCATGAAAACCCTAAGAATAGTTAAATTGCTTGAATACCCCTATATATGGAAATTACTGATACACCCCTAGGTGCAAAATTACCATTATACCCCTAGGGTTACTTTTGCCTGAAAAGCATGATTATTTAATTCTGTATGATGTATGCCATGATTGTATATCTATTGTATGGGGACACAGGTTATATTATGGAGGAAGCGTCCTAGTGGCTATGCCACATTTATCTGATTTGGTGGCTCTGCCACATATATCTGTTCTGGTGGCTCTGCCACAATTATCTGTTCTGGTGACTCTGTCACATTATCTGTTCTGGCAACCATGCTGCATATTTCTCTGGCGTGTAGCGGTTGGGTGGGTCGAGTAGTCTCCCCACATGGTGAAAGGTTGGTATGGGGGTGCATGTGGTTGGATATGGGTTGGGTTTTGCATAGACATGTAATATTTGTTGTGTTCTGTTATGGGCCTATGGGCTTTATTCTGACTTCTATTCTGGGCTAAGGCCAACTTATTCTGTTCTCTGTGGTTAAACTGATATAGGCTATGGTTGGGTTAATTTACACACTAAGTTTCCCCAAACTCACCCCTTTATTTTTCATCCACGCAGGTAAACCCCAACCATAGTGGGCTTGGAGCTATGAGGGATTTGGAGTGGCCACACGTTCTGCAAGTTGATTTTATTCTAGTGAATTGGACATTTTTTTTTATTTACGTTTAAGGTTTTGGGTTTTTAAAATGTAATCGCTTAATTATTTTCTTTGATGGGTTTTATATGTTTTATTAAGATAAGTATTACTTATATTTAACTGTTGAATTTGGATATCATTAAGGCGTATTTTCAAAAATGGTAATTGGTTTCAAAATAACACGACAACAAGCAAAGCTTCCACAATGAGAATATTTTTCCAAAATTAATCACTTTTCCTAAAAAGGACTTAATCAAATTGGTTTCCTGGAAATATACACGACGTTAAGGTGTGGTAACGGCGGTGTGCATGTCTAGGATTGGATCCGAAGGGAGCTTGGTACTTAAACAGTCCGGGGGACTCACCTCCTCTTTTCCGGTTTCCTACCTGGTACGTAGCTCCATTCACTTTAACCTGCATTGAAATTATCTTTTAAAACACTAAGTAAGTTTTTCTAGAACAACAACCTGAAATGTTTTGAACGCTTCGATGTGGCATGTTGGATCCGGCCATAACGTCTGGGCCGGGTTTGGGGTGTTATAGGCACTGATTCAATTTTCAACTCAGACTATTTTGTATTCAATACAAAGGTAAGATAAGCTTCATAACCCTTTCTTATACATTTCTGAGCAGACATAGAAGAAATAACTATAGTCAAATTACCCGAGTCATCTGGTTCAATCCGAAGAATATCACCACTTTCACATTTCAACTCAATAATTTTTCTTCCACAATTTACTACTACACCATGAACGGTCAACAAATCCATACCAAGAATTATATCAAATTCATCAAATGGTAAAAGAATAAGATTAGCTGGAAAACAGTGACCTCTAATCATTAAAGGACAATTCTTACATACATTATGACTAACACATACTTACCTAGAGGGTTCGACACTTTTATCAAAAATTCTGTAGACTCAACATGCATATTCATACTAGATACCAATTTTATACAAACATACAAATGGGTTGATCCTGAATCAATCAAAGCAACAACATGAGTATCATAGAGAGAAAAAGCACCTGTAATCACTTTAGGAGATGAAGCCTTTTCGCGAGCGCGAATGGCATAAGTCCTCGCAGGTGCTCTACCCTCAGATCTCACAGTTGAATCTCTGGGTGCACTCTTGCTACTCAGTCCATTCCTTGGGTTTCTCTGTGGCTTCCCTCTAAAAGCAATATTATCCGATCTTGCACTCTGAAATTTCCCCTTTTCAACCATTTTGGGGCAATCTCTAATGAAGCGTTCTAAGGAACCACACTTGAAACAGGTTCAATCATTCACCCGACACTCACCAGGGTGACGTCTACCGCAATGTGGACATTCAGGTCTACTAGGTTGAGCATTACCCACACTTGCTATCAAAGTAGTCTGAGCCTTACAACCTGAATATTGCTTCCCATGGTTTCTATTTGAAAACCCAACTAAAGCACTTGATCGAGTATTAAACTCTCTCGGTTTCTTAGATGAGGACTGAAGTGACTTACCCATCTGTCTATTCTTCAAGTCTTAAGACTCAAACTCAGCTTTTATTTTCTCTTTAGCCAATTCCTTGGCCTTGCAAGCTCTTTCAACGAGCACAAGAAATTTTTTCAGTTCAAGGATGCCAACCAACATTCGGATGTCTTTGTTTAACCCATCTTCAAATCTTTTACACATGATGGCCTCAGTCGAAACACATTCTCTAGCGTATTTGCTCAATCTCACAAACTCGTGCTCATACTCTGTTACTGTCATCCGGCCTTGTTTTAACTCAAGGAATTCCTTTCGTTTCTGGACAATAAACCTTTGGCTAATGTACTTCTTATAAAACTCTTATTGGAAAAATTCCCAATTATCTCTCTCCCTTGATGCAACTGACACAAGGGTGTTCCACCACTAATAAGCCGAGTCTCTCAGGAGTGACACAACACATTTCATTCATTCCTCTGGTGTGCATGATAGTTCATCAAATACCCTGATGGCATTCTCAAGCCAGAACTCTGCCCTTTCGGGATCATCATCTATACCCACTTGAAACTCTTCGGCTCTATGTTTTTGAATCTTATCAACTGAAGGTCTATTCAATCTCATGAAGTCTATACCTTGGGGTGGTACAGGGTTAGGCTAAGGAATAGGTGGGGTGGAGGGGGTTGAGCATTCGAGTTCGTTCAAACGAACTCCGTATACCATGCGTTCATCATATGGAGAAAGGCTTCCCTGCCTCCTTCTCCTTAACTAACTGTAGGGGGTCCACTATCAGATGGTGATGCCCCTTGAGCAGGAGCCAGCGCATTACTTTTGACTTCATCTGCCATAGCTCGATCGAGATCCATTACTATATGAAAACACAATTTAAAAGATCAAGAGTCGTCACACTATCATAATTCATTTATGGCATGTTTAGCTAGACTCGTACACACCCTACGTTAGTCCGAAAATAAACTAAATCGTAACTCTGATACCACTAAATGTATCATCCCTTACCGTATTCGACGCCGAGATAGGGTTTGAGGTGTTACCGGACTAAAACATGGACATTCATACAAAACTGAGCCATAAAATTTTGTCCAAGTTAAAACCATTCGTTAATATGCATATTGTCCCTTATACGGGCCTACAAAGCCTAAAACATACATTGGGTGTGGTTCAGGACTAAACCGAGAACTTTTGAAACTTTTACAATACTTAGAAAAATTTTCTTGATTTAGAAGGTCACAAGCCCGTGTGGGTAGGCTGTGTGGTTACACACACGCCCGTGTAGCTTGGGACATGCCTGTGTCCTTAGCCCGTGTAACTCTCTATTTATGATGTCATCAACATAATAGGGTCATACAGCCAAGACACACACCCGTGTACTAGGCCATGTGGCGAATTTTATTTTCATGAATTTTCATGAATAAGGTGCAGAATTCAGACATCCAGGGTACACGCCTATTTCCCAAGGTTGTGTCTCTCACACGACCGAGACACACGGCTGTGTTTTATGTCTGTGTGTTTACTACTGGGCATTCTATTTCTTAAAACTAAAATGCAGGGGACACACGGCCAGATCACACACCCATAGGGAAGCCGTGTGTCACACATGGCCTAGACACATCCTCGTGTGTCTACCCGTCTGGACAAAAATAAAGATATTTACCAAGCCTTTTTGCCAACCTTACATTGCATCAACCTACACAACATCAAACAACACCAATTCAAGCATATACACACTACCAATTCAGCCACAACTAAGACATCCACACATCAATTTCATGCTATTTTCTACCACATACAACATCTTATACTTCTTATCACAATCCATGCAATAACCAAATCCATGAAAGGCATCATCACATATATATATACTTAACCAATATTAGCCAATACCATATGGCCATTGACAAAATGAATCAATTACCATTACAAGCCAACACACTTGGCCAAATCAATATGACACTTAAACAAAAAGACCAAGTCCCCTATACATGCTACAGTCAAAATGTGAAATCATAAATACCCAAAGGATTAATTTGATAGTGTGATCGATGCTCCAACAACTTCCAATCCACGAGCTAGCTTGGCGACACTATAAGAAAATGGAAAAGAAATGGAGTAAGCATAAAGCTTAGTAAGTTAGCATGTAAACAATTAACAACATTTGTCATGCATTATTATACACATAACATAATATAATTTATCACAATGTCATCAAGTGTCATAGATACATTTTTAATCATGTCATTTACATAATGTACAATAAAACTCATGATCATAATTCATTCACACACTTATTACCGAGGTCTCATCTATTCATAATCTCAATATTTATGAGCTTTGTGTACATACCTATACCCTTCCAACATGATCATACCTTGTCATTTCTTTGACATAATCTTTGGATTACCTATTGAACCACTTGGAATACTAAAGGATACCCAGGAAATCTCATATACATAGTAAGATGCCAATGCCATATCCCAGATATGGTCTTACATGGGATCACATATTGATGCTAATAGCCCAGTTATGGTCTTACACGATGTCTCATATCGATGCCATATCCCAGATATGGTCTTATACGAAATCTCATTTTCGAAGCCATGTCTCAAATGTGGTCTTATACAAAATCACATGTCGATGCCATATTCCAAATATGGTCTTATACAGAATCTCAATAACCCTAATCTCATGAAATTTGTATCCTATCTATTCCTAAGGTTCAACCGGGAGTTCGAAGTACTAAATCTTCTTCGGATTGTCATCGAGACATCATTAACCAAATTCATAAAGACAAATAAACATTTCATGTAGTATCAAAGCATTGGATACATAATAACATGATGTTGAATTATTTAAACATGAACTTACCTCGGTACCAAAATATGGCTAACTATTCAATTTAGTCCACAACTTTTGTAATATCCCGAATTAGGGCCTAACCGGAATAGTGGTTTTGTGACCACAAATCCGAGATAGAAATAATTATTTTATAATTATTTTGATGTTTATGATATGATTGCATGATTGCGTGAAAATTTCATCATGAAATCCTATGCCTAAAGTGCTTAAATTGAAATTAGGGACTAAATCGAATAATTTGCAAAACTTGCATTCTAGGAGTTTTTAGTATGAAATTGTTTTGGAATATTAATGAGGAGGTCTTAAATAGAAAACCAATTTCTAAGTCTATGGACAAAAATTGGACATGGATGAAATTTTTGGAAAGTTTAGTAGTAAGGGCATTTTGGTCATTTAGTTATTAAAATGAATTAAAAACAAAATTAAAAGCCAATTTTTGTCCATCTTCTTCATTAGGCCGAAATTTCAAGGGTTCTCCATAGTTAGGGTTTGTTTCAAGCTTCCAAGCTCCATTGTAAGTGATTCCAAGCCCCGTTTTTAATGTTCTTTACGTTTTTGGAATCCCGGTAGCTCAATTAAGCTTATGCTAGCAATAATTCAACCTAGGGTTCATATTTGGAAAAATACCCATAGGTGAAATTTGTGTATTTTGGTGTTTTATGATATAATATGAGGTTTTAAATTATGTTAGACAACTTGTACTACTCGGTTTTAAGCGAAAATGAGTAAAAGGGCTTAATCGGTAAAAATACCTAATAGTCATAAGTACATGTTAGAGTGTGAATTGGATGTTGCCATAGAAGGGAAAAACGATCAGCATGTCATAAAACATAAGAATAAGGGATGAAGTTTAATTCCCGAGCCTAGGGGCAAACGTGTAATTATGCAAAAGTTTAGGGGAAAAAATGTAATTTTACCAAAGTTCGTATTAAATGCTGTTTTGATGAATGTATGTATTAAATAAGATTAATTTGGAATTATAGATCAAGAGAAACGAGATTCAAGTCGCGATCGAGGGAAAAACAAAGTTTACGAAGAATAGGCTCGATCGCTAATAACTTTGTACCGAGGTAAGTTCATGTGTAAATGTAATAACATAACTGTCTTTTTAAGCAATTTAATGTTGTTTGTATGATATGATGCTTATTATTATCATGAAATGTTCTGTTTTGTGGTTATTGTTGAATAATATATAATTATGTGAATTACTTGATAAGTATGAACTATCACCGAAGTATCGATTTCGATATTCCGTGGAAGACGGAAAAGATGTGTTATCGAGGAAAATGCCTGTTTGAACCTTGGGAATAGATTAGAATACAAGTGACATGTCACTAGGATGGTTGAGTTCCGAACTTGCTGAGTTGAGTCCGAGTTCGTGAGATGTAACTAGGCATCCGAGCTCATTGAGTTGAGTCCAAGTTCACTTATGGATGCGAACGCCCGAGCTCGTTGAGTTGAGTCTGAGTTCACTTATGGGTGGGTTACATGGTAGCTTGGCTACATAAGTTTCGCAAGCTATTGAGTTTGTCTAGCTGCGGGTATGGCTCTTATGTTCATGAGATCCGCGTATTCGAATTATATTCCGATGTGTTCAACGGGTGAATCTTACGTGAATAAGAAGAAGGCCTAAAACAAAGGTGACATGTTGGTAAGTGTAGTAAATGAGAAAATTTGGCAGGTATGTGCTTAAACCCTCGGGTTGAAAACTTGGTATGATGAAATCGTAGAAAGATATTAAATGTAAATGAAACATGAATGTCTTGGTGTTGTTTATGCAAATGATGTTTTATGTGAGATTGTGTGATTATGTTACTTGCTATTTGCATGTGAACTTACTAAGAATTTGTGCTTACTCCCTCCTTTTCTTTCATTGTAGTTTTGACAAGCCGGCTTGAGAATCGGGATAGGTCGAAGACTGGTTCACACTATCCGAAGGCTTAAATTGGTAAAATGGCTTGTGTATTTTGAATGTGGCATGTATGGCAAAACACTCACTTTGTGTAATTGATCTTATGATATGGCTATGGTTTGGCAAGAAAAGGGTTTGTAAATATTAGCCATTGGAATGGCCAATCTAAGTCATATTTGATGTTATGTATGTTTAAAATGCTATTTAGTCCATGAAAATCCTTAGTAAAGTGAAATTTGCCATAAAACAGAATCTGACAGCAGCAGTGATGTAAATTTGAAAAATCACTAAAAATAGTAGAAATGAAATTAAATGATGAGTAAGTTATGAAATTGAAGCTTAATGAGTGTATGTTCATATGGATTGAAAAAAAAAAGGTATATGAATTATATTTTTTGAGATATTTGAATTTTTGTGAAACAGGGCAGAATGATTTCTGGATCCCCTGTTCTGACTTTAAAAATTCATCATAAATTGTACAAAAATAATTAGAAGTCATTATTCTTATATAAAGATTCCTTATTGAGTCAACAAACTTCATAGTCATTGAAATTCTGTATAGATAGATATCTGATTCGTAATATATAGAGGGCAGAGCAGTCAAACCCTAAAACAGGGGAGACTTTAACTAATAAATTGTACTAATTGGCTTGACAAAAAAAATTCTAGAAAAAAATTAGTAAATAGATATATGAGTCTAGTTTTAGGGAAAATTTACGGAATTAGATTTTGAGTTTCAGAACTCGAGATATGAATTTTTAAGCAACTGTGATGCAGATTGCTAGCTTGACTGAAAATTTTAAAAATAAATTGTTTGAGCTGTTTAAGTAATGAATTAAGTCTGTTAACACCTCGTATTCGACTCCGGCGACGGTCTCGGGTACGGGGCATTACAACTTCACTCTTCCCTCGATTTAGTTCCGGGCTCCATCTTTCTTGATCTATAATAGCAAATTTCACTTATTTGATTATCATATTGTTCAAAACAGCCCATAAATCATACTTTAGCAAAATTACAATTTTGCCCCTAAACTTTCACATATTTTCTTTGTTATCCAAGCTTAGCCAAACCCATATCATACTTACAACAGCCCATACTTTGTTTCAAATTAGATTTTTGCCACCTATTTTACAACTTTTAAAAAAAGGTCCTCTTTTAAGTGTTTTCGTAAAAAATCTCTTTGTAAAATATGTTTATCACACATCAAAATTTCATATTCCTCCATTAAACATAAAAATACATGCATGTCACACATGGGTAAGTTTTTGAATTTGAAGCCTAGCTCAAAATAATGGTAGAAATAGCTAGATCGGTTGATGACAACTTCAAAAATGTAAAGAACATTAAAAACGGGGCTAGGATGCACTTACTATCAAGCTTGGAAACTGAAGAAACCCTAGCTATGACACCTTAGAAATTTTGGCACCCACATGAGAAAGATGAGAAAATTTTGCTTGATTTTTCCCTTTTTAATCTTTTATTAACCAAATGACCAAAATGCCCTTTTTATTAAACTTTCAAATTTTATCCATGCATGCCCATTTTTGTCCATAAAATTAGAAATTGGGAAAATTGAAATTTAAGGACCTCTAATTAATAATCTAAAGCTATTTCATACATAAAGCTTCTAGAATCTCAAATTTTTCAACTTTTACAATTTAGTCCTAAATGTTAAATTGAACACTTATTCACAAAATTTCTTCATGAAACTTTCACACAATCATGCAAACATGTCATGGACCTCAAAAAAAACATAAAACAAATATTTTTACTTTGGATTTGTGGTCTCAAAACCACTATTCTGACTAGGCCTAAAATCACGATGTTACAGTTTCCAAAATTCTCGTATTATATCAGTTTAGTCTTGAACCACTTCTAAAGCATATTTACGGCCTCGTAGGCCCTTATAAGGATTTATAAGAATAAATGTTTTACGGTTGATAAATGTATTGCTTATGTTGTGAATTGATCGGTAATACCTCGTAACCCTACTCAGGCGACGAATACGGGTTAAGGGTGTTACAGTCTTAGATTTTAAAGTAGATAAGGAAGTTTCGATCATCCTTGGGAGACCTTTCTTAACGAAGGGAAGAACGTTAATTGATGTACAGAAAGGTGAACTCACCATGAGAGTTCAAGACGATCAGGTAACCTTTAGCATTTTTAAAGTGATGAAATTTCCCAACTCGGCAGAAGAGTGTTCAGTTATAGAAGAGATAGAAACCTTGGTTTTTATGGAAAGCAATTTTGAAGAAGATCCATTGGAGAAAGCCTTAGATCTTAACCCTTTAGAGGATGAATAAGGTGAAGAAAACATGGCTTTGATGGAAGCCAATCTAAGAAATTTTATTCAATCAACACGATTTGAACCGTTGCAGTTTGAAGTCAGAGAATTTGTGCAATCCAAGTTGTCAATTGAAGAACCACCTAAACTCGAACTAAAGGTACTTCCTTCCTATTTGAAATAAGTTTATTTAGGTGACTGTTCCACTTTGATTGTGATTATTTCAACAGAACTAACGAAAGATCATGAGGAGAAACTAATTGTTGTTTTAAAGAAATTTAAGAAAGCAATTGGTTGGACTATAGCTGATATTCGAGGTATAAGTCCTTCTTTTTGTATGCATAAAATTATTTTAGAAGAAGGTGAAAGAGCTCGAATTGATGGGCAAAGGAGGCTCAATCCTATTATGAAAGAAGTTGTGAGAAAGGAAGTGATCAAATGGTTAGATGTAGGAATCATCTATCCTATTTTAGATAGTTCGTGGGTAAGTCTAGTGCAGTGTATGCCAAAGAAAGGTGGAATCACGATTGTTGAAAATGAACGTAACAAGTTGATTCCAACGAGAACTATTACTGGTTGGAGAATCTGTATTGATTACATAAAATTGAATAAAGCCACTTGAAAGGACCATTTTTCATTGCCTTTTGTAGATCAGATGTTAGATCGACTGACAAGTAATGAATTCTATTATTTTTTAGATGGCTATTCGGGATATAACCAAATAGTTGTAGCTCTAGAGGACCAACATAAAACAACCTTTACTTGTCCATACGGTACGTTTGCTGTTAGGCGAATGCCTTTCGGTTTATGCAATGCACCTGCAACATTTCAACGATGCATTATGGCAATATTCACTGATATGGTTGACAATTTTGTTGAGGCTTTCATGGATGATTTTTCTATTTTTGGTAACACTTATGATATTTGTTTGAGTAATTTGGCTAAGGTACTAAAGAGATGCAAAGGTACGAATCTTGTCCTTAACTGGGAAAAATGTCATTTTATCATTAAGGAAGGGATTGTTAGGGCATAAAATCACAAAGAGAGGAATTGAAGTCAATAAAGTAAAGGTGGACGTTATTGAAAGATTATCGGCCCCAAATAATGTGAAAGGAGTCAGAAGTTTCTTAGGCCATACTAGTTTTTACCGAAGGTTTATCAAAGATTTCTCGAAAATTTCTAAGCCATTGTGTTTGTTGTTAGAGAAAGATACATTGTTTTATTTCAACAAAGCATGTTTGGAAGCTTTTAAAAATCTGAAAAAACGGTTAATCTCAGCCCTAATAATCATTACACCTGATTGAAGCTCACCTATTGAGTTGATGTGCGATGCAAGTGATTATGTCGTTGGAGCTGTGATAGGTCAAAGAAGAAACAAAGTGTTTCACCCTATTTACTATGCAAGTAGAACTTTGACGAGAGCCCAACGCAATTATACGGTAACAGAAAAGGAACTCTTTGCTATAGTTTTTGCTTTTGACAAATTTCGCTCATACCTTATAGGTACCAAAGTTACAGTATTTACTCACCTTGTGACAATTAAATACTTGCTCATGAAGAAAGATATGAAACCAAGGCTAATCCATTGGATACTTTTACGACAAGAAAGGTATTGAAAATCAAATAGCTATCTGTCGAGGTTGAAACAAGACGAGGTCACCAGACACGGCCGTGTCACAAACCGGGTGGACATTCGAAATGGGATCACATGGCCGTGTTCCAGGCCATGTCTGACCCCGTGTAACTCTCTAACTTGGGTCACACGGCCAACACACACACCTATGTGGCTAGCCCTTGTGCCCTAAAAATGGCCATACACGCTTGTGTGCCAGGCTGTGTGCTAGACAGTGCCAAACCTATAGGGTATACAGACTTATGCCACATGGCCAAGTCAGACGCCCGTGTGTGAGGCCCTGTGGAGCATACTGAATTGGTCTCAAATTCATCACTAGGGGACACACGGCTGTGTAGCATGACCGTGTGTCACACACAACTGAGACACACTCCCATGTCTCTGTCCGTGTAGACAAAAATAGGTTTTTTACCAAGCCATTTTGCCAAGCATTTTGCACATACATATACAAACTCAAATAGTTCCATTTCAAGACATAATAAAGCATCCAAATATCATCAACCAATATTCAATTCTTTCCATTTCATTACCAACAATAGAAATCACAAATATGCCACAATTTGCCATCTAATTACATATCTAATTCACATATACAATTCAATTAACTAAACCATTCCAAACATGCATTATCATTCACCAATTCACAAGGACATAGCTTCCCAATTTATCAACCCCTTTAGCAATCAAATTATCTAATATCATTAAGCATTATAAATTCAACCTCAATCACACAATATAGGTCAATTACCAAACTCAAAATAAAACCATTTGCACATTTATAAACATCATCAAATTCATCATCACAAGCCAACTCAAATGGCCAAAATACATTTTCATCAAATATACCAAAATGACTCAAGCCTATACATGCCATATACCATATTTACACAACTTCAAAAGTACCAAAATAGATGACTGATATTGTGATGAAGTCTCTAGCGATCCCTAAATCCAAACTAGCTTCGAATTAATATAAAGCATAGAAAAATAAACAAAGTAAGCTATAAAGCTTAGAAAGTTTGTATGTAAATATGAAATAATCTTATCATTCATTAGCATTATAAAATAGATAACATAAATTGCATTTAAAGCATCAAACAATGAGTTAATGTAAAGTTTTACCACATATTAACTCATAAGTTCTCAACTTCTTTAACTCATTACTTAAATAGTTTTACATACGTACTTGTACCGATATGTATCTATTTCTCACCAATTCTCTTACCAAACCACTATGGGCTTATAAATGCGTACAGTACTAGTACATTAATTTTTCGATGCCATAGTCCAACTATGTTCTTACACGTATATTGTCATGACCCTGTCATGGTCTTACATTCACATGCCATAACCTAGTTATGGTTTTATTTTCTGATTGCCATAGCCCACATATAGTCTTAATTAACAACTCGTCTTACTGTACATTTAATTTAAGATATCTAAATTTAACTACTAGGATAAATACAACCTTAATTCCATCCATCAATTAAATAAATGCACATTTAAGTTCAATTATAGGAACTTACCTAGTGTATGGAAATGATAGAATCGACCGCCTATTCAATTACTTTGCTTTTTGATCTAAGTCTAAAATTCTCTTTTCTTGATAATTGAACCTTGAAGACTTTCACTAAAGCTATGTCTTTATTTCTCAATTTTGAACCTCTCGAGCTAAAATTCTAATAGGTTCTTCATTGTATGTCATATCGGGTTGAATCTCAATTTCTGATAAAGAAATCACATAGGATGGATCAAATTTATATCTGCGCAACATTGACAAATGAAACACATTGTGGATCTTTTCTAATTAAGTTGGTAAAGCTAACCGGTATGCTACTGGCCCTATTCTTTCAATAATCTCATGTGGTCCAATGAAACGCGGACTCAACTGGCCTTTGCGACCAAAATGAAGTACTTTCTTCCATGGAGATACTTTCAAGAGTACTTTGTCATCGATCTGAAATTCAATATCTTTTTGTTTCAAATCAGTATATGATTTCTGACAATCTGAAGCTGCTTTTAAACTATCATGAATTACTTTCACTTTATCTTAAGTCTCCTAAATCAAATCAACTACGTTAATTTATCTCTCGCTAAGCTCGGTCCTATACAATGGAGTTCAACATTTACAACCATACAAAGCTTTGTACGGTGCCATCTTTATGCTCAATTGAAAGCTGTTTTTGTAGGCAAATTCAACTAGCAGCAAATATTTCTCCCAATTGCCTTTGAACTCTAAAATACAACATTTGAGCATATCTTCGAGAATCTAAATTACTCTCTCAGACTGACCATCGGTTTGCGGATGAAAAGCTGTACTGAAATTCAACTTCGTACCCAGAGCTTCTTGTAATTTCTTCCAAAACCGCAACGTAAATCTTAGATCTCTATCTAAAATAATAGAAACTGGCACCTCGTGCAATCTAACGATTTCAGAAATATACAACTTAGCCAATTCATCAAGTGAAAAATCAGTACGCCAGGATGAAATGTGCTGATTTTTTTAATCGATCAACAACAACCCAAATAGCATCTTTTTTTTCGAAGACAAAGGCAATCCCAAAACAAAATCCATAGCCACTTTCTCCCATTTCCACTCTGGTATCATTACTGACTAAAGTAGTCCCGATGGTACCTGATGTTCAGCTTTAACTTGCTGGCAAACTAAACATCTCGATACACGCTCTGAAATGTCTCGCTTCATACCCAACCACCAATATATCTATTTCAAGTCGTTGTACATTTTGGTGCTTCCCGGATGTACAGATAAACAACCATTGTGTGCTTCATTTAAAATATTCTGAGTAAGCTTAGGATTTCTCGGTACACATTCTACCTTGAAACATCAAACAATTTATTAGGTCTGATTTGAAACTCCGAATCAGAAGTCAACTCACACTGAACTCGTTTAACTTGCGATTCATTATCTTATTTCTGGGCTTCATAGATTTGCTGAAGAAATAACAGTCTCGCTTTCAACTCAGCTACAATCGAACCATCATTAGACAAAGCTAACTATGTATTCATCGTACACAAAGCAAATAATGACTTTCTGCTTAGAGCGTCAGCAACTATGTTTGCTTTCCCGGGATAATAATCAATTACTAGCTCATAGTCTTTTACTAATTCAAGCCATCTTCGTTGTCACAGATTCAAGTCTTTCTAAGTCATTAAATATTTTAAGCTCTTGTGATCTGTATAGATGTGGCATTTCTCACCAAACAAGTGATGTCGCCAAATCTTTAATGCGAACACAATCGCAGCCAACTCTAAATCGTGTGTTAGATAATTTTTTTCATGCGACTTCAACTGTCTAGAAGCATAAGCTATTACTTTGCCTTCCTGCATCAATACACAACCTAGACCATTCAACGATACATCACTGAAAATTACGAATTCTTTACCCGACTCAGGCTATACTAACACTGGAGCCTCAATCAATAATGCTTTCAACTGTTCGAAACTCTGCTGACACTTCTCAGACCATTCGAACTTTACATCTTTCTGAAGTAATTAAGTCAACGATGTTGTAATCATAGAGAATCCTTTCACAAAATATTGATAATAGCTAGCTAGTCCCAGAAAACTTCGGGCTTTAGATACATTTCTCAGAGGTTTCCAATCTATAATTGCAGAAATCTTGCTCGAGTCAACTCTAATACATTCGGTTGAAATGATATGCCCCAGAAATCCAACCTCTCGAAGCTAAAACTCAGATTTGCTAAACTTTGCAAACAATTTCTTGTCTCTCAAGGTCTATAACACTATTTTCAAATGCTCAGCATGCTCCGATTCATCTCGAGAATAGATTAGAATATCGTCAATAAACACAACAACAAATCTGTCTAAATACGATTTAAATATTTGATTCATCAAATCCATAAAAATTGCAGGAGCATTAGTTAATCCAAAAGGCATAACAAGGAATTCATACTGTTCGTACCTCATTCTAAACGCTGTCTTCGGCACATCAGCATCTTTAACTCACAACTGATAATAGCCAAATCTCAAATCAATCTTAGAAAACACTGTAGCCCCTTTTAACTGATCAAACAAATCCTCTATTCTTGGTAGAGGATATTTATTCTTGATTGTCACTTTGTTGAGCTGTCGATAGTCTATACATATTCTCATAGAACCATCCTTTTTCTTTACAAACAATACTGGTGCACCCCAAGGCGAGAAACTTGGTCGTGCGAATTCTCTATCAGTTAATCCTTGCAACTAAACTTTTGACTCTTTCAACTCAGTCGGAGCCATTCTATACAGAGCTATAGATATCGGTGAAGTTCTCGGTACTAAATCAATAACAAATTCAACCTCTCTGATTGGTGGCAAACCCAGTAACTCTTCTTGAAATACATTTGGATACTCACAAATGACTAGTACTGATTCAATCTTTGATTTTGACATTTTGTATCAAATACATATGCAAGATATGTGACACATCCCTTTTTCACATATTTTTGAGCTAATATCAACGAAATTACAGCGAGTAAACCACTCAGATCATTTGATTCAATCTGGAGAGTCTCATTATTCGGACATTTCAACTCAATTGTTTTTCCTCTACAATTTACTACAGCATCATGTAATGTCAACCAGTCCATACCCAAAATTACATCAAACTCATCAAACGACAAATACATCAAATCAGCCATAAAATAGTAACCCCGAGTCATTAATGGACAATTCTTGCAAACTTTGTCAACCAAGACATATTTGCCTAAGGGGTTCGACACTTTTAAAACAAATTAAGTAGAATCAATAAGTAAATTATCACTAGGCACTAAGTTCACACATATATATGAATGAGTTGATCTGGGGTCTATCAATGCAACTACATCTATGTCATAAAGAGAGAAAGTACCAGTAATAACATCTGGATATGACGCTTCTTCACGTGCACGAATAGCATAAGTTCTGGCAGGTGCTCTGACTTCAGATCTTACAATAGTATCTCGTGTTGCACCTCTACTACCAGTTACATTTCCAACATTATGGAATGGGCAGGTGCTCTAGCTTCAGATCCTACAGCAGTATCTCGTGTTGCACCTCTACTACCACTCACATTTCCAACATTATGGAATGGTCTTTCTCTCACAGTTGTGTTGCTTGATCTTACATTCTGATATTTATCTTTCTCATCAAGCTTAGGACAATCTCAAATGAAATGTTTGTGCGAGCTACATCTAAAAAAAGCTTTGTCATTCATTCTTCACTCTCCAGAATGTGGTTTTCCACATCGTCCACATTCAGGTTTATTTGGTCTAGCATTACCCATACGTGCCATTGACATAGCTGGAGTTTTTGAAATCTTAAATTGCCTCTCATGAACTCTATTAAAGTGCTCTGTTGATGCATTTGATCAACTATAAACATCTCATGATTTCTCAGATAAAGAGTGATAGGGTTTATTCCTCAATCTCTTTCTCGAATCTCTAGCTTCAAAATCAGCCTTTCTTTTTTCTTTGCCCAGTTCTTCAACTTTGCAAGCAAGACCGACAAGTACCACAAACTCTTTCAACTCTAGAATTTTGACTAGTAATCTAATATCTTCGTTCAATTCGTCTTCAAATATTTTGCACATAACAGCTTTCGTTGAAACACATTCTCGGGCATATTTACTGAGCCTCACAAATTCTCATTTATATTCTGTCACGGACATACGACCCTATTTTAATTCTAGAAACTCTTTACATTTCTAATCAATGAAACTCTGGCTAATATATTTCTTTCTGAACTCAGATTAGAAGAAGTCCCACGTAACACGTTCTTTCGGTACCACCGATGTCAAAGTATTCCACCATTGATACATAGTGCCTCTCAACAAGGATAAAACACATTTAATGCACTCTTTGGGTGTACACGACAACTCATCAAATACTCTGATTATATTTTCAAGCCAAAATCCAGCTCTCTCTAGATCATTGTCAACTGTAGCTCTGAACTCTTCAGCCTCATGCTTACGAATTTTATCAACTGGGGGCTTATTCAAACGTATAGGATCAATAACTTGAGGAACTACGAGGATTGGTTGAAGAATTGACGGGGGAGGAGGTTGTTGAGTAGTTGGATTTGTCTAGATATATTGAGTGAATCACTCGTTCATCATTTGGGAAAAAGGTTTCTTTAGCCTCACCTCCGTGACTACTCGACATGGGTCTAGATTCAGAAAGATTGTCCCTTGAGATGGAGCTGGTGCATTACTCTCAACATCATCTACTACAGCTCGTTCGGGATCCATTACTATATGAAAACATAGTTTATAATGTTAGGAATCATCAAAATATAATAAGTTATATATGGCATGTATAGCTGGATTCTCACACATACTATGTTAGTTCTAGAATCAACTAAACCATAGCTCTGATACCAATAAATGTAACACCCCTTGCTTTTATTCAACGCCGGAATAGGGTTAAAGAGCATTATTGGCTTACAATACATTTAAACATATTTTTCTCATACATTCAATCATTACATTCAATCATCACACAATCTCAAACAATTTATCCCTTATACAAGTCTACAAGGCCCTAAACATGCTTTGGGAGAGGTTAGGGACTAAACTGATAACTCAAGAAACTTTTACGAAACTTTGAAAATTTTTTTCAAAATAGGGGACACACACCCGTGTGGCTAGGCCGTGTGTCTCACACAGCCACTAGACACGCTTGTGTCACAAGCATGGGAGCACATGGCTGTGTCCGAACCCGTGCCCGACCCCATGTAACTATCTGACTTGGGTCACACGACCGACACAACCACCCGTGTGGCTAGCTCGTGTGCCCTAGAAATGGCCATACACGCCCGTGTGCCAGGTTGTGTGCTAGGCTGTGCAAAACCTGTAGGATATACTGACTTATGCCACATGGCCAAGTCACGCACCCATTTGTGAGGCCTTGTGAAGCATACTAACTTGGTCTCAAATTCATCACTAGGGGACACACGGGCGTGTAACATGACTGTGTGTCACACACGGCTGAGACACACGCCCGTGTCTCTATCCCTGTGGACAAAAATAGGCTATTTACCAAGCCATTATGCCACCCACATTGCACATACCTATACAAGATCAAATAGTTCCATTTCAAGACACAAATAAGCATCCAAATGTCATCAACCAATGTTCAATCCTTACCATTTCATTATCAACAATACAAGTCATAAATATGCCATAATTTTCCATCTAATTACATATCTTATTCACATATACAATTCAGTTAACTCAACCATTCCCGAAATGCATTATCATTCCAATTCACAAGGACATAGCATCCCAAATTATCAACCCTTTTAGCCATCAAATTATCTAATATCATTAAGCATTATAAATTCAACCTCAATCACACAATATAGGTCAATTACCAAACTCAAAATAGAACCATTTGCACATTTATAAGCATAATCAAATTTATCATCACAAGCCAACTCAAATGGCCAAAATACATTTTCATCAAACATACCAAAATGACTCAAATCTATACATGCCATATACCATATTTACACAACTTCAAAAGTACCAAAATAAATGACCGATAGTGTGATGAAGTCTCTGACAATCCCCGAATCCAAGCTAGCTTAGAATTACTATAATACATAGAAAAATAAACAAAGTAACCTATAAAGCTTCGTAAGTTAGTATGTAAATATGAAAGAATCTCATCATTCATTAGCATTACAAAATAGATAACATAAATTGCATTTAAAGCATTAAACAATGAGTTAACGTAAAGTTTAATCACTTATTAAGTCATAAGTTCTCAACTTCTATAACTCGTTACTCAAATAGTTTTACGTACATACCTATACCGATATGTATCTATTTCTCACCAATTCTCTTACCAAACCAGTCCAAGCTGATAAATGCTTACGGTACGAGTACATCGATTTTCTGATGCCATAGTCCAACTATGGTCTTACACATATATTGCCATGGCCCTGCTGTGGTCTTACATTCACATTCCATAACCCAGTTATGGTCTTATTTTTTTATTGCCAAAGCCCAGCTATAGTCTTAATTGACAACTCGTCTTATTTAAACAGTACATTTAATTTAAGATCTCCAAATTTAACTAATAGGATAAATACAATCTCAATTCCATACATTAATTAAATAAATGCACATTTAAGTTCAATTATACGAACTTACCTTGTGTACGAAAATGACGGAACATATCAACTATTCAATTGCTGAAACACCCGCACCCATATTCATCGTCGGAATGGGGTTATAGAGCATTACCTGACTCACAATACAATTAAACATACTTTTCACGTACATTTCCTCAAATCATACAATCATCATTCCATCTCAATCAATTTGTCACTAATATGAGCCTACGAGCCCCTAAACATGCTTTGGGAATGATTAGGGACTAAACTGATAACTTATAAAACTTTTACAAAACTTAGAAATTTTTCCTCAAAATAGGGGACACATGTTCCATGTGGCTAGGCCATATCTCTTAGACGGCCATCAGACACGCCCGCGTCAAGGGCCATGTAGACATTCGAAATGGGAGCACATGGTCATGTCTCGGCCTATGTCCGACCCCGTATAACTCTCTGACTTGGGTCACACGGCCAACACATACGCCCGTGTACCAGGCCGTGTGCTAGGCCATACCAAACCAGTAGGGTATACTAACTTATGCCACACGGCCAAGTCACACGCCCGTGTGTAAGGCCGTGTGGAGCATACTGACTTGATTTCTAGAACCACACCAGGGGACACACAGCCGTGTAACATAACCGTGTGTCATACACAGCTGAGACACCGGCCCGTGTCTCTACCCATGTGGAGAAAAGTAGTGTAATGCCCCTAACCCGTATCCGTTGCCAGATTAGGGTTGCAAGGTATTATCGACCAAAACACAGCTCAGAATAGTTTTTCAATTTAAATCATGCACAAAATTATATTAACTTAATCACGAAATTTTTAAAACTCGAATAGTAACCAACAGCTCAATAATATAAATCACATTCGCACATATGAACCACTTAACCAACTAAAAAACCAAACATGATTTACTACTTATAATACATAAGCAATTCATGCTTTAAAATTTAAACATATTAATGTTATTAACCATATTCGGTGACAAATAGGCAAATCATATTACACCCATTTCACATGCTCAAAACTGGTCCAAATTTCATATACTTAGCCATTCATCTCATCATCTATTCGGCTAGCAAATTAACCTAAATATTTTTTACCTATTTCATCATAGTAATATTTATCAATTAAGAACAATTGACAATTCAAGCATACCTATTTCGTATGCAAATGATCATATTTTAACCTCATATACCAGCCATTCAAACAACCATCTATTCGATCATCAATACAACATTCAAAAATTCATACCATTTCCATCTTTCAATCTTAAGCTTAACATACTATCTCAAAAATTTAATTTCAAAGCGACTATGTCACTTATAGCTATTCAAATGCCCATCAAACATACTCAAAATATACTCATCATTTTCCATCATGAACCATACCTAAAACCCAACCATTCAAGTGTAATATATATGTATATTTTTCCATTACAAACCGAATCAACTTAACCAATACACAATCAAATATATATTCATCATTTTACCTTATTACCAAGCCAAATTATACCACTTTTCATTATTCCAAAATAAGCTAACTATAAAGTCGATTATACAACATACTTAACATTTCTTATTACCAAATCATATTACCAACATCACAAACATATTTACCATGAAATATACTCCCAAAATAAGCTTAAGACCTGACCGAATACACACAAGCATTAACATCATGTTCGAGCCATTTTCGGATGGCTATATATATACACAATTTCAAAACCAATTAGATTAAAAAGTAGCCTATACATGCCATATGCCATAAAATTCAAGCTTTCAAAGTAATGAAATAGCGATCGATAGTGTGATGATGTTCCAAGACAATCCCTAAGCTCGTAACTAGCTTCCAAAATCTATAAAACATCGAGTAAATGCACAAAGTAAGCTTGAAGAGCTTAGTAAGCCATAAGCAAATGAATCATCAAAGGAACATTTATATTTTAATTCTAGTTGGCCGAATATAACCAATATCACAACATACGTAATCACCTTTTATCATGTAAAATTCATTTTACCACATCAAGTACTATACTTAACTTAATCTTTCATGAACATATAAACTACACACTTACCTGAATCATTTAGCTTAATTTCACACTCAATCTCGACTCGATATTGCCCGTCGAACCATTCAAAATGATAAAGGATACACAGAAATCATATTATCTCGTACAATGCCATATCCTGGATATGTTTTCACATATCGATGCCACTATCCTAGACAGGGTCTTATATGAATCGTATACGATGCCAATGTCCCAGACATGGTCATACATGTAATCTCATATCGATGCCAATGTCCCAGACATGGTCTTCCATGAAATCACACCTCGAAAATCCTAATGTCATGACATACGTATCCTATACTATTCCTATGGTTTGTACGAAGCTTTCAAACATCGTAATTCAATTAATTCAAGCTTGAAACAAACCATCAAATGCTCAATCAATTCGGTGTAAAATTTGATTTAAGCTAAATCAAATGTCTTTGCCACCCAAAATTAAATGTACCTACAAGACATCAATTTGCACCATCTTAAGACATAAATAGGCATTTAAACTAGCCAATTCAAACATGAATCCTGCATATTCTAGACTACATTTCTCAATACACACAAGTAGTCAAATAGACCAATTCATTTATACCAACATCCCACAACCTTAAATCATCAATATAGCTACTCAAAAATATGCATTCTTTACTTTGGTTCACTAGCAATTAACATTACGAATATCAACATTCAACCATTTAACAATTTCCATATCAACCATATATGCACATATATGCACATAACCAATCCACTAAATTAAGCAATCACCTATGGCCATATTTTCAAACCAAAACATATTTCATTACAAGTTACTATAAATAACCAAAATCACTATCAACCCATAATCAAAATAACTCAAAATACCTATGCGTGCCAGATAATTAAAATACCAAAGTTCTTAAGTACCAAATGATAGGTAGATAATGTGTAGCGATCTCCGACGACCCCTGAATTTGAGCTAGCTTTGAATTCAATATAAAACACGGGAAAATAAACAAAGTAAGCTATAAAGCTTAGTAAGCTCGTATGACATAAACTTAATGCAATCACATAAACATAACTCAATAATTTGAATACAACAATATGTTGCTTTACTTAACTATCAAACCTTTCAAATACTCATTCACAAATCTATATACTTTCATCATCATTTCTTCGATTCAATGTTAAAATAGTTTATACACATACCTGTACCATCTCGTACCAATCTCATATACATTCTCGTCTTTCATTTACCCATCAAACCATTCAGAATAGAAGTCGGATTCTCCAGGGTCTCACACGATAAGTACCTATACCATGGTCCGAAGCCAAATCAAGGTAACTTATCTGAATTACTGATATAATGGCCCGAAGCTAAACCAGCCGATATGCATGGCCCGAAGCCAAATTAGTTTATCTCACACTCGAAGCGCTATATCATTTCCCGAAGCCAACTCAAAGTATCCCTAACGACATATCACTAGCATCTTAAACTATTCCTAAGGTTCAACCGGGCTTCCAACTGTTGAATCATATTCGAATCATTCCCAAACTTGTTAGAAGTCACATAATCAGAATTTATGCTATATCAAAGCATATAAAATACATTTGAAATGAAATAATAACATACGAACTTATCTCGGATGCTAAAACGGTGAATCGAGTCAACTATTCTGTAACTTTATTATTTCCCCAATCTAAGTCTGTATTTCTCCTTTCTTGATCTAAATATATTCAAAATTAACTTATTCAATCATCTATTCATTCAATTTAGTCCAAAACACACTTTAAAACACATTTACACTTTTGCCCCACATATTTCACATTTTTCACAATTTAGTCCTTATTTCATAAAATCACAAATTAATGCAATTTCAATTAAACCCATACTAGCTGAATTACTATTATGCCCCTAGAAGTACATAATTTTCATTTATTTCATATTTTAACCACTAACTTTACACATTTTGTAATTTAATCCTTATTTTGCGTTTTCCTCAAAAATCACTTAACAAAACTTGTCTAACTATCATCAATCATTCAAAATCTATCATCAATCATCAAAATTCATACATATTCATCAATGGTAACTTCCAAAATCTTTAACAGTTTTGCAAAATAGTCCCTGGGCTACCTAGTACTAGATGCAACGATCACAAAAACATAAAAATCATTAAAAACGGAACAAAATTTACTCACCAATTGAGCTACCAAGCTTAGCTGAATCAACACGCATACATGGAGTTCTTTTCCTCTTATTTTCTGTTGAGAAAGTGAAGAAGAAAGATGATACTAATGTTCATTTTATTTAATTTAACTTTAATTTACCAATTACGTATTTAACCTTATTATACATTGATTAAAATTCGTTATACATGTTCATCTTTGTCCACTCACAGTAATTTTGGTCTAGATACAAAATAAGAACCTTAACTTTAAGTTTCTATAGCTATTAGATACTTTTAGCTAATAGAACTCCACTTTTACACTTTACGCGATTTAGTCTTTTTTTACCGAAATAAGCATTCAAACGATAAAATTACTTCACTAAACTTTCACACATACATGCTATCATGTTTTAAACACTTAAAATGATATAAAATAAATATTTTAACCTCAGATTTGTGGTCCTAAAACCACTGTTCTAATTTGACTAAAAACGGGTTGTTATAATTACTTTGTTTCTTCCCCGATCTAAGTCTGAATTCCTTTTTTCTTGATAATTGAACCTTGAAGTAGCCGAATGTTTCAAGCCCTAAAATGGCTTTCTTATTTTCCATACATGGTTGAGAAAGATGAATGAAGCTCATCTTTATGTTTTTTTTTCATTAATTAACCTTTATTTTATAAATTACCATATTAACCTTATTATAAAACCATTTAAAACACCTTAATATATGTCCATATGTGTCCACTCATTATATTAATGGTCTAATTACAACATAAAGACGTTTACTTTAAGGTTCTATAGCTATTAATACTTTTAGCTAATAGAACTTGACTTTTACACTTTACGCAATTTAGTCCTTTTTATCAAATTAAGCATTTAAACGATAAAATTTCTTAATGAAAATTTCACAAAATCATTCAATCACACTGTAGACATTAAAATAATAATAAAATAAATATTTTTACCTTATATTTTTGGTTCTGAAACCACCGTTCTGATTTGACTAAAAATGGGCTGTTACATTTAGAATTGACTTGTGACTTTCTTGAGGTGAAATCCTAGGGGACATAAAAATCTAAAATGACATAGACACTATTTCTTTGGATCGTTTGATCCTTTTCAAGCCAGCCCTATGATATTAGACCCTTGAAACTATAATTTTGAGCTTAAAGGCCTGTTTATTGCAATGAACATGCATTATAAGCCACATTACCATCTTTTAAAGTTATCCTAATTTTGTGCACCCAACTTAACTAAAGTTGTCTTGGTAATAAATATTTGAGGAAATTTTCAAAAAGATGTATGCACTCATGGTTAAAAAAAAGACGAAGGAAGAGCGAAGAAAAGTTTGCTCAGTCTCGAAAAAGGAAAAATGTATGAGCTTGAGTTCAAAATAAGTTTGAGGGAGTTCCAAAGATTCACATAAAGAAAAAGGTTGTATTTTGAGAAATCCAAGACAAAGTTAAAGGTTAAGATTTTGAAACCGAAATGTCTTATCTCTTAAAATCCATACCTTTAACCGAGCCCCATTACAACCTTATAAAAGACCTATTGATTTGATGATTATGTCACCTACATTAATAGAGAGGAAGTACTAAGTTCAACATATGAAGATCATAAATAAGCCTTATGATTGTTTGCTTGAGTGATAAGAAATTATGTTGAATGAATAATGTTATCTATGGCTGTAACATACATACAAACTATGATTCATGTTGGCATATTTTTAAACTTCGTATCTGTAACATCCCAAAATAGGGCCTAAACGGAATAGTGGTTGCGAAACCATGAATTCGAGATAGAAAAGTTTATTTTGATTAATTTTTATAATTTACTAAGTGATTAGATGCATGTGTTAGAGTATCGATGGAAAATTGTATAGGTAGCATGCTTAATTTACCTACTAGGGATTAATTGTAAAAGTTGATAAATATGAGTTTTAGATGCTAAAGAATTAAATTAAAGAGTATAATTGAAGTAGAGGTCCTTAAAGTAATTATACCATTAGGTTTTCATGGACGAAAATGGACATACATAGATAAAAATAACTGAAGTTTTAATGAAGTGTATTTTAGTCATTTGGTAATTAAAAGATTAAAAAAGGAAAAAAGATGGCAAAATGTGCCCATCTTCTTCATTAGGCCAAAATGTCAAGGGTTCTTCATAGCTAGAGTTTTTTCAAGCTTCCAAGCTTCATAGTAAGTGATTCCAAGTCCCGTTTTTAATGTTTTTTACGTTTTTAAAGTCCCGGTAACTTGATTTAGCTTATTCTAGCAATAATTTAACTTAGGGTTCATATTTGGAAAAATACCCATAGGTGAAATATGTTTATTTTGATGTTTTATGGTAGAATATGAAGCTTGAAATGTTAAACGACTTGAGCTAAGCGATTTTAAGCGAAAATGAGTAAAACGACATAATCGGTATTTTTACCTAATGGTCATAAGTACATGTTAGAGTGGGAATTTGATGTTGCCGTAGGTAAATAAATGATCAGCATGTCATAAAATGTAAGAATTAAGGATAAAGTTTCATTTTCGAGCCTTGGGGAAAAAGTGTAAATATACAAAATTTTAGGGGTAAAATTGTAATTTTGCCAAAGTTAGAGTTAAGGACTGTTTTGATAAATGTGAATATTAAATAAGTTAAATATGCTATTATAGATCAAGAAGAACGAAATCCAGGGTTAGACCGAGGAAAGAAAAAGGTTGAGGACTAAATCAAAATATTTGATCGTATTTTGTATGAGGTAAGTTTGCGGTAAATAAATGCAATGTTTTTTTATTTATAATTAATGATGTTATTTTTCAGCATCTATATATTTATTTTGTAAATTTATTCCTTGATGATTCAAGCAAGAATTGACGGAGAAATGATACTTAAAAGTCCCGGTTGAACTTTAGGAATATGTAGGATACAAATGTCATGACATTAGGGTTTATGGATACCAAGTAAGACCATGCCAAGGCATGGCATTGGTAAGTTCTATAAGGCAAGGAAATCATGTAAGACCATGTCAAGACATGGAATTGATAAACTACTATAAGGCAAAGATCCCATGTATGACCATGCCAAGGCATGCCAATGTGAGTTCATAAGGCAAGGATACCGCGTAAGACCATGTCAAGACATGGAAATGGTAAGTTAAAAAGGAAAGGTACCTGTGTATCCTTTGTATTCCATGTGGTTCAACGGAAAATTTAAAGAGTGTACCAAAGGGAAGGTAAGATAAGTCCATATTCGAAAGGTTCAGGTTATCTTAATAATTCATTTAGAATGTTGTTATTTATTTACATGCAAACTTACTAAGCTTTATGCTTACTCCCTTTCTTTTCTCTCTTTTTTATTGTATCGGAAAGCCAACTCAGAAAATCGTAAGGACGTCAGAGATCGTCTCACACTATCAACGAGCTATCTCAGTATTTCGTGACTAGAAATACTTTAAGTTATAGCATGTATAGGGACTTGGCTATTTTGTGTGTATGTCCTTATGATATGATTAAAGAATGGCATGTGAATACTTGTTAATGATTAGCTTATGACATAGCTAAATAAGAACATGTTCTGGTATTATGTATGCCTAAATGAGGTTTGATGTAAAGAAATTATGGAGGAGTAAGAGTTGGCCATGGAACAGTTAGGAAAAGCAGTAGTGACGTGGATTTGCAAAATCACTAAAAATTGTAGAAATGGAATTAAATAGAGAATGAGATATAGAATTAAAGCTTATTGATTCTACTTTCATAGGAAAGAAACAGATAAAGAAAATAAAGTCTATATTATGACATATTTAAATTTTTGTAAGACTGGTTTAGAGTGACTTTGTGATCCCTTGATCCAACTTTGCAAAATCACTAGAAATTGTAAAAAAAAAGAATTATAAGTCATATTGTATATGTCTAGATTTCTTAGTGGGTCTATGTTCATTACAAACAAATGTAAATGTTATCCAAATTTTTTATAATGAGATAATCGATTTTTAGTGAAGAGAGGTCATGTCTACTAAACTGCGAAACAGGGGAAACTTTAATGAATAAACTGTACTAATTGGCCAGTAACACCCCGAATTTGGGCCTAGAAGTATTGGGCCTTGAGTGGGGGTCCGTAAGGAGGTTGTATATAGGTATTTAATTGTGCAATGAAATGAAACAATTAAATGTTTGTTTTAGTGGTTAATGGCTTTGAGAAGTGTTGGAGAAATCTTGGGTTTAAACTTGGACTTTAGCAAAAATTTTGGTATTAAGTTAAAAAAAAACTTGGATGCTTGGATGAGGACCTTTTAAATTATTGTGGTAAATAAATGACACAAGGAAGCATGTAGTCTAATGGTTGTATAGGAACCTGGGTTCAAGCCTTGGCTCTTGCAATTTATTTTGGTTTTTTTTAGGGAACCTGGACTTTGGCCTTTAGACTTATAATTAATTGGGGATAAAATATGACACAAAAAGCCTTGTGGTTTAGTGGCAAGTAGCGTGTGGAGCATCTGAGGGGAGGCATGGGTTCGAATCCCATGGCAAGCAAGGAGCATTTATTTTGCTAACAGGGGGCGGCAAGAGTTGGTGTTTAATTTAAACTCTGATGTTGGAGGGATCCCACATCGGGAAGCTAACATAAGAGTGGATGTGAAGCTGGCTTTAAATAGAGAGAACTATGGGGAGAGTAAAGGTACCTTTCTTGGCTGATCCCTTTCGCTGTATGGCGTGCTAGTTTGGGTTGGGCGTCGGCTAAGAGTGCTCAGAGCTTGGATTAACTCCAGTCATCAATCAGGTGTGTATTTTTCGCTACTCTAGCTGTAGGATGGCTACTTCGGGCCGCGATGGGCCGAAAGGGGTTATGTGGGCCCAATGGGCCTACGAGCCCAATTGGATAAGTTATTTGATTGTGTAGTAAATATTGGACTAGGCTAGGTGAATATCATATTTGTGGCTAGATTTGGGCTAAAAGGGCCACACGAGCGTGTGGGCCCATTTGGGCTGAGAATAGGCTTTAGGCCCATTCGTATTGTTATCCCTGTTTAGAATACTTTAGTTTACCAAATTACTAAAATGCCCTCAAATTGTAAAATTACCAAAGTACCCTCGATTTATAGAATTACCATTTTACCCTCGATTTACAGAATTACCGTTTTACCCTCGATTTATAGAATTACTATTTTACCCTTGATTTACAGAATTACTGTTTTACCCTCGATTTACAAAATTACTAAAATACCCTTGGTTTACAAAATTACCAAAATACCCTCGATCAGTAAAATTACCAAAATACCCTAGTTTGTAAAATTTCTAAAATACCCCTGGTTTGTAAAATTACCAAAATACCCTCAATTTATAAAATTACCAAAATACCCCTAGTTTGTAAAATTACCAAAATACCACTGGTTTGTGAAATTACCGAAATACCCTCAATTTGTAAAATTACCAAAATACCACTGGTTTGTGAAATTACCGAAATACCCTCAATTTGTAAAATTACCAAAATACCCCTAATTTACAAAGTTACAGAAATACCCTTGACTTTCTAAAAATTATAGAAATACCATTGGTTTACAAAATTACTGAAATACCCTTGGTTTGTAGATTTACCAAAACACCCTTGTAGAATGAAATGAGTAAAATACCCCTATTAGGTAAACAGACCGTAAAGCCCCTGTAGGGTAAAGAGACCGTAAAGCCCCTGTAGGGTAAAGTGACCGTAATACCCCTGTATGGTAAAATGACGAATATGCCCTTATGTTCCGTATGACTCATGTCCTTAAGATTTACATATATTGGTATTGGATTAGTTAAGTTTGAGTGACAGGTGGTGGTTATCGTAGGCGATTGATTTTGGAAACGTTTCAACTTCAACCCGTAGCAGGTGTGTACTAACCCTTGTAAGAGCTTAGATTAATATTTGCTGAGAAGCCGAAATGCTAAAATACCAGTATTTCGGGAACTTGTAATGTTGCGTTTGGGTATAGATGCGATAAATATGATAAGATCGGTGTTTGGATCGATGGAACATGTAAGAACTCAATTTTGTGCACGATGGAAAGTTGGGCCTCAATGGGCTGAAATTGGGCCCAATGGGCTTCCAGACCCATTTGGGTAGAATTGATAGAAAATGGAATTTGGAAAAGTTGCATGTTAACACGGTTAGTATTGTTGTAAAATTTAGGTAAAGTAGGCTAAATCAGCATTCGTAGGGCCCATTAGGGGTGTTGGGCCCAAAAGCCCGAATTTGATAAAGTGGGTTAAAGATCATTGTTTAAACACTCGGAAATATTAATAATTGTAATGAACATGGAAAACCCTGATATTTGGTAAAATTACGAAAATACCCTTATAATGTGAAAAATGACTATTTTGCCCTTGTGGGCAAGTGACTGACTTGGACTGCGAGGTTGACGGATTGATTGTGAATATATGTTGGTGATATGAATGACTTGACTGTGATTGTTTATTCAAATATGAGCATGACATTCTGCATACATGACATGTTGCATTGGGTTGGGTTTTTATATGGATGGAGGAAGTGCAAAAGGGCTTATGCCCCAGTTTATTGAAAAGGGCTTATGCCCCGCCATTAAAAGGGTTTATGCCCCGTTTATTAAAAAGGGCTTATGCCCCGCCATCAAAAGGGCTTTGCCCTGGGCCATCTGCGAAAAGGGCTTTGCCGCAATTATTAAAGAGGCTAGGCCTCCAGATATATGATAAAGCAGCTATGCTGCCAGTGGTGTGTTGGTTGGGTGGGTTGAGTTATTCCCCACATGTTGTGTTGGTTGGTACGGGTGAAGAGTAGCGGATGGTGGGTTGAGTAGTCTCCCCAAATGGGCTTGCATACATTCATTGGTATTTCATGTGATATTGAAATGGGCTTGCATACATCCATTGACATTACATGTGATATTGAAATGGGCCTAAGGGCCATCATTTCTGATGAAAGGCTTGCCCGATGATATGATTTATGAAAAGGCTTCGGCCCAGTATATGTCAAGACTAAATAGGGTTTTGGCCCAGATTGTACCGACATCTTGTGTGTTCACTATTTGTATGTTATTGGGATTACACATCGAGTTTTCGTAAACTCACCCCTGCTTCTAATGCGTGTAATCCCTAAGCTTAGATGGTCTGGAGCTGCAAGGGACTTGGAGATGGCCACACTACTGTTTCTGTCTCTTTTAATTGCAATAAGTAGCTGATTTATTTCTTTATAAGTTTTATCTTATTAATATTATTATTTGGTTTTGGGTTGTAATAAGGTCATTTTAATTATTTTTCTGGGATTATTTTATTTTATACCCTCTATTTTACTGATAACAATCCAAAATGGGTTAGACTTAGGCCGCGTTTTCAAAATGATAATTGTTTTCAAAATAATGCAACAATACAATTAATCGGTTTATCAAAAATATCTACTTAAATGAATTCCAACTCGTTTTTCTCAAAACCTAACCTAGCACCAGAGTGTGGCAATGGTTGTGGTCATGTCTAGGATTGGTTACAATCAAAAGCTTGGTACTTAAGCAGCCTTCTAGGCTCACCTCCTCTGTTTCGGATACCTACTTGGTGCACAGCTTCCATTCACTTGGTTAAGCGTTATCAAACGACGGTTTTTTTAAAACACTAAAACAAAGCGTGGATTTTTAACTTCAATGTGGCACGTCAAATTCGGCCATTACGTCTGGGCTGGGTTTGGGGTGTTACATGGCCAAACCAAAAATTCTGGAAAGATTATGGTAAGAGTATATGTGAGTCTAGTTTCAGGGAAAATTTACAGATTTAAATTTTGAGTTTTTTAACTCGAGTTATAATTAATTTAGTGACTGTTATGCAGATGGATAGTTTTATTCTGAATAGTCAAATAAATTGTTTTGATTTGTGTAAGTAATTGGAAAATTTTTAATATTCCCGGTTTGGTCCCAAACCTTTCCAATTACATGTTTTAGGGCCTCGAAGGACCTTTTTAGGGATTTATTGGATGAATCTGAGCGAATTAATTTTTAAAAGCGAAAAAAAATTTATGCCCTGAACAAGTAAGATAAGTTTGGTAACGCCTCGTTCTTGACTCCGGCGACGGTCTCGGATAAGGGGTGTTACAGTATCAAATTCTATAAATGTTTGCATATAAATTACTTGTTAATAAAGAAGATCTATGAACATGAAGTTATTAATGCATGATTATGGGACAAAGATTGATGCTGCTTACACAGTTAACAATTTTGCCTTAGCAAGACCTTTTTGTTGTGCATAAACATTACTTGGGACGAGCAATGATTTAAGTTTGAGGGTGTGTAAACTAAAAAATATATAGGATTTTTCCTATGTAATTTATCACCTTTTTACTTAAATTTGTTGTTAAAACTAAATTTTTCCTCCGTAATTTATCACCTTTTTACTTAAATTTGTTGTTAAAACTAAGTAATTGTTTAATAAATTAATGAAATATGTGAAAATATGAAATTAGGACATAGAAATTATTAAAATGTGATTTTACGCTTTATTATATAGTTTTGATGTATAAAATGGCTTATTTTCTATTGATTTGAACATAGTATATTTTTAAAACATAAAATGGGTCATGGATGATTACAGTAAATAATAAAATATAAAATTATATTTAATAAATCATTTTAAATGTTTTATTAATAATTTGAGATGTAATTATGTAACACACCAAACCCGTATCCGTCGTCGGATTAGGGTTATAAGGCATTGCCGATCATATTACAACTCATACACATATTCATTACAATTTACAACTAGAAATTTTAATCACATCAATGCTCATAATTTAAGTCAAATATCAAATCTTAAAATCATATGATTTACAATAGCTTAATTAAAAACATAATCCAACATTTATCAAAACAAATTATACATATACAGAACATATAACAAATCAACAACTTCGTTAATTGAATATCAGACCTATTTTTATATAAGTCATGTGCATGTACAAATTATACATCAATTGAAACAAATTCCATTAATAACCTTTTCATTCATTTATGCAGCATTAATGCATTAGTCTATATGAAATTCACATGTTTTTCATATTATCACAAATTAAAACATGCATTCGGTTATATATATATATAACCCATTTCATTACCTTATCTATTCGGCTAACACAACTCATTTGTACGTATTTGTAAACTTACAAACAACAAACATAAGTATATAGTTATACACATATACATGTCCACCATAATATAAATGCATATATATATACATGTGAAGACATATAAGAGCTCAACTATCATATCATGACGGAATACCAAAACACACATATCCTTTATCCTTTTTCCAATCTCTTTATATAAATCTAAGTGTTAATATGTTTGACTTACCATAACAAATAAATCAAGTATCATACATAACATTAATATAGACCATAAGTGAATACCGAATCTACCCTATGCATATATCTTGTTCTTTACCTAACTAATGCATGATTTAAGTTAGCTCAATTAACAACCTTTATATACCATATGGTCGAAACACATAACAAACTCCACAAACATCATATATCTTGGATACGCTCTTACTATAAATTAAAACCAAGACCAAATATATATATAATAGCTGATACATTCATACCATATCCGAAATCATCAACCAACCTCAATGTACAAACACGTAACATAATTTCTAAACATCCATGGCACATAGTATAATAACCAAAATAGACTTAAACCATAATTGAATCAAAACTGAACTCAAACATGGAAGTTAAGCCATTTTCACATGGCTCAAATTATACATAGACCAAATACAATATTTCAAGAGTATAATTCAGCCTATACATGCCATTGATTTGTAAGTTCACTTATAAAAATACTGAAGACTGTTGATACTGTGATAGGCTTTACTGATGATCCCCAAGCTTGTAACTAGATCCAAAATCTATAAAACAAAGACAAACATACACACACAGAGTAAGCTTTTATAGCTTAGTAAGTCATAAGCAAATAAACAATCCAATAATATAATCAACTCAATTAAACTAAACCAAATTATAATATCATTATCACATTTAGTCTCAAACTTACAATTCCATAAATAATATATACCTTTATCATAAATATTAACTTGGCGAATGCTCATATAGTTAATTTAACAAATGATTATTTAACTTTTGAAGCCAAAATGTTGTTAAATAACCAAGTACACATACACTCATATACACAAGCTCATGTATCATATTATAACTTCTTATAAATATACTACTTATGTGGCCGAATATACATGGTCATATATACACATATTCAAGAATCAATTACACAATTTTCATATCATTTATTCACAAAGCCAAATACTTTTACCATGTTCACATACATTTTTCCTTTACTCCATTCAAGACTTACAACAAATATCAAGTATCTCACTTACCTTATTTCAAGTAGAAAATAAACTAATTCATACCTGATCATTTTAGCTCAATTTACACATTCGATCACACTTAACATTGCTCGATGAACCATCCAGAATTGGATAGGACACTCAGATAATCACACATATCGTATAATGCCAACGTCCCAGACGTGGTCTTAAATGTAATCACATATATTGATGCCACAGTCCCAGACAGGGTCTTGCTGGCATACATATATTGAAGTCACATATCGATGCCAACGTATAAACATGGTCTTACTCGCACATATATATCGATGCCATGGTCTTACTCACACATCACATATCAAAATCCTATGTCATGACATATGTATCCTACTATTCCTAAGGTTCATACGGGGCTTTCGAAAGTTGTATCTCAGTCGAATCAAACTCACAAACATAGTTGCCAAGCTTATATACATTCAGCTATTGCATATATTGTAATGCCCTAAATTTTGGGCCTAGATGAATTGGGCTTTGGGCTTGGGGTTTCATAAAATTTTTAAGTGAGCAAGAAAATGACAAAAGACATGTTGGCTTTAAAGGTTTAAGGAGTTTGAAGTGTCTAGGTTTGTTGGAGAAGTTCTGGGCTCGAGTTTTGTGGCAGAGGAATTTTAATTTAATTATTAAAAGAATCAGGGCTGGCAAGTAGTTGGGCTTTTAAATTAAGATAGGGGAAATAGCATCAAAAAGCCTTGTGGAAGAGTGGCTAAGTGATGCCACTTAGAGTGCAGGGAGGTGGCATTAGTAGCTAGCAAGGAGGTCCAAGGTTTGAATCCTAGCTTAGTGTTTTTAGAAGTTTAATTTTGGCCTTCTAGAAGGATGGAAGTGGCGTGAAGATGGACTCTAATGGGAGTGTTCAGAAGAGAAAATTAAAGAAAGGATCAAGTGAGTTATCGGGAGAAAAATGAGGAGATAAGAAGGGAGAAGTGATAGAGCTGAATAAGGAATTGGGCATGGGAAAATTTAGCTATAAGGCTTATAAATAGGTGTCGAATGCTACGGTATGAAGCTAATACTGAAATCTTTTTCTCACCTTGTTGCCAGAAATCCTCCCTAAAAGCCGAAAACCCTTTTGTTTTCTTATTTTCTTCCTGCCGATTTCTATTCTTCTCAACATAATTCTTTTTTCTGATTTCTTCTTCTACTCTTCTTCTTTAATTTATACCAAATAAATTTTATTCACCATACTAAGTTTGAAAGCCAAGAAGTCGATTTCCTCAAGGGCCGAATACTCTTTGACCGAATCTAATGTAAGTGTTGCTCTTCCAATCAGGTTTATTTGCTAAGGATCGAATATTGTCCCTCACTCTTTCTAATTAACTGTGGTAGGGAATTAGTATCGGATATCAAATCTTAGCTCATTGTCCAATTGCTCCTTAGGGTTGCGGTATTGTTAAGTATTCCTCTCCCATTGGCTAAGGTGGCCGAATGTTCATAGTTAAGGTAAGAGGACTTGTGTTGGATATGAGTCATCTATTAGTCTAGTTTTAATGAGTAAGATTAATGCAAATCTAGGGAGTATGTGATCAAGGAAAGCTATTAAGGATTGGTGTTCAAGGTAAGGTTAAGGTGAGGTTTCGATTTTTGGGTAAAATATGTATTAAGCATACAATTAATTGAAGGGTGATATCTTTTTTAGGTTGGTGGCTAAGGGATTCGCAGCATGCTTGCTTACCAGGTGTGTACATACACCGCACACACACTATGAATCGGAAAAAGCTGTGAAATGCCGAAAAGTCGAAATGCTAAAAAGCCAAAAGTTTGGCTAGATAGTCTTACGTGTGCGAAAAAACTCGTAAGGGGGAGACCAATAGGTTGCTTGAGACACATGGGCGATTTCATGGACTTGGGTTGTGATTTGGCCATACGGGCCAGAATGGGCTAAATGGGCCCGATGGGCTATTGGGCCCATAATAGGCAAAAATTGAATATTGATGCTATGTGATATGAATTTATATGTAAGCATGAATATGAATGTGACTGGGCCTAACGGGCCATATAAATGTGATTTGGGCCTAATGGGCCATATACAGGTGATTTGGGCCTAATGGGCCATATGAATATGATTGGGCTTAATGGGCCAGATACAAGTATGTGAACTTATTTGGGCATTGTAAGGGGTTTTGGGCCTAGTATATGATAACTATATAAGACTTAATTAATTAATTAAGACCCTGGACAAGTCATAGGGTTAAAGTGTGGCAACGGGTATATGCATGCCTAAGATTGGATCTAGGGAGAGCTTGGTACTTAAGCGGTCTTAATGACCCACCTCCTCTTCCCTGGAATCCTACCTGGTGTATAGTATTCGTTCACCTTAGCTCGTGGGGCTTGTTCATGGGCGAAGGTAAGTGAAAACTGTAATTAAAGGAAAATTACTGAAATGCCCCTAAAGGCAAAAATGACCAAATTACACCTAGGTGTTGAATGTAAGTTTTGTGGATGTGAGATGCATACATATGATGTTCTGCTTAGGTTGCATATGAGTTGGGAATTATGGTACGGAGGAAGTATATAAGGATCGCATGGTTGCCTGACAATCGTGGATCTACCGACGGCTTTTAAAGCCCAATATGTAAATGAAGGTAGTTTCGCAACCGGGCTACCATTAGTGTGGGGGCTGGGTGGGTCGATATTTATATCCCCACATGGTATGATGAGGAATGGAGTTGGTGTGTACCGGATAGATAATTTGAATGGGATTGCATTGCATGTTTGATGTATGATGATTTTTGAATGCTTGTTTCCCATCGAGGGTTGTTCACACTGAGTTTGTGAATAACTCACCCCCTCTTTTATTTTATTTTTAGGAGATGCTCAGTAGACGGTTCGATGTTTGGAGGGACTCTGGGTGGCCAGCTAGCAAGATAAATTTGGATTTTTTTTTTAGCTTATAAGTTTTATTTTACTAAGTATGTTTCAGACCAGATTGTAATAAGGTTTTCATTAAGCTATTATTATTAATTCCATTGTAATTACAAGAAGTTGAACATGGGTTTCTTAAATTATAGTATGTTTTCTACGTTTCCGAAACTTAATTTATAAATGATAAGTTTTCTTAAATCAAATGTTTTAAACAAGCCTTTCACAACTGAAAGGTGTGTTTATTTTTAAGTTAATTAATGTTTCTTTTGTTTAAGAAGGGTTTTCAATGAAAACACAGTTTTCGCTAAAACACTTCAATATGACACACCGGATTCGGCCATAGCGTCTGGGCTAGGTTTGGGGTGTTACATATATATATTCACATATTTCATTTCAACATATATAGTTCACATTTAATTAAATTAACAACGTCTATTTGCTTATAAACTTACCTCGGACGATGAAAAATCGAAACAGAACTGCTAGTCCACAACTTTAGTTTTCCCCCAATCCAAATCCAATTTTCTCTTTTCTTGATCTAAATTAATATAAATTTAACTTATTTAATCAAATATTCAATCAAATTCATCCAAAAATACATAAATGGATAAATTACCATTTTACCCCTGACATTTTACATTTTTTACAATTTAGTCCAAATTGCATAAAACACAAACATGAAAACTTTGCACACACCATGCTTAGGCCGAATACTCCTAGTGTTCATACAAGTCCACACATTTCATTTATTTCACATTTTATGTAATAGCCCGATTTAGACCCTAATCAGAACAGTGGTTTCGGGACCACGAATTCGAGTCAGAAAAATATTTTAAAATTATTTTCAGTGTTTATTTTGTGTGAATTTATGTCTGTGAAATTTTCGAGATTTAATTTTGTCGTTTGAGTGTCTGATTAAATAAAAGGACTTAATCAAATAAAATGAAAATTAGGTGGTTATTTCTAAAAGAGGCTGAATTGCACTGGGCTTTTTAAATGGAAGACTTTATGTTGCAATTAGCCCAATATTAAGTAAAGTGGATGGTAATGGGTAAGTTATATATGATTTTATAATTTTATAACTAAGGCTATAATAGTAAAATAAATAATAATAAGTATATAATAAAACATATTGTAACACCTCTAACCCGTATCAGTCGCCAGATTGGGGTTACAAGGTATTACTTGAACTAAATATCATTTTTGTTTTAGCATTAATACATGCACACACTTGGACTAACTTTTAAATCAAACTATTATTAATATCACATAGCCAATTGTAACTTTGACACAATCTAGTACAATATTAAAACATATAAACTTTATAAGTCAATATCTATATATATGTATTCAAAAGCATGAATTACCCATATCAAGCCTTGAACATGTTAAAATAAACATATACATGTTCGGTTATAACTAAACTACTTTCAATGCCATATCACATATAACTCATTAACCTATAAAACAACCAAAATTCAAATAATCCATTCAATATGCAAAGCAAAAATCGAATCAATCCACTTCATACATTCAAGTCATTAAACAAATTTGATACTCATAAATATATATATATATATATATACCACTCCACCATAACACATTGCCAATTAACCACAAAGAGCTTAATCATAATCCAACAAAATCGAATTTTAGCATGTAAGTTAAGCCATTTTATCATGGCCTTTATGTACAATGCTATCAAAACAACAAAGTCTCCCAAAATATTATCCTATACATGCCATAATGTTAACTTAGGATTAACTAAGAAGGGGTACCAAAACGTTGCTGGCAAGTGTGATGACTTCAAAGATTGTCCCGAGTATGGAGCGGATCAAAAAAGAAATCTAAATAAAAGACAAGTGAACACACAAAGTGAGTTTTCAATTCAGTAAGTCATAAGCCATATAATACAAACAATTAGCTGAATATGTCGATCTAGAATCTAGAAACGTTAATAGATTATCGAAATTATCAATTCAACTACTAGTCAAGTCTTATTGTTAACTCAAGGTATCATATAACCGAATACCTTAATTCCTTCCTGTAATATTTAACAACGATGAAATAGATGTATTCATGTACCTATGTTTAAATTTTCATGTCCCCAATTTCCTATTCGGACAATAGTTTTGCCCTCCATTCAATTCCTGCATTTATTTTATCAACAACCAATTTCCCGCACGTAGTGCTCAAGCAAGGAAATTCATATCCATAGTACCATGTTAACCCGCACACATAATGCCTTAGTAATTCACATACATATTGACATTCCAATCCGAACACATAGTGCCATACAAATCTGCACACATAGTGCCATACAAATCCGCACACATAGTGTCGTACAAATCCGCACACATAGTGCCAAAATCATTTCGTTTAAACAAGTGATTTATTCAATTAACTAAGTATAATCAGTTACATGCCTTTCAATCAAAAGAATACATAAACGAGTGTAATTCTCTCACGATATGCATACACCAATTATGTATAACATAACCAAGTTTAATTGCTTATAGACTTTGTAACACCCCAAACCCGAGACCATCGCCGGTGTCGGACCCGAGGGTTAACAAACCAAGTTCACATGTTTTTGCCCACCAATTTGACATTTCCAGTCAGGCTGGAAAACTGCGTCACTGTCGCCTTAAAAATCATATCTCGAGTTTCAAAACTCGGAAACTGGTTTCGTAAATTTTCCCTGAATTTAGACTCATATATACATCCATGGATTTATTTCTAGGATTTTGGTCGGGCCAATTGGTACAGTTTATTAGTTAAAGTTACCCAAGTTACAGGGATCGACTGCTCTGACCTTCGCGCGGTATAACTTGAATATCTCTCTGCACAGGGCTTTAATGCTGGTGTCGTTTGTTTCTAATGAAACTAGACTCAAAATGGAATCTGTACATATAAGGTATATCTCCTAATTCTTTTTGGATAATTTATAGTGAATTTTTAAAGTTGCGACAGGGAACCCAGAAACCATTCTGGCCCTGTCTCACAATAGCTTTAATATCTCTTAACCTGTAACTCCTATGACCGTTTCGTTTCTTCCATATGAAAATAGACTCATCAAGGTTCATTTACATAGCTTATTCACTATTTGATTCCATTCCTATGAATTATGGTGATTTTTCACATTCACGCCACTGCAGCTGGCAGCATCTGTTTTAAGGTAGGACTTACCTATTTGGTAGTCTCCATGATTCAACTAATCTTGCCATACATAGGTTCATATATGATCATTTTAACCATGCCAATGGCTGATCATATGACCAACATTCCCATTTCCAAACCATAGCCACATCATGACCCCAAATATATATACATACAACCCACAATAAGTCTAAGTTCATGCTCCCTTTTCGAGCCATTTTCGCATGGCCATACAAACTTACATTACAACGTATTTAACAAACAAGAGGTAGTCCTATACATGCCATCTCAAGTTCAACCAAAATTTATACCAAAATGGAGGCTTGATAGTGTGGATGACTTCGACTTCAACGATCCCAAATCCGATTGCCTCGAGCGAAATCTAGAAAACTAAGAGCCAAAGCAACGGGTAAGCATTTTTATGCTTAGTAAGTCTCAAGGAATATAATGAACTATAATTTACAGCAATACATTCACATAGCCAAATGCATCATTTCATTAATACACATTCTTACTTCATACTTCATCATTGTATAAGTTCGCAAAGCATCAATCAATTCAATAACTGAAATTCATTAGTCGATTGAGCGAATGTTGCTCAAACACGCCGACTTTCCAATGCACATATAACGTACCTTATCCTTTGGGCTGTCCGAGTGTACTAATTAAATTCATTTCAGCAACCAACACTCACCTCCAGCCCAAGATTCTTGAATATAACCGGATATAATCACGTGCACAAATGCCTTCGGTCTTAGCCGGATAGAATAACTCATACGAATGCCTTCGGCCTTAGCCCGGATATAACCACTAGCACAATTGCCTTCGGGTCTTAACCCGGATATAATTTCCAGCATAATTGTCTTCGGGCTTAGCCCGGATATCATTCAATTTCTCATGCACACATACATCAATAATCATTGGACATACATATTTCATTTTCGTTACTAAGGCTCAAACACAATTAATATCATTAGCATATTCGCCTCGGGACTTAGCCCGGTGGAATTCAAATACTCATACACACATAATCAATAATCATACACATCCATATTTCATCTCACATAATTCAAGTAAGGTCACTTCTTGAGGACTTACCTCGGATGTTGTCGAACGGCTTTTTCGGCTATTCGATCACCTTTTCCTTCCCCTTGTCCAATTGTGGCCCTCTTAGCTCTTGAGCTTAATTCAAACAAATTCAATTTATTAAAACCTCATTGTGCTTGCTTATGGCCGAATATGACAAGGATTTTAAATGGTCATATGGCCACTCTTTAGCTTGAATACACAATGGTCATGCACATTTTATACTACATCAAGCAATTCAATACAATTTATTTGAGCATCAAGGAAATGCTAAGGCCTTCAATAGGCTACCCAAGGCCGAATATTCATGTACATGTTGAGGTCAATTTTGCACTTAATACCTCACAAAAACAGCATGCAATCTACTAATTTATGCTTTGCACATTGTGGCCCAAAACTTATAATATAGCATCAAGCACTTATATGTGTGTTAGGTCAATTGTGCTTGCAATTTCACAAGCATTCTTCCACATTTTCTTCTTTAAATCAATATATTCATCACTTAGTTCATAACCAAACATAATGTGCAATCATATATATGCATATATGAGCATGGCCGAATTTTCAAGGTGTCCATAGCCATCCAAAACACAAACTTTTAACTAACATGCAAGAAGCATGAATCATGCTCAAGAATGCATCATGGCCAAGTATGACAATCATGCTCCTTTTCAACTTTAATCATGATAAAACAAAGAGAAAACTCAAAATCTTACTCATGAGTAGAAAATCCATCATTGCATGCATCATCATCAAGCTTCACACTTAGCATGCAATGGCTTTATCACTATAACAACTTTGGCCAAATACCATTTCCATGGCATACCAAAGATTTGAGCCATGGCTAACATGCACATCAAGTTAGCAACCAAAACATGCATGAAACTCCCAACACAACCTCATACATACCTTAATCTTGATGCAAACTTAGCCAAATCTCCTTCTAGATCTCTTCCAAACCAAGCATGAAGCAAAAATCCTCCTTCTTCCTTAGTTTTGGCTCAAAGAAAGGATGAACAAAATTTTTTTCTTTCCTTCTCTACAACTCACGGCAATGGGGTATGCCACTCTCTCACACACATTTTTTTTTTTCATTCTTTTCTTACCCATGCTTATTTGTTTACTATTTCTCCCTAATGCCCAACAAAACATGTTTCATGACATGTTTGACCCATATTTCTTTGTCATGGCGGCCATTACTTGTAGAAAGGGGAATTTGACATGCAAGTCCATTATTTTGCATGCATGCTTTAATTAGTCATCACCTATTTTCCTATCGTACTTTCAAAGTTCACTACTAAGTCCTTTCTTATAATTTAGCACCTAATTAATAAAAAATCGAGACACGAAATATTTACGCATACCAATTCCACATACAATAAGTACGGAATATAACACTTAATTATTCTTGTGACTCGGTTTCGTGGTCCCGAAACCACTCTCCGACTAGGGTCACATTCGGGGTGTCACAACTCTCCCCACTCAAGAGATTTTCGTCCCCAAAAGCTTACCGTAAATAGGTTCGGATATCGCTCTCTCATTGAGTTCTCGGTCTCCCAAGTAGCTTCTTCTATCCCGTGCTTGAGCCATAACACTTTCACTAGCGGAACCCGCTTGTTTCGCAACTCTTTCACTTCTCGTGATAGGATACGAATTGGTTCTTCCTCATAACTCATATTAGCTTGAATTTCAATTTCGATGGACTAATCACGTGCGTTGGATCGGATCTATAACGTCAAGCATCAAACGTGGAAGACATCGTGAACCTTTTGAGTTCGGGGCAAAATCAAACGATATGCCACCGGACCGACTCGCTCGATATCTCATATGGCCCAATGAACCTCGGGCTCAACTTGCCCTTACGGCCGAACTCGAGTATTTTTTCCAAGGCGATACCTTGAGGAACACTTTATCACCCACCGATACTCGATATCCTTACGCTTCATATCCGCGCACGACTTCGACGATCAAGGCTATCTTCAAACTTTCACGGATTACTTTCACTTTCGCTCGCATCCCTAATCAAATCCACCGAAAATCTTGCTTTCACCAAGCTCGGTCCAAAACAATGGTGTACGGCATTTACGCCCGCACAAAGCCTCGTAGGGTGCCATCTTAATACTCGATTGAAAGTCGTTGTTGTAAGCGAATTCAATCAACGGCAAATACCGCTCCCATGAACCACTAAACTCGAGGACGCAACATCTTAACATATCCTCAAGTATCCGAATTACCCGCCGGATTGACCATCGGTTTGGGGTGGAAGGCGGGTTGAAATGCAACTTGGTACCCAAAGCTTCTTGCAACTTTTTCCAAAACCGCGAGGTAAATCTCGGATCTCTATCCGACACGATAGAAATAGGCACCCGTGTAATTTCACAACTGAGAAACGTACAATTCCGCTAATTTGTCCATTGAAAATCCGACGACGGGGACAAAGTGGGCCGACTTAGTCAATCGATCTACCACGACCCAAACCGCATCCTTCTTACTTGTCGACAATGGCGGTCCGGATACAAAGTCCATTGTGACTCGATCCCATTTCCACTCGGGTATCGTGATTGGTCAAGTAATCTCAAGGCACCGATGTTCCGCTTTCACTTGTTGACATATTAAACATCTTGAAACAAAGTCGGAGATGTCTCGCTTCATACCATGCCACCAAAATCGACGTTTCAAATCATTGTACATCTTCGTACTCCCGGGTGGATTGCCATTCGGCTACAATGGGCTTCATTCTGAATTATCGAAATGAGTTCAATTCTTTGGGACACACAGACGACTTTTGAACCTCAAACAATCGTCATCGTCGATTTGAAACTCCGAGTCCTTGTTCGAACACACGCGTCTGCTTTTGCAACCAACTCGTCATCGACTTTCTCGAGCTTCTCGAATTTGGTGTGTCAATAATGGTTTGGCTTTCATTTCAGCCACTAACACACCGTCGGATCGGATAGACAAGTGCACATTCATCGTCAGAAGTGAATAACGATTTACGACTCAAGGCATCCGCAACTACATTCGCCTTTCCCGGTGATAGTCAATGATCAGCTCATAATCCTTTAACAGCTCGAGCCAACGTCTTTGTCGCAGATTTAAGTCTCGTTGGGTCATCAAATACTTGAGACTTTTGTGATCCGAGTATACATGGCACCTTTCACCGAATAAGTAATGTCGCCAAATCTTTAAGGCGAATACGATGGCGCCAATTCGAGATCATGAGTCGGATAATTTTTCTCATGTGGCTTTAATTGCCTCGACGACAGGCCACAACTCGACCTTCTTGCATTAATACGCAACCTAACCCAAGTAGAGAGGCGTCGCTATAGATGACAAACTCCTTGCGGACTCGGGTTGCACTAGAATTGGGGCTTCAGTCAAATAAGTTTTCGTTGATCAAGCTTTTTGGCATTTCTCGTCCATTCGAACTTAACATCCTTTTGGAGTAGCCGTCATCGGCGTGGCTATCGTTGAGAAGCCTTTACAAATCGTCGGTAGTAACCGCAAGCCCCAAAAAGCTTGAACCTCAAGAATATTTCTGAGGCTTCCAATTTAGTATGGCTGAAATTTTATTCGGTCGACTCGAATACCGATGCGAGATACCACATGACCCAAGAAGCTTACCTCTCTTAACCGTAACTCACACTTCTTGAACTTAGCATATAATTGCTTGTCCCGTAAAATTTGCAAAGACTAACCGCAGTGTTCAAGATGTTCGGTCTCATTTCTTGAATAGACCAAGATGTCATCAATGAACACGACTACTAATCGATCCAAATATGGTCTAAAGATTCGATTCATTAAATCCATAAATACCGCAGGGCATTAGTGAGCCCAAACGGCATCACCAGAACTCATAGTGACCATATCTCGCTCAAGGCGCCTTGGGCACGTCTCAATCTCGGATTCGCAATTGATAGTAGCCCGATCTCAAATCTATTTTCGAGAACACCGAGGCTCCTTCAGCTTGATCGAACAAGTCATCAATACGTGGCAACGGATATTTGTTCTTTATCGTCGCTTTGTTGTCGACGATAGTCGATGCATAGTCGCATGGTTCCATCCTTCTTCTTCACGAACAACACGCGGCGCACCCAAGGTGAAAAACTCAAGCGAGCAAAACCTCTATCCACCAATTCTTGCAACCGAAGTTTTCAACTCCTTCAATTCCGTTGGTGCCATACGATACGGAGCTATCGAAATTGGGGTGGTACCAGTACCAATTCGATGCCAAATTCTATTTCTCGAATGTGGTAAACCCGCAATTCTTCGGGAAAACATCCGGTATTCACAAACCACGCACGATTCGGGTTTCTTCTCCGATTCCTTGTCATCGAGTACGACGCAAGGTACGCCGCACCCTTTTCTTACATATTTCGGGCCAACATCGCCGATATTTACGGTGGCAACCCTTTAAGTCCGTGGACTCAACCCGAATTATTTCATTATTCGCGACCTCAAATCGATAGTCTTGCTCTTGCAATTTACAACCGCGATCGTGCATGGTCAACCAATCCAAACCAAGAATAACATCGAACTCATCGAATGGCAAAAGCATTAAGTCCGCCGGAAAACAAGAACCTCGAACACTAGGGACTTTTCTTGCACACTTTGTTAACAAGCACGTAATGACCCAAGGGTTTGACACCGAATTACAAACTCGAGAGACTCAATGGGCAAAGTCTTATTGGATGCTAAGGTTTCACATATATAAGAATGAGTAGAACCAGGTCAATCAAAGCAATTACATTTGTATTGAAAAGAGTGAAAGTACCGTAATAACATCCGGAGAGGCAAGATCCTCGCGTGGCGCAGATGGCATAAGTCCTAGCAGAGCACGAGCCTCAGATCCGATGGTAGCATCTCTAGATCCTCTCGACCGCCAACGACATTGCCCATATTTCTAGGTGGCCTACCTCGAGCGAGTGGTAGCACCGGGTTTGCACTCGACTTGCATTCTGCTCATGCATCCTCGGGCAATCCTTCATAAAATGGTCGGCCGATCCACACTTATAGCAGAGCGATCACGAAACAAACAGCTCCCCGAATGCCATTTGCCACAATGTGGACACTCCGTCCTCTCGGCGATCATTTCCGCCACCGGCAATCGAGGTGACTCTGTGGTCACAGGGGTCGATCGCGTCCTCGCCTAGAAAATCCCAAACGCCTCTAGACCGGCGCAGATCATCTCGAAATCTCTTCGATGCTTGTTGAAGAGACTTTCCGAGGACCTCTTTCGAATTCTCCAATCCCCACATCAGCTTTTTGTTTCTCCTTTCTAAGCTCTTCGGCTTTACAAGCTCGCTCAACAAGTACTACGAACTCTCGATCTCGAGAATGCCAACAAACATCCTTATATCATCATTCAGCCCATCCTCAAGCGTTTGCACATAATAGCTTCGGACGAAATGCATTCTCGCGTCATGGCTAAGCCTCACAAACTTTCGTTCAGAGTCAGTAACGGACATAGAACCTTGCTTAAGATCAAGGAACTCCTCCGCTTTTGGTCGATGAATCTCGATCGATATACTTTTTTCGAACTCGGTTAGAAAGAATTCCCAAGTCACTTGCTCTCTAGGCACCACGTAAGTCGAGTACTCCACCAATAGTAGGCGGACTCGCGTAGCAAGGAGATGGTACACTTTAAGCACTCATCGGGTGTACAGGATAGCTCATCAAGCACCGGATAGTGTTATCTAACCATAATTCAGCTCGCTTCGGCATCATCATCATCCGTAGCCTTAAATTCAGTGGCCCCATGTTTTGAATCCTATCGATTGGGGCTTACCCGACCTTATTGGGTCACCACCGGAGGTATTGTAGGTGCGGGGTTGCATTCGTCGGGAATGGAGGTGGTGGAACAGTACCGTGTTGGTTCGAATGTATTGATTAAACCATTCGCTCATCACACTATAAAAGGCTTGCTTAGCCTCGTCATTAGGATTGCTGGCCATAGGTTGAGAGTCCGGCGCTGTCCCTTGCGGGAGCAGGCGCCACACTCTCCACATCATCAGCTATCGCTCGGTTGGGATCGGGATCCATTGCTATAAACAAACATGAAGTCAAATTGTCAGAATTCATCACACTATCGATTCATCATTTAATGGCATGTATAGCTAGACCCCAAACACATCACGGTAGTCCTAGAATCGACTAAACCGTGGTCTCGATACCAATAAAATTGTAACACCCCAAACCCGAGACCATCGCCGGTGTCGGACCCGAGGGTTAACAAACCAAGTTCACATGTTTTTGCCCACCAATTTGACATTTCCAGTCAGGCTGGAAAACTGCGTCACTGTCGCCTTAAAAATCATATCTCGAGTTTCAAAACTCGGAAACTGGTTTCGTAAATTTTCCTGAATTTAGACTCATATATACATCCATGGATTTATTTCTAGGATTTTGGTCGGGCCAATTGGTACAGTTTATTAGTTAAAGTTACCCAAGTTACAGGGATCGACTGCTCTGACCTTCGCGCGGTATAACTTGAATATCTCTCTGCACAGGGCTTTAATGCTGGTGTCGTTTGTTTCTAATGAAACTAGACTCAAAATGGAATCTGTACATATAAGGTATATCTCCTAATTCTTTTGGATAATTTATAGTGAATTTTAAAGTTGCGACAGGGAACCCAGAAACCATTCTGGCCCTGTCTCACAATAGCTTTAATATCTCTTAACCTGTAACTCCTATGACCGTTTCGTTTCTTCCATATGAAAATAGACTCATCAAGGTTCATTTACATAGCTTATTCACTATTTGATTCCATTCCTATGAATTATGGTGATTTTTCACATTCACGCCACTGCAGCTGGCAGCATCTGTTTTAAGGTAGGACTTACCTATTTGGTAGTCTCCATGATTCAACTAATCTTGCCATACATAGGTTCATATATGATCATTTTAACCATGCCAATGGCTGATCATATGACCAACATTCCCATTTCCAAACCATAGCCACATCATGACCCCAAATATATATACATACAACCCACAATAAGTCTAAGTTCATGCTCCCTTTCGAGCCATTTTCGCATGGCCATACAAACTTACATTACAACGTATTTAACAAACAAGAGGTAGTCCTATACATGCCATCTCAAGTTCAACCAAAATTTATACCAAAATGGAGGCTTGATAGTGTGGATGACTTGACTTCAACGATCCCAAATCCGATTGCCTCGAGCGTAAATCTAGAAAACTAAGAGCCAAAGCAACGGGTAAGCATTTTATGCTTAGTAAGTCTCAAGGAATATAATGAACTATAATTTACAGCAATACATTCACATAGCCAAATGCATCATTTCATTAATACACATTCTTACTTCATACTTCATCATTGTATAAGTTCGCAAAGCATCAATCAATTCAATAACTGAAATTCATTAGTCGATTGAGCGAATGTTGCTCAAACACGCCGACTTTCCAATGCACATATAACGTACCTTATCCTTTGGGCTGTCCGAGTGTACTAATTAAATTCATTTCAGCAACCAACACTCACCTCCAGCCCAAGATTCTTCGAATATAACCGGATATAATCACGTGCACAAATGCCTTCGGGTCTTAGCCCGGATAGAATAACTCGCACGAATGCCTTCGGGCCTTAGCCCGGATATAACCACTAGCACAATTGCCTTCGGTCTTAACCCGGATATAATTTCAGCATAATTGTCTTCGGCTTAGCCCGGATATCATTCAATTTCTCATGCACACATACATCAATAATCATTGGACATACATATTTCATTTTCGTTACTAAGGCTCAAACACAATTAATATCATTAGCATATTCGCCTTGGGACTTAGCCCGGTGGAATTCAAATACTCATACACACATAATCAATAATCATACACATCCATATTTCATCTCACATAATTCAAGTAAGGTCACTTCTTGAGGACTTACCTCGGATGTTGTCGAACGGCTTTTTCGGCTATTCGATCACCTTTTCCTTCCCCTTGTCCAATTGTGGCCCTCTTAGCTCTTGAGCTTAATTCAAACAAATTCAATTTATTAAAACCTCATTGTGCTTGCTTATGGCGAATATGACAAGGATTTTAAATGGTCATATGGCCACTCTTTAGCTTGAATACACAATGGTCATGCACATTTTATACTACATCAAGCAATTCAATACAATTTATTTGAGCATCAAGGAAATGCTAAGGCCTTCAATAGGCTACCCAAGGCCGAATATTCATGTACATGTTGAGGTCAATTTTGCACTTAATACCTCACAAAAACAGCATGCAATCTACTAATTTATGCTTTGCACATTGTGGCCCAAAACTTATAATATAGCATCAAGCACTTATATGTGTGCTAGGCGAATTGTGCTTGCAATTTCACAAGCATTCTTCCACATTTTCTTCTTTAAATCAATATATTCATCACTTAGTTCATAACCAAACATAATGTGCAATCATATATATGCATATATGAGCATGGCCGAATTTTCAAGGTGTCCATAGCCATCCAAAACACAAACTTTTAACTAACATGCAAGAAGCATGAATCATGCTCAAGAATGCATCATGGCCAAGTATGACAATCATGCTCCTTTTCAACTTTAATCATGATAAAACAAAGAGAAAACTCAAAATCTTACTCATGAGTAGAAAATCCATCATTGCATGCATCATCATCAAGCTTCACACTTAGCATGCAATGGCTTTATCACTATAACAACTTTGGCCAAATACCATTTCCATGGCATACCAAAGATTTGAGCCATGGCTAACATGCACATCAAGTTAGCAACCAAAACATGCATGAAACTCCCAACACAACCTCATACATACCTTAATCTTGATGCAAACTTAGCCAAATCTCCTTCTAGATCTCTTCCAAACCAAGCATGAAGCAAAAATCCTCCTTCTTCCTTAGTTTTGGCTCAAAGAAAGGATGAACAAAATTTTTTCTTTCCTTCTCTACAACTCACGGCAATGGGGTATGCCACTCTCTCACACACATTTTTTTTTCATTCTTTTCTTACCCATGCTTATTTGTTTACTATTTCTCCCTAATGCCCAACAAAACATGTTTCATGACATGTTTGACCCATATTTCTTTGTCATGGCGGCCATTACTTGTAGAAAGGGGAATTTGACATGCAAGTCCATTATTTTGCATGCATGCTTTAATTAGTCATCACCTATTTTCCTATCGTACTTTCAAAGTTCACTACTAAGTCCTTTCTTATAATTTAGCACCTAATTAATAAAAAATCGAGACACGAAATATTTACGCATACCAATTCCACATACAATAAGTACGGAATATAACACTTAATTATTCTTGTGACTCGGTTTCGTGGTCCCGAAACCACTCTCCGACTAGGGTCACATTCGGGGTGTCACAGACTTACATCGTTTTAGATGAAACGGTTGCAATCGGCTACTCGATATTCTTTGCTTTGCCCTTGCTTGATTCCTCTCCTTTGGGTTCTTGAGCTAAAATAAATAGATTAACTAATTTAATTACATTGCTAGTTAGTTATATCCCATAATATTAATGATTTCATATCATGAGAATCACACGGCTAAAATTTTATTTTTTTTCACCTTAGGCTTTTAAGCCATTCGGCTATTGTTCACCTAAGACCACATTACTATTCATAACCCAATCAATATTTCAATAAAACACCTATATTTATATATATGTACATATGGTAACCACTCATTGCTAATTCTTCACATATATATATAAATTTAATAATTTCCATTTCATCTTATAACCATCGTTGTTCAAGACATTGAATCTTCAACTAAAGTTTATCTAATGTCTTAAGGCCGAATGCATATAAATTTTTAGCATACATATAAAGTTTATACTTTAAATAATTTATTCACATACTAACAAGCCGAATATCATCTTCACTAAACATTTAAACCATAATTCCTTAACAATCTTTTCACTTTCGGCATTATCACTACCAAAATAACAATTGCACATCACTTTGTCATTTAACACAAAGTTTCAACACATAACCACCTTGACGGAATACTTCTAAAAACTATCAAAAGCTCGACATTTGTTCATACCATCATTTAAGTTCACCAATATCTATTTAGCTAGCTTATTTTCACCTTTCTAATATTTCTATCCAAAACATAAAAACACTATCTTCTTAGCATTTATCCATTATAACCGAATGCACATTTTGTCACCAATTCAAAAAAATTTACATATGGGTTATAAGAAGAGCTTGACTACTAACTCAATTTTCATAAAATTTAATAAAAATAACATAAAATCCTACCTTAATTAACCCTTAAGATGGCCGAATGCCCTTGACATTTTCCTTCTTCTTTCCCTTATGTTTTCAGTAATGAGGATGGAAGAGAAACATTCTATTTCCTTCTTTTTATCACCCCCACTTAATATATTATAACTTATTTTATATTATAACATATTTCCATTGTATAATCTATTATTATAAAAAGCATATAATTATTGTATGCCAACCCTATTACCGTACCCATAATTTAAAAAGGTAAAATAGACATGCAAATCCACCCTTTTAGTAATTCAACAAATTAATCCCTTGGACATTTACCTACCACATTTTTAAAGTTCTCAAACAAGTCCTTTTTAGCAAATTTTACGTCCAAAAGACAAAAATTAAAATACCAAATTTTCAAACATATTAATTCAGTCATTAAGCATATAAAATATATGCAATTAAATAAAAAATTAAATTTTTATGACTCATTTTTGTGTTCCTGAAACCACATTCCGACTAGAGTCAAATTAGGGTTGTCACACATATAATAATAAACTATGTTCATATTATTATTTCCATGGCCGAAACATTAAAACAAAAGAAAAGAGAAAAAAACCTAGGGTTCGGCTCTTTCAAGCTTGATTCAAGGTATGTTCTAGCTTAGTTTTTGATAATTTTTACGTTATTGAGATCTTTGTTTCGAGTACTACGAAACCCAAGCTTTAATTTTTTATTTTGATTAATATTTTGAGTTATGCCATTGTTGATAGCTTGCGATTTTTTTTTTTTGATGATGAAATATGAAAGATATGTTTTAGATTAACATATTTTGTATTGGAGTTTTTGATGATTTTGAGTAATTAGGACTAAATTGCAAAAATAATAATTTGAGGGACTAAAATGTGAAATAAATTAAATATATGGGCGTTTATGAACACTAGGAATATTCGGCCAAACATGGGTACCTTGAAATTTTGAATATTTTTTGTTTTTGCCATAGGGACTAAATTGTAAAAAGTGTAAATGTCAGGGGTAAAATGGTAAATTTCCCATTTATGTGCTTTTGGAAAATTTTAAATGAAAATATGTTTGAATGAGCTTAATTTGAATATGTTTAGATCAAGAACCAAAGAAATCAGATTTGGATCGAGGGAAAACGAAAGTTGTCGACTAGCTGCCCTGTTCCATTTTGTATCGTCCGAGGTAAGTTTATAAGTAAATAGATGTGTTTAATTGTAGTTTAATATTAAATATGTATGTTGGAACGAAATGTATGAAATTATATACACTATCGCCGAATATGAATAAGCTAAGTTACTACATTTCGAGTTCGTTTCGACTGTGTTATGACGTTTAAAAGCCCCGTATGAACCTTGGGAATAGTTAGGATACATATGTCATGACATAGGATCCCAATATATGTGTGCGAGTAAGACTATGGCATCAATATGTGATTTTGATATATGTTGAAAGAGTAAGACCCTGTCTGGGACAGTGGCATCGATATGTGATTACATGTAAGACCACGTTTGGGACGTTGGCATTGTACGATACATGTGTGATTCTCCGAGTGCCCTACCCAATTCCGAATGGTTCATAGGGCATCGATAAGTGGGGTACAAATATGTAAATTAGCTAAGTGATCAGGTATGTATTACTTTAGTATTTACTTGCAAAAAGGTAAGTAAGTGTTATGATATTAGTTACAAGCATGGGTGACATGAATGAAAAGTTTATGTGTAAATATGTCATGTGTATTCGGCCTTATGGGCAAGAAGTATGATCCTTGTTGGTGTGATTTTATTTTCGCATATATATATGTATATATAATGATCTTGCATATTCAGTTACTTAGTTAATGTGTGTATATAAATTTTATCTTGATTTAAAAGCTTATTTATACAAAGGTATGTATATTAGGTTTTATATTGATAATTTGGCTTCGAAAATTGGACAATGATTTGATAACTTAATCTTGTAAACATTCGGCCAAGGTAATGGATATATGAGTTCAGGTATATTATTATTGAAGTTGAAACTTAAGAATAAGTGTGATATTGATATTTTAATTTGGTTGGTTAAAATAAGTTGATTATGTTATCAGTTTGTTTGTTTGCTTATGACTTACTCAGCTTAAATAGCTTATCAGGTATATATTTGTCCTTGTTTTATAGATTTTGGATTCAAGTTACAAGCTCGAGGATCGTCAGCAAAGTCTATCACACTATCTATCGCTTCGGTATTTTAATATTCAAACTCGAATTATGGCATTTATAGGCTAGAGTGTGCTTTTGTAAGGTGGATTTTCAGTTATGTGTAATCTAATCCATGCGAAAATGGCTAAGTTATTATATTAGAATTTGATTTTGTTAGTTAAGGTTTATATTAATTTTGGCTACTATATTGCGTGCCATGAAGGTCTAATATATGTGGTAAGCACTATATGTTTGGGAATACCTTACTGATTATGTTTGAACTTGGTATGGTAAGATCATAGTGAAAATATTTAATGAGCATGTTTGTTGGTAATTGATGATGAAAGTTTTGGGATATATACATGATTTTAGATAGAAGATTCAGCTATGAAGGAGTAATAGTGTGCATTTGGTATGTTAATTAGTTGAGATGGAAAAATATGCAATTCACTAAGTTTTCAATGCTAAGTGTGATCATTTTTTTAAGGTAAACTGCTTATCATGTACATGTGCATTAATATTATGTTCAGCCAAGGTATAACGTACCAAATACACATATGTAACTACTTATTAAATTATGTAATACGATTGTATGCTTAAATGTAGTTATTAAGAATTTGCTGTTAAAGTTAGACCATGAGTAATATTAAGTGATTAATAATTTAAGATGTCCAAACATTGACTATTACTTTGTTATTGAATACGAAATTTTGGACACATTAACTAGTATATTTAATCGGTGTATTTCTTGGTGGCGTGTGCATGAAATGGTTAAAATTAACTAAGGCCAATTGCGTGTAATTTAATGACTAAAGTAGGTATGTATAGTTTTCTTTTAATAGTTAATACTCTAAATGAATTATATGGAAATGTGTGAATAATATCGTGTGGTTGTTTCAATTTGTGGTAAGGTGTAAAGCATGCAAAATTCAAATTGATTATTACCTAAGCTGTATATGCAATGATTTAAGATGTGTTTTTTTGGCTTATTGGGTTATAAGAATGTATATGTAATTTTGGTGGCTATATGTATAATTACATAGGTGGTAATGGAAGTATATTTCACCATGTTGCTATTCGACAAAGCTGTGTAATTAAATGTATTATATACTATTAGTAATAAGTTGAAATTTTTTATGATCTATATATGCTAGGTATAAATCGATGTATGTACTGAAAGGTGAATTAATTATATTTTATTTATAAATGTAATATCCTGATTTTGGGCCTAGTCGCAATAGTGGTTTCGTGACCACAAAATCCGAGATAGAAATAATTATTTTATGATTATTTTTAGGTCTATGATATGATTGCATGATTGTGTGAAAATTTCGTGAAGAAATTTTATGCATAAAGTGCTTAAATTGAAATTAGGGACTAAATCGAATAATTTGTAAAATTTGCATTCTAGAAGTTTCTAGTATGAAATTGTTTTGAAATATTAATTAGGAGGTCTTAAATAGCAATTTTACCAATTTCTAAGTCTATGGACAAAAATTGGACATGGATGGAATTTTTGGAAAGTTTAGTAGTAAGGGCATTTTGGTTATTTAGGGGTAAAATGAATTAAAATACAAAATTAAAAGCCAATTTTGCTCATCTTCAACCCCATGGCCGAATATAGCAAGGAGAAACCATGGCTAAGGTTTTTCAAGCTTCCAAGCTCAATTAGCAAGGAAAACTAAAATTCGGGCTAAAATGGGGAAAATACCAAGTTGTGGACGAAATGGTAAAAGTAGCCATTTTCGCATACGAGGTAAGTTCATGTGTAAATGTAGTAACATAATTATCATTTTAAGCAATTTAATGTTGTTTATATGATATGATGCTGATTATTATCATGAAATATTATGCTTTGTGGTTATTGTTGAATAATATGTAATTATGTGAATTACTTGATGAGTATGAACTATCACCGAAGTATCAATTTCGATATTCCATGGAAGATGGCAAAGATGTGTGATCGAGGAAAACGCTCGTTTGAACCTTAGGAATAGATTAGGATACAAGTGACATGTCACTAGGATATTTGGGCATCCGAACTCGTTGAGTTGAGTTCGAGTTCACTTATGGATGCGAATGTCTGAACTCGTTGAGTTGAGTCTGAGTTTGAGAGATGTAACTAGGCATCCGAGCTCATTGAGTTGAGTCCGAGTTCACTTATGGATGTGAATGTCTGAACTCGTTGAGTTGAGTCCGAGTTCGAGAGATGTAACTAGGCATCCGAGCTCGTTGAGTTGAGTCCGAGTTCACTTGTGGATGCGAATGCCCAAGCTCGTTGAATTGAGTCTGAGTTCGCTTATGGACGGGTTACATGGTAGCTTGGCTACATATGTGGCACTTATGTGCAAACTTTCCATGTATCCGAATTATATTCCGATGTGTTCAACGGGTAAAGTTCTACTCAAATGGAAGAATACTAGAGATGAAAGGGACGTATTGGTGAGTGTTGTGAAATGGATACTTTGAACATGTATGTACTTAACCCTCGGGTTGAAAAATTGATATAACAATAATATGGTAATATGATAAATGAAATATGATATGAATGTCTTGGTGATGATTATGCAAATGATGTTTTATGTTTGCTTATATGGTTATGTTACTTGCTATTTGCATGTGAACTTACTAAGCATTTATGCTTACTCCATCCTTTTCATTCCTTATATTTTTGACAAGCCAGCTTGGAAATCGGGAACGGTCGGAGGTTCGCTCACACTATCTGTATACCATCTTGGCATAATGGCTTGTATATTTTGAGTATGGCATGTATAGCATTATAATCATTTTGTATATATGGTCTTATGATATGGTTATTGAGTGGTATGGAAATGCTTGGTAATGATTAGCCATTGGAATGGCTAATCATGATCATATTTGGTGTTATGTATGTCAAATTGCTAGCTAATCCATGGAAACCATGAAATAGGTAAAATTTACCATAAAATAGATTCTAACAGCATCAGTGATGTAAATTTGAAAAATCACTAAAAATAGTAGAAATGGAATTAAATGATGAGTATGTTATGAAATTGAATATTAATGAGTCTATTTTCATATGGATTGAACAAAACCGGTATATGAATGATATTTTATGAGATATTTGAATTTTTGTGAAACAGGGCCAGAGTGATTTCTGGATCCCCTGTTCTGATTTTAAAAATTTATCATAAATTGTACAAATATAATTAGAAGTCATTCTTTATATGTACAGATTCCTTATTGAGTCTAGTTTTAAGAGAAACAAACTTCATAGTCATTGAAATTCTGTACAGAGAGATATCTGATTCGTAATACACAGAGGTCAGAGTAGTCAAACCCTAAAACAGGAGAGACTTTAACTAATAAACTGTACTAATTTACTTGACCAAAACTTCTATAAAAACATTAGTAAATAGATAAATGAGTCTATTTTCAGGGAAAATTGATGGAATTGGATTTCAAGTTTCGTAACTCGAGATATGAATTTTTAAGCGACTGTGACGCAGATTGCTAGTTTAACTGGAAATTTTAAAAATAAATTGTTTGGGCTGTTTAAGTAACGAATTAAGTCTGTTAACACCTCGTGTTTGACTCCAGCGACGGTCTCCTGTACGGGGCGTTACAATAAATGAGTTTGACTTGAGTGATTATGTATATATGACTGCTTTGAAATTGTGTCTTGATCGATAATGCCTCATAACCCTAATCTGGCGATGGATATGGGCTACAGGTGTTATATTTGATTGGTATCAGAGCTACGGTTTAGTTAATTCTGTAACACCCCGAACCCGAGACCGTCGCCGGAGTCGAACGCGAGGTGTTAACAGACTTCAACCCACTTATTGACAATTTTCAGACAAGCTGCCAATCTGAGTACTAGTCGCTCCAAAATTCATAACTTGAGTTTTACAACTCGAAAATCAGTTCCGTAAATTTTTCCTGAAACTAGACTCATATGTCCATCTACATATTTTTTTCTAGAATTTTTGGTCGAGCCAATTAGTACAGTTTATTAGTTAAAGTCTCGCCTGTTGTAGGGATCGACTACACTGACCTTTGTGCGTTACGAATTGATATCTCCCTGTACAGGGCTTCAATACTAATGCCGTTTGTTTCTATAGAAACTAGACTCAGAGAGGAATCTACACATATATGGAATGACTCCTAATTATCTCTGGTTAATTTACAATGATTTTCCAAAGTTGGAACAGGGGATCCAGAAACCGTTCTGGCCCTATTTCACAAGAACTTTAAAATCTGTTAACTTATAACTCATATGACCATTTCGTTTCTTCCATATGAAAGTAGATTCATCAAGGTACACTTACATAATTTATTTGCTATTTAATACCATTCCTACTATTTTTAGTGATTTTTCACATCCACGTCACTGCTGCTGTCAGCATCTGCCTTTAGTAGGCTTTACCTATTTCATACTTTCCATGATTCAATTGGCCCTTTTACATACATAGCACAAAGCGTGATCATGATTAACCATTCAAATGGCTAATCGTTTCAAAATAATTCCATACCTCATAAGGGTCAACATACAAACGATTATAGTTCTATGCTAAAACGATATAAGCCATTTTCGCATGGCTATCCAAGTTTACACAAACGGAAGGTACATGACCTTCAACAAAGGATGGTCCTATACATGCCATTTCAAAGTTCAACCAAAATTTGTACCAAAATGGGACTTCGATAGTGTGGATGACTTGACTTCTTTGATCCCGAATCCGATAGCTAACGAGCGAAACCTATAAAACAGAGAGCCACAAAGAACGGGTAAGCATTTTAATGCTTAGTAAGTCTCAAGCAATGAAATCAGCTTTGACTAAGGTATTTTATTCACATGGCTAATTAAACCACTTTACTAATTCACATTCCCATACTCATACTTATTTCACATCACCGACCCTTATGTTCATACACAAAAGAACAACTTAGCCCAAGGCGGTAGCTCGTTTATCAACTTAGCGCATACTTACTTGTAAGAATTCAATTAGTACAAGCACATACAAACATACCTCATTGCTGGAATTTTCACAAGTGTATAAGCTGAAATTTTCACAGCAAGATTGCTCACTTCGAATCACATACTTTCGGATTTAACCGGATATAGCGACTCGACGATTGCCTTCGGTCATAACCCGGATTTGGTGACTTGCACAAAGGCCTTCGGTCTTAGCCGGATATATCAACTCGCATACGAATGCCTTCGGTCTTAGCCCGGATATATCAACTCGCACGAATGCCTTCGGTCTTAGCCCGGATATATCAACTCGCACGAATGCCTTCGGTCTTAGCCGGATATATTTCCAATGTTCACTTACATATATATCAATATTCAAGACACGCCCATAGTTCATTTTCGTTACTAAAGCTCTAACACAAAATATCTATCAACCTTTACTATTTCGCTCAATGGCCACACAAACAAGGAGCATAATTTTGATATAATTCAAGTAGGGTCATCACTCAAGACTTACCTTGGATGTTGTCGAGCGATTTCGACGGCTATTCAACTACTTTTTCCTTCCTTTATCGGATTTAGCTCCCTTTGCTCTTGAGCTTAATCTTGATGCAAGTTTAGCCAACCTCTTCCTAATCCTCTTCCAAACCAAGTATGAAGCAAAACTCCTTCCTTAACCTTAGTATTTTCGCCAACAAGAGAGTGAAAAGAGATGAACAAAATTTTTCTTTCTTCCTTTAGGACATTCGCCAAGCTATGGAGGAAGATGGACACTTTTTTTTTGTTTCTCATCTACTAACATTAATTGTTTATTCCATACCCTTATTTTATTCTTTCCATCATAACCCATTTACCAAACATGTTTCATGACATGATTTTTGCCCATAAATCCTTGTCATGGCCGGCCACTAGCTATGGGGGAAATTTGACATGCAAGTCCATTGTTTTGCATGCATCCTTTAATTAGTCATCACACATTTCCCTCATACTTTCAAAGTTTATTACTAGGTCCTTTCTAGTGAAATTCACATCTATAATTCTAAATCAAAGCATAAAAATATCACACATGAGTTAAACACATTATAGGCAATAAAATAAATATTAAATTATTTTTATGCCTTGGTTTTGTGGTCCCGAAACCACATTTCGACTAGGGTCGCTTTTAAGGCTGTCACAACTCTCCCCACTTTAGAAATTTTCGTCCCGAAAATCTTACCGTAAATAGGTTTGGATATTGCTCTTTCATAGAGTTCTCGGGTTCCCAAGTAGCTTCTTCTATCCCGTGTTTGAGCCATAACACTTTCACTAGCGGAACCTTTTGTTTCGCAACTCTTTCATTTCACGAGCTAGGATACGAATCGGTTCTTCTTCATAACTCATATCGGCTTGAATTTCAACCTCGATGGACTAATTACGCATGCGACGGATCAGATCTATAGCGTCGAAGCATTGAAACATGGAAGACGTTGTGAATCTTTTCAAGTTCGGGGCAAGATCAAACGATACGCGAATCGGGCCAACTCGTTCGGAGATTTCAGACGGCCCAATGAATCTGGCTCAACTTGCCCTTACGGCCGAATCTGAGTATCTTTTTCCACGGCGAAACTTTAAGAAACACTTTATCTCCCACCGATATTCAATGTCCTTTCGTTTCAAACCGCATACGATTTTCGACGATCGGAGGCTATCTTGATTTTCACGGATTACTTTTACTTTCTGTTCAGCATCTTTAATCAAATCCACTCCAAAAATTTTGTTCTCACCGAGCTCGGTCCAAAACAATGGTGTACGGCATTGTGACATCCCAAAATTGACCATAGTCGGGATGTGGTTTTGGGACCACAAAACCGAGACACAAGAATAATTAATTATTATTTTCTATGTTTATTGTGCATGAACGCACATATGTGAAAATTTCGTGCCTTAATTTCGTCATTCGTAGGTGAAATTTATTAGAAAGGACTTATGTGAGGAAATTGAGAAATGTGCTAGGCTAATGTTAAAGTGGCCTATTGATACATATTAGAAAATGCTTGGACTTGCATGTCAAATTGCCAAATTTTCCTTATGGTGGCCGCCAAGTTAGATTGATGATGGGCAATATATTTGTTTGCCTTAGATATTATAATAAGAAATTGGATTATGGGAGACAAACTAAAATAAAGAAAGGAATTAAAAGAAAGGGAATAAAATAAGAAAAAAAAAAGTGTGGATGCCTCCCCCAATTTGCCGTGAATGGAGCAAAGAAAGAAAAAAAGAGAGCTTCATTTCCTTTGGTTCTCTCTTAGGCGAATTGAAGAAAGAAAGGGGAGGGAGATTTCGGTCAACTTTAAGCTCAAAACAAGGTTAGTAATTCATGTTAGATTTTGAAATTTCAGCTTAATGAAAGTTGATTACTAAGTTCTTTAACTAGCCCATGTTAAAATTTTGGATTTGGGTGGTGCATGAAGTATTCGCCATGGTAGATAGTGAAGGAGTTGATTATTTTCTTTGTGTTAAATGAGTGATTGTGGATGGGTGAAGTGTGAGCTAGTTAAATATTCATATAGTTAGGTTGGATGATAGGAAGAAAAAATCAGCTTGTGTATGTACACTAAGGCCGAATATGAAGTTGGAGATTTGTGGGAAATGTATGTGTCTTGAAGTGTTGGAATGGAGAGGATGCTTTAATTGTGTTATGAACAATTATGTGTTAGAAATTGTGATTTTGGGTTGACTAGGATTTTCGCCATAGTGGTCATTGAGGATTAAGGTTATGTTTCATGCTAAACTTGATAAATCTTGGTGTATGGGTGTTTGAACTAAACTAATGATCAAATAGATGCATAAATACAAAGTAAGAAGAATCGGCTATTGTATGTAATATTATTGCCGAATGTGAAAATACTATACTTGAGTAATGAATGTGATTGGATTATTGATAGTATGGTAATTGCATAAGGCTATTAGCGAATAGCTAAGAACGTAAGGTAGTAAGATAAAATTTTACTATGTCGTTCGTATGTCATAAGATCATTAAAATGTGGATACCAATATATGTACCAAAGCGGTTGAATGAGCTAATTTATTTGTTTAAGCTCAAGATCCTAAAGGAGAGGCGTCCAACAAGGGAAATCAAGATCATCGAGTAGCCGACTTGGAATTATTTACCGAACACAAGGTAAGTCATTTAGCACATATGTTTGATATTGCTTAAATGATTGGAAAATCTATGCAATTGTGTTTAATGGAATGCTATATATATGTATAAATGAAATTGTATGTGTATGGAATGAGGATAATTGTTGAATGTAAAAGAAATGTGTAGAAAGTTTGCTTTCGGCACTATGTGTGCGGGCAATACGTGTGTATGGTGACGAGATTGGCACTAAGTGTGCGTGCTGGAAATATATGGCACTAAGTGTGCGTGCTGGAAATATATGGCACTAAGTGTGCGTGCTGGAAATATTTGGCACTAAGTGTGCAAGCTGGAAAAATACGGCACTGGGTGTGCGAGTTCGGAGGGTATGGCAATCGTAAAAGTAGCTTAAATTACGTGGCACTAAGTGTGCGAAATCGAGTAGTAAGCACTGTGTGTGCGTACTCTATATATATGGAGGGTGTGTCTCCATTGAATTGAGTATGGACAGCGGATCGGGTAAGTACCTCGAGCTCATGACGAATAGAGAATACGTTCATGCTTGGGGTTGAATTTGGTAAGCCTTAAATCTATGTGATGATTGAAATTGTATGGTTGTGCTGGAAAATGAGTTAATGTGTAAAATGCTTGATTATCTTGTTGTGTAGAATATGAAATGTGGATGTATGAATTGGTACAAGATTGGACCGAAAGGTCCGAGGTATTATGGTATAGATTCGATATGGACGAGTACCTAGCCTCATTTGTTGTACATGTAGTAGTAACTTTATCAGTGGATTGATGAATGCTTATGACTTACTGAGTTGTAAACTCACTCAGTGTTTTTCTTGTCACCCATTTTAGGTCTCTCGGACTCGTATTGTTTGCATGATCGGGACCGTCGTTGGAGTCATCACACCGGCTGAAATCTTGTGGTATTGTTTTTGTTGTTGAAGAACATTTGGCATGTATAGGCTATTATATTTTGTCGAATTGTGGGTTGTAAACTTTAAGCCATGTGAAAATGGCCTATGTGGTCGTCGAGTGGGATGCTAGAACCTATAGCCACGAGTCTAAGAAACTCAAATTTTGATAAGGTGGCCATAATTTGTGTCATGTATGATGGATGATTAAGGCCAAGGAAAAATTCATGAAATTGGCATAGTCTACTGCAGTAACTGTTGCGGACAGCAGCAGTGAGATGAGATTGAAAAATCACTAAAATAGTAGAAGTAGAATTAAATAGTGAGTAAATTATGGAACTGAACCTTGATGAATCTATTTTATATGGACGAAACGAAACGACCATATGAGCAGTATACTGAGAAATATTAAAGTTCTCGTGAGACAGGGCCAGAACGGTTTCTGGGTCCCCTGTCGCGACTTTGAAAATTTACCATAAATTATCCAGAAAGAATTAGGAGTCATGCCTTATATGTACAGATTCCATTTTGAGTCTAGTTTCATTAGAAACAAACGGTACCAGTATTAAAGCCCTGTACAGAGAGATATTCAAGTTGTAATGCGCGAAGGTCAGAGCAGTCGATCCCTGTAACATGGGTGACTTTAACTAATAAACTGTACCAATTGGCCCAACAAAAATTCTAAAATAAATCCATGGATGGGTATATGAGTATAAATTCAGGAAAATTTACGAAACCAGTTTCCGAGTTTTGAAACTCGAGATGTGATTTTTAAGGCGACGGTGACGCAGTTTTCCAGCCTGACTGGTAATGTCAAATTGGTTGGTATCTTGAGAGGATTTGGTCGTTAACCCCTCGTGTCCGACTAATCGCGCCGGTCACTAATTAGGGTGTTACAATTTTATTGGTATCAGGGCTATGGTTTAGTCGGTTCTAGGACTACCATAGCGTGTGAGTCTAGCTATACATGCCAAATTGTTAGTGCTTAATAATGTGATGACTTCGACGGTTGAAATTTTTGTTTTGATTAGCAATGGAACCCGGTAGAGAGACCCTTGGCGGATGACGTTGAAAGTGTAGCGGCTGCTCACGCAAGGGACACCGCCTGCTGAGCCTCATCATCCGCGAATAATCAAAATAAAGGGCGAAACAAGCCTTCTTCACCATGATGAATGAGTGGGTCGCGCAATATGCCCGAACCAATCCGGCTGTCCAACCATTCCGAATTTAAATACTCCACCCCAAGAGCCCGCAATGCCTCCATTCATCGATCCTGTGAGGCTGAGTAAACCACCGTGGACTTGATTAGGAAGCGCAATGAGGAGTTCAAGGCCATAGTTACCGATGATGCCGAAAGGGCCGAAGTTCGCTCGATAACACCATTAGAGTGTTAGATGAACTGTCATGCACACCCGATGAATGTCTTAAGTGTGCTATATCCTTGTTATGAGACTCAACTTACTATTGGTGGAGGACTTTAATTTCCATAGTCCCAAATGAACGAGTTACTTGGGATTTCTTTCAATCCAATTTCAAAGAAATACATTAGTCAACGGTTCATCGATCGAAGCGTAAGGAATTCTTGGAACTCAAGCAAGGCGGATGATCAGATTCGAATACGAACATGAGTTCGTAAGACTTAGTCGGTATGCTCGGAGTGTGTGGCTGATGAGGTTGCGATGTGCAAAAGATTTGAAGAAGGATTGAATGAAGAGTTAAAGTTACTAGTGGGAATTTTGGAGATAAAGGAGTTCGTGACACTAGTCGAACGAGCTCGCAAGGCGGAAGAATTTGGGAAGGAGAAGAAGAAGGCTGAATTTGAAGCAAGAGATTACCGTAAAAGATCGACGAGTAAAGCTCCGTTCTCGGCTGTAAAGAGGTTCGTGGAGGACACCAAAGAAGTCGAGGACGATCATGGAATTTCCATTAGAGCCCCACCATTGACGGACTCCCGAGCTACTTCGGTAGCTAGTGTGGGCAATAATCGTCAAGAGAGACCCGAATGCCCCAATGTGGAAGACGACACCTAGGTGAATGTTGGAGTAAGTCATTAATAAGGCTGTTATGGATGCGGTTCAAGGACCACTTCATTAGAGATTGCACGGAGCTAGATGAGAGGAATAAGACGCAAGGTGCAAGACCTAGTGGAACGACGGTGGAGGTAGGCCCCGAGAATCTCCGGAGGTAGGGGTGGTAATCGAGAGGAGCCTCTAATACGGCTGTCCGATCCGAGACCCGTGCTCTGCTAGAGCATATGCCATCCGCGCACGAGAGGAGGCATCCTCCCCGACGTTATCCTTGGTACTTTTACTCTCTTTGATACTAGTGTGATTGCATTGATTGACCCGGCTCTACTCATTCATATGTATGTGAAACTTTAGCATCCAAGAAGACTCACCTGTTGAGTCTATCGAGTTCGTAATTCGAGTGTCAAACCCTTTGGGTCAATACGCACTCGTTGATAAAGTGTGCAAGAGATGCCCCTAATAATTCGAGAATCTGCTTTCCTACCGATCCGATGCTTCTACCATTTGATGAATTGATGTTATTCTTGGTATGGATTGGTGATCGTACATGATGCAAAGTGGTGGACGCAAAAGGAAAACCATTGTTTTGAGGAGTGCAAATAATGAGGTAGTCCGAGTCGAGTCTCATCGATTTGAAAGGAGTGCCCGATAATATCTTCTCGTGACCGCCGGAGATATGTGAAAAGGGTGTGAAACATACCTTGCGATGTGTTGGAAAGTAAAGAGATGGAAAAGAAACTCGAATCGGTATCGTGGTTTGTGAGTATTCAGATGTTTTTCCGGAGGAGTTGCCGGATTGCCACCGGTTCGAGAAGTGGAATTCGCATCGGTTGTACCGCACTACGCCGATCTCAATAGCTCCATATCGTATGGCATTAACGGAGTTAAAGGAATTGAAGGTTCAATTGCAAGAATTGACGGATAGAGGTTTCGCTCGACCGAAGTTTTTCTCCATGGGGCGCAAAGATTGTTTGTGAAAAGAAGGACGGAAGCATGAGGTTTGCGATCGACTCACCGTCAACTCAATAAAGTGACGATAAAGAATAAATATCCGTTGCCACTTAATTGACGATTTGTTTGATCAATTAAAGGGAGCCTCGGTGTTTTCAAAGATAGATTTGAGGTCGGGATACTATCGTTGAGGGTCCGAGAATCGGACATACCAAAACCGCTTTTAGAACAAGGTACGGTCACTACTAATTCTTGGTGATGCCGTTTGGGCTCACTAATGCCCTGCGGTGTTTATGGATTTAATGAATAGAATTTTCAGGCCGTATTTGGATCGGTTCGAATTGTATTTATCGATGACATTTTGGTCTATTCGAGAGATGAATCGAACATCTTGAACACCTAAGGCTAGTGTTGCAAATCTTACGAGATAAGCGATTTGTACGCAAGGTTCATAAATGTAAATTTTGGTTGAAAGAGGTTAGCTTTTTGGGGCACGTGGTGTCCGTGATCGGGTGTGGTGGACCCGAACAAAATTTCGACCATAGTCAATTGGAAACCTCCAAGGAATGTTACCGAAGTTAGGAGCTTTTTGGGGCTTGCCGGTTACTACCGACGATTTGTAAAAGGATTCTCGATGAAAGCCACATGAGAAAAATTATCCAACCCATGATCTCGAATTGGCTGCCATCGTGTTCGCCTTAAAGATATGGCGACATTACTTATTTGGTGAGAAGTGCCATGTGTATTCGGATCACAAAAGTCTCAAATATTTGATGACTCAGAGAGACTTAAATCTGCGACAAAGACGATGGCTCGAGTTGTTAAAAGATTATGAACTCGTCATTTATTTTCACCCGGGAAAGGCTAATGTGGTTGCGGATGCCTTAAGTCGGAAATCACTGTTTGCTTTACGAGCGATGAATGTACACTTGTCTATTCTACCCGACAATGTGTTAGTAGCCGAATTAAAGGCCAAACCATTGTTGGCTCATCAAATTCGGGAAGCTCAGAAAGTTGATGAGGAGTTGCTTGCAAAACGGGCTGAGTGTGTTCTGAACAAGGAATCAGAGTTTCAAATTGATGATGACGATTGTTTGAGGTTCAGAAGTCGTCTGTGTGTTCCAAAGAATTCGGAACTTATTTTGATAATTCTAAATGAAGCCCATTGTAGTCGAATGTCAATCCACCCGGGTAGTACTAAAATGTACAATGACCTGAAACGCCAATTTTGGTGGCCCGGTATGAAACGAGACATTTCTGAATTTGTTTCAAGGTGTCTGATATGTCAACAAGTGAAAGCGGAACATCAAGTGCCATCGGGATTACTTCAGCCGATCATGATACCCGAATGGAAATGGGATCGAGTAACAATGGACTTTGTGTCAGGTTACCATTGACTCGTAATAAGAAAGACTCGGTTTGGGTCATTGTTGATAGATCGACCAAGTCTCGCTCATTTTATCCTCGTCCGCACGGATTTTTCGCTCGATAAGTTGGCGTAATTATACGCCTCCCAAATTGTTCGATTGCATGGGGTACCTATTTCTATCGTGTCGGATAGAGACCCAAGATTTACGTCGCGGTTTTGGAAGAAATTGCAAGAGGCTTTGGGTACCAAACCGCATTTTAGCATCGCTTTTCACCCCAAACCGATGGTCAATCCGAACGGATAATTCAAATACTCGAGGATATGTTGAGATGTTGCATCCTTGAGTTTAGTGGTGCATGGAACGGTATTTACCTTTGGTTGAATTCGCCACAACAATAGCTTTCAATCAAGTATCAAGATGGCGCCTTATGAGGCTTTATATGGTCGTAAATGCCGTACCCCATTATTCGGGTGAACTTAGTGAAGGAAAAATCTTGAGGTTGATTTGGTTAAGGATGCCGAGCAAAAGTTCGAGTAATTCGTGAAAGTTTGAAAGTCGCTTCGGATCGCCAAAAGTCGTATGCGGATTTGAAAAGAAAAGATATTGAATATCGGGTTGGAGACAAGGTATTTTCAAAGTCTCACCCCGAAGAAAGTGCTTAGATTTGGCCGTAAGGGCAAATTGAGTCCGAGGTTCATCGGTCCATATGAGATATCCGAACGAGTCGGTCCAATCGCGATCGTTTGATTTTGCCCCCTGAGCTCGAAAAGATTCACAATGTTTTTCATGTCTCGATGCTTCGACGATATAGGTCTGATCCATCGCACGTAATTGCTCCATCCAAGATTGAGATTCAGCCTAATTTGAGCTATGAAGAGGAACCGTTCGCATTATGATGCGTGAAGTAAAAGAGTTGCGCAATAAGAAAATCCGTTAGTGAAGGTGTTGTGGCATAAACACGGAATTGAAGAAGCCACTTGGGAACTTGAGGAGTCTATGAAAGAGCGATACCGAGCCTATTTACCGTAAGATTTTCGGGACAAAATTTCTTAAGTGGGGAGAGTTGTGACATCCCAAAATTGACCATAGTCGGGATGTGGTTTTGGGACCACAAAACCGAGACACAAGAATAATTAATTATTATTTTCTATGTTTATTGTGCATGAACGCACATATGTGAAAATTTCGTGCCTTAATTTCGTCATTCGTAGGTGAAATTTATTAGAAAGGACTTATGTGAGGAAATTGAGAAATGTGCTAGGCTAATGTTAAAGTGGCCTATTGATACATATTAGAAAATGCTTGGACTTGCATGTCAAATTGCCAAATTTTCCTTATGGTGGCGGCCAAGTTAGATTGATGATGGGCAATATATTTGTTTGCCTTAGATATTATAATAAGAAATTGGATTATGGGAGACAAACTAAAATAAAGAAAGGAATTAAAAAGAAAGGGAATAAAATAAGAAAAAAAAAGTGTGGATGCCTCCCCCAATTTGCCGTGAATGGAGCAAAGAAAGAAAAAAAGAGAGCTTCATTTCCTTTGGTTCTCTCTTAGCGAATTGAAGAAAGAAAGGGGAGGAGATTTGGTCAACTTTAAGCTCAAAACAAGGTTAGTAATTCATGTTAGATTTTGAAATTTCAGCTTAATGAAAGTTGATTACTAAGTTCTTTAACTAGCCCATGTTAAAATTTTGGATTTGGGTGGTGCATGAAGTATTCGGCCATGGTAGATAGTGAAGGGAGTTGATTATTTTCTTTGTGTTAAATGAGTGATTGTGGATGGGTGAAGTGTGAGCTAGTTAAATATTCATATAGTTAGGTTGGATGATAGGAAGAAAAAAATCAGCTTGTGTATGTACACTAAGGCGAATATGAAGTTGGAGATTTGTGGGAAATGTATGTGTCTTGAAGTGTTGGAATGGAGAGGATGCTTTAATTGTGTTATGAACAATTATGTGTTAGAAATTGTGATTTTGGGTTGACTAGGATTTTCGCCATAGTGGTCATTGAGGATTAAGGTTATGTTTCATGCTAAACTTGATAAATCTTGGTGTATGGGTGTTTGAACTAAACTAATGATCAAATAGATGCATAAATACAAAGTAAGAAGAATCGGCTATTGTATGTAATATTATTGCGAATGTGAAAATACTATACTTGAGTAATGAATGTGATTGGATTATTGATAGTATGGTAATTGCATAAGGCTATTAGCCGAATAGCTAAGAACGTAAGGTAGTAAGATAAAAATTTTACTATGTCGTTCCGTATGTCATAAGATCATTAAAATGTGGATACCAATATATGTACCAAAGCGGTTGAATGAGCTAATTTATTTGTTTAAGCTCAAGATCCTAAAGGAGAGGCGTCCAACAAGGGGAAATCGAAGATCATCGAGTAGCCGACTTGGAATTATTTACCGAACACAAGGTAAGTCATTTAGCACATATGTTTGATATTGCTTAAATGATTGGAAAATCTATGCAATTGTGTTTAATGGAATGCTATATATATGTATAAATGAAATTGTATGTGTATGGAATGAGGATAATTGTTGAATGTAAAAGAAATGTGTAGAAAGTTTGCTTTCGGCACTATGTGTCTTGGGCAATACGTGTGTATGGTGACGAGATTGGCACTAAGTGTGCGTGCTGGAAATATATGGCACTAAGTGTGCGTGCTGGAAATATATGGCACTAAGTGTGCGTGTTGGAAATATTTGGCACTAAGTGTGCAAGCTGGAAAATATCTGACCTGGGTGTGCGAGTTCGAGGGTATGGCAATGTAAAAGTAGCTTAAATTACGTGGCACTAAGTGTGCGAAATCGAGTAGTAAGCACCGTGTGTGCGTACTCTATATATATGGAGGGTGTGTCTCCATTGAATTGAGTATGGACAGCGGATCGGTAAGTACCTCGAGCTCATGACGAATAGAGAATACGTTCATGCTTGGGGTTGAATTTGGTAAGCCTTAAATCTATGTGATGATTGAAATTGTATGGTTGTGCTGGAAAATGAGTTAATGTGTAAAAATGCTTCGATTATCTTGTTGTGTAGAATATGAAATGTGGATGTATGAATTGGTACAAGATTGGACCGAAAGGTCCGAGGTATTATGGTATAGATTCGATATGGACGAGTACCTAGCCTCATTTGTTGTACATGTAGTAGTAACTTTATCAGTGGATTGATGAATGCTTATGACTTACTGAGTTGTAAACTCACTCAGTGTTTTTCTTGTCACCCATTTTAGGTCTCTCGGACTCGTATTGTTTGCATGATCGGGACCGTCGTTGGAGTCATCACACCGGCTGAAATCTTGTGGTATTGTTTTTGTTGTTGAAGAACATTTGGCATGTATAGGCTATTATATTTTGTCGAATTGTGGGTTGTAAACTTTAAGCCATGTGAAAATGGCCTATGTGGTCGTCGAGTGGGATGCTAGAACCTATAGCCACGAGTCTAAGAAACTCAAATTTTGATAAGGTGGCCATAATTTGTGTCATGTATGATGGATGATTAAGGCCAAGGAAAAATTCATGAAATTGGCATAGTCTACTGCAGTAACTGTTGCGGACAGCAGCAGTGAGATGAGATTGAAAATCACTAAAAATAGTAGAAGTAGAATTAAATAGTGAGTAAATTATGGAACTGAACCTTGATGAATCTATTTTATATGGACGAAACGAAACGACCATATGAGCAGTATACTGAGAAATATTAAAGTTCTCGTGAGACAGGGCCAGAACGGTTTCTGGGTCCCCTGTCGCGACTTTGAAAATTTACCATAAATTATCCAGAAAGAATTAGGAGTCATGCCTTATATGTACAGATTCCATTTTGAGTCTAGTTTCATTAGAAACAAACGGTACCAGTACTAAAGCCCTGTACAGAGAGATATTCAAGTTGTAATGCGCGAAGGTCAGAGCAGTCGATCCCTGTAACATGGGTGACTTTAACTAATAAACTGTACCAATTGGCCCAACAAAAATTCTAAAATAAATCCATGGATGGGTATATGAGTATAAATTCAGGAAAATTTACGAAACCAGTTTCCAGTTTTGAAACTCGAGATGTGATTTTAAGGCGACGGTGACGCAGTTTTCCAGCCTGACTGGTAATGTCAAATTGGTTGGTATCTTGAGAGGATTTGGCGTTAACCCTCGTGTCCGACACCGCGCCGGTCACTTAATTAGGGTGTTACAGGCATTTACGCTCGCACAAAGCCTCGTAAGGCGCCATCTTAATACTTGATTGAAAACTATTGTTGTGCGAATTCAATCAAAGGTAGGTACCGTTCCCACGAACCCTTGAACTCGAGGATGCAACATCTCAACATATCCTCAAGTATCCGAATTATCGCTCGGATTGACCATCGGTTTGGGGGTGAAAAGCGGTGCTGAAATGCAACTTGGTGCCCAATGCTTCTTGTAATTTCTTCCAAAATCGCGAGGTGAACCTCGGATCTCTATCCGACACAATGTAAATCGGTACCCGTGTAATCTCACAATCGAGAAACGTACAATTCAGCTAGTTTATCCAATGAAAAATCCATACGCACAGGGATAAAGTGAGCCGACTTAGTCAGTCTATCAATAATAACCCAAATTGCATCCTTCTTACTTGCTGACAACGGCAGTCCGGACACAAAGTCCATTGTGACTCGATCCCATTTCCACTCGGGTATCGTGATCGGCTGAAGTAACCCTGAAGGCACTTGATGCTCCGCTTTCACTTGTTGACATATTAAACATCTTGCAACAAAGTCGGAGATGTCTCGTTTCATACCATGCCACCAAAACCGACGTTTCAACTCATTGTACATCTTCGTACTCCCCGGGTGGATTGCCATTCGGCTACAATGAGCTTCGTTCGAATTATCGAAATAAGTTCCGAATTCTTTGGAACACACAAACGACTTCTGAACCTCAAACAATCGTCATCATCAATTTGAAACTCCGATTCCTTGTTCAGAACACACTCAGCCCGTTTTGCACGCAACTCCTCATCAACTTTCTGAGCTTCACGAATTTGATGAGTCAACAATGGTTTGGCTGTTAATTCGGCTACTAACACATTGTCGGGTAGGATAGACAAGTGTACATTCATCGTCAGTAAAGCAAACAAAGTGATTTCCGCTTAAGGCATCCGCAACCACATTAGCCTTTCCGGGTGATAGTCAATGACCAGCTCATAATCCTTTAACACTCGAGCCAACGTCTTTGTCGCAGATTTAAGTCTCTTTGAGTCATCAAATATTTGAGACTTTTGTGATCCGAATACACATGGCACTTCTCACCAAATAAGTAATGTCGCCATATCTTTAAGGCGAATAAGATGGCAGCCAATTCGAGATCATGGGTCGGATAATTTTTCTCATGTGGCTTTAATTGTCTCGACGATAGGCCACAACTCGACCTTCTTGCATCAATCGCAACCTAACCCAAGTAGGGAGGCGTCACTATAGATGACAAACTCTTTGCCGATTCGAATTTGTACTAGTCTTGGAGCTTCCGTCAAATGAGTTTTCAATTGGTCAAAACTTTTCGACACTTTTCCGTCCATTCAAACTTGACATCTTTTCGAAGCGGTTTAAGTCATGGGTGTGGCTATCATCGAGAATCCTTTTACAAACCGTCGGTAGTAACCGGCAAGTCCCAAAAAGCTCGAACCTCGTAATATTTCTTGGAGGTTTCAGTTAAGTATGGCTGAAATTTTGCTTGGGTCGACTCGAATACCCGATCTGAGATACCACGTGACCCAAGAAGCTAACCTCTCTTAACCGAACTCACACTTGCTAAACTTAGCATATAAGCGCTTATCCGTAAAATTTGCAACACTAATCTCGGGTGCTCGCATGTTCGGTCTCATCTCTTGAATAGACCAAGATGTCGTCGATGAACACAACTACGAACCGATCCAAATATGATCGAAGATCCGATTCATCAAATCCATAAATACCGCAGGGCATTAGTGAGCCCAAGCGGCATCACTAAGAACTCGAGTGACCATATCTCGCTCAAGGCGGTTTTGGGTATGTCCGAATCTCGGATTCATGAATCGATAATAGCCCGATCTCAAATCTATTTTTGAGAACACCGAGGCTCCTTGATTGATCGAACAAATCATCGATACGTGGTAACGGATACTTGTTCTTTATTGTCACTTTATTAAGTCGACGATAGTCGATGCACAACCTCATGGTTCCGTCCTTCTTTTCACAAACAACACTTTGGTGCACCCCAAGGTGAAAAACTCGAGGCGAGCAAAACCTCTATCCATCAACTCTTGCAACTGAGCTTTCAACTCCTTTAATTCCGTTGGTGCCATACGATATGGAGCTATCGAAATCGGTGTGGTCCCAGGTACAAGCTCAATGCCAAACTCTATCTCCCGAACAGGTGGCAAACCCGCAATTCTTGGGAAAACGTCCGGTATTCACAAACCACCGCACGATTTGGGTTCTATTCCTAACTCCTTATCATCAAGTACATACGCAAGGTATGCTTCACACCCTTTTCTTACATATTTCGGGCCAACATTGATGATATTACATTGGCAACCCTTCAAGTTCGTAGACTCAACTCGGATCATCTCGTTGTTTGCGCATCTCAAATCAATAGTCTTGCTTTTGCAATTCACAACCGCATCATGCACGGTCAACCAATCCAACCCAAGAATAACATCAAATTCATCGAACGGCAAAAGCATCAAGTCCGCCGGAAAACAGGTACCTCGAATTACTAGGGGGCATTTCTTACACACTTTGTCGACCAGCACATAACGACCCAAAGGATTTGACACCCGAATTACGAACTCAGTAGACTCAATAGGCAAAGTCTTACTGGATGCTAAGGTTTCGCATATATAAGAATGAGTAGAACCAGGGTCAATCAAAGCAATCACATTAGTATCAAAGAGAGTGAAAGTACCCGTAATAACATCTGGCGAGGAGGCATCCTCGCGTGCGCGTATAGCATAAGTCCTAGCTGGAGCGCGAGCCTCGGATCTGGTCGCAGCATCTCTAGATCCTCTCTGACCACCACTAGCCTTGCTGTATTTTCGGATGGTCTACCTCGGCGGTGGTAGTACCGGTTTCCCACTCCGATCTACATTACATTCCGGACAACCTCGGGCAATCTTTAATGAAGTGGTCAACTGATCCACACTTGTAACAGAGGCGGTCACGGAATCTCTGACTTCAAAATGCCATTTGCCACAATCGGCACTCCGTCCTCTCTCGTCGATCATTCCCACCATTGGCGATCGAAGTGATTCGTGTGGTCACGAGGGGTCGATCGCGATCTCGTCTAGAAAAGCCGAAGTGTCTCTAGATCGGCCTAAGCCATCTCTAAGTTTCTTTGATGATGTTGGAAGGGCTTCCCGAATACCTCTTCTGAAACTCCTTGCTCCCGCTCCGCTTTCCTTTTCTCCATACTAAACTCCTCGGCTTTGCGCTCGCTCGACGAGTCACAAACTCTGATTTCCAAAATGCCAACATACGACTTTATCTCATCATTCAGTCCATCTTGAGCGTTTACACATCACACACGAAGAAATGCATTCTCGCGTGCTGGCTAAGCCTCACGAATTTTCGTTCATAGTCGGTAACCGACATGGAACCTTGTTTAAGTTCGAGAAATTCCTTTCGTTTTGGTCCATAAATCTCGATCGATATACTTTTTCGAAACTCGGTTTGGAAGAACTCCCAAGTTACTTGTTCGCGGGCACAACTGAAGTCGAGTACTCCACCAATAGTAGGCGAATCACGTAGCAAGGAGATGGTACACTTTAGGCATTCATCGGTGTACAAGATAGCTCATCGAGTGCGGATCGTGTTGTCCAACCAAAATTGACTTGCTCGGCATCATCACTATCCGTAGCTTTAAATTCAGTAGCCCCATGTTTTGGATTCTATCAACTGGGGCTTATTCGACCTTATTTGGTCAATTACCGGAGGCATTGTAGGTGCGGGGCTGTGTTTGTTGGGAATGGAGGTTGTGGAAGCAGTAGTATTAGTTCGAATGTATTGGTTGAACCAATCATTCATCACGCTATAAAAGGCTTGTCTAGCCTCGTCATTCGGATTGCTAGCAACAGGTTGAGAGTCCGCCGGCGCTGTCCCTTGTGCGGAGCAGCGCCACACTCTCCACATCATCAGCTATCGCTTTCGGTTGGGATCGGGATCCATTACTATAAATAAACACAAGTTCAAACGTCGAAATCACCACACTATCATATAATCACATAAAATGGCATGTATAGCTAGACCCCAAACGCATTACGGTAGTCCTAGAATCGACTAAACCGTAGCTCTGATACCAATAAAATTGTAACACCCGAACCGAGACCGTCACGAGTCGAACGCGAGGTGTTAATGAACTTCAACCCACTTATTGACAATTTTCAGACAAGCTGCCAATCTGAGTACTAGTCGCTCCAAAATTCATAACTTGAGTTTTACAACTCGAAAATCAGTTCCGTAAATTTTCCTGAAACTAGACTCATATGTCCATCTACATATTTTTTCTAGAATTTTTGGTCGAGCCAATTAGTACAGTTTATTAGTTAAAGTCTCGCCTGTTGTAGGGATCGACTACACTGACCTTTGTGCGTTACGAATTGGATATCTCCTGTACAGGGCTTCAATACTAATGCCGTTTGTTTCTATAGAAACTAGACTCAGAGAGGAATCTACACATATATGGAATGACTCCTAATTATCTCTGGTTAATTTACAATGATTTTCCAAAGTTGGAACAGGGGATCCAGAAACCGTTCTGGCCCTATTTCACAAGAACTTTAAAATCTGTTAACTTATAACTCATATGACCATTTCGTTTCTTCCATATGAAAGTAGATTCATCAAGGTACACTTACATAATTTATTTGCTATTTAATACCATTCCTACTATTTTTAGTGATTTTTCACATCCACGTCACTGCTGCTGTCAGCATCTGCCTTTAGTAGGCTTTACCTATTTCATACTTTCCATGATTCAATTGGCCCTTTTTACATACATAGCACAAAGCGTGATCATGATTAACCATTCCAATGGCTAATCGTTTCAAAATAATTCCATACCTCATAAGGGTCAACATACAAACGATTATAGTTCTATGCTAAAAACATTATATAAGCCATTTTCGCATGGCTATCCAAGTTTACACAAACCGAAGGTACATGACCTTCAACAAAGGATGGTCCTATACATGCCATTTCAAAGTTCAACCAAAATTTGTACCAAAATGGGACTTGATAGTGTGGATGACTTGACTTCTTTGATCCCGAATCCGATAGCTAACGAGCGAAACCTATAAAACAGAGAGCCACGAGAACGGGTAAGCATTTTAATGCTTAGTAAGTCTCAAGCAATGAAATCAGCTTTGACTAAGGTATTTTATTCACATGGCTAATTAAACCACTTTACTAATTCACATTCCCATACTCATACTTATTTCACATCACCGACCCTTATGTTCATACAGAAAAGAACAACTTAGCCCAAGGTCGGTAGCTCGTTTATCAACTTAGCGCATACTTACTTGTAAGAATTCAATTAGTACAAGCACATACAAACATACCTCATTGCTGGAATTTTCACAAGTGTATAAGCTGAAATTTTCACAGCAAGATTGCTCACTTCGAATCACATACTTTCGGATTTAACCGGATATAGCGACTCGACGATTGCCTTGGTCATAACCGGATTTGGTGACTTGCACAAAGGCCTTGGTCTTAGCCGGATATATCAACTTCATACGAATGCCTTGGTCTTAGCCGGATATATCAACTTCGCACGAATGCCTTGGTCTTAGCCGGATATATCAACTTCATACGAATGCCTTCGGTCTTAGCCCGGATATATTTCCAATGTTCACTTACATATATATCAATATTCAAGACACGTCCATAGTTCATTTTCGTTACTAAAGCTCTAACACAAAATATCTATCAACCTTTACTATTTCGGCTCAATGGCCACACAAACAAGGAGCATAATTTTGATATAATTCAAGTAGGGTCATCACTCGAAGACTTACCTTGGATGTTGTCGAGCGATTTCGACGGCTATTCAACTACTTTTTCCTTCCCTTTATCGGATTTAGCTCCCCTTTGCTCTTGAGCTTAATCTTGATGCAAGTTTAGCCAACCTCTTCCTAATCCTCTTCCAAACCAAGTATGAAGCAAAACTCCTTCCTTAACCTTAGTATTTTCGGCCAACAAGAGAGTGAAAAGAGATGAACAAAATTTTTCTTTCTTCCTTTAGGACATTCGCCAAGCTATGGAGGAAGATGGACACTTTTTTTTTTGTTTCTCATCTACTAACATTAATTGTTTATTCCATACCCTTATTTTATTCTTTCCATCATAACCCATTTACCAAACATGTTTCATGACATGATTTTTGCCCATAAATCCTTGTCATGGCGGCCACTAGCTATGGGGGAAATTTGACATGCAAGTCCATTGTTTTGCATGCATCCTTTAATTAGTCATCACACATTTCCCTCATACTTTCAAAGTTTATTACTAGGTCCTTTCTAGTGAAATTCACATCTATAATTCTAAATCAAAGCATAAAAAATATCACACATGAGTTAACACACATTATAGGCAATAAAATAAATATTAAATTATTTTTATGCCTTGGTTTTGTGGTCCCGAAACCACATTTCGACTAGGGTCGTTTTAAGGCTGTCACAAATTCTAAGACTAACGTGGCGTGTATGAGTCTAGCTATACATGCCATATAATATACTGTGATAGTGTGATGACATTTGACAATTGAAAATGTGTTTTCTTATAGTAAATGGATCCCGACAGAGCTGTAGCTGAGGATGTCAAGAGTGTAGCGCCTACTCCCATGCAAGGGATAGCGCCGGTTGATTCTCGATCGATTTTGAGTAACCAGGAAGGAGAGGCTAGACAAGCCTTCTACCAAATGATGAATGACTGGTTTACTCAATATATTCAGACTAACCCAGCTGCACACCAACCTTCACCCCCGATTAATCCATCTTTGATGTCTGCTTTATCTTAAGTAAGTGATCAATTGAGATTGTATAAGCCACCTGTTGATAAAGTCAGAAAACATGGGGCTAAAGAGTTTAAATCTACAGATGATGATGATGCTGAGCAAGCTGAGTTATGGCTTGATAATACTATCTGTGTGTTTGATAAGCTGTCCTGTACCCCAGATGAATGTTTGAAGTGTACCATATCTTTGCTTCGAGACACAACATATCACTAGTGGAATTCCCTAGCATCAGTGGTTCCGAAAGAGCGAGTGACCTGAGAATTCTTTTAGGCAGAGTTCCGTAAGAAGTATTTCAGCCAGAGATTTATTGATCAGAAGCGAAACGAATTTCTGGAGGTGAAACATGGTCGAATGACCATGATAGAGTATGAGCGAAAGTTTGTGAGATTCAGTCAGTATGCCCAATAGTGTATTTCCACCGAAGCCATAATGTGTAAAATATTTGAAGATGGGCTGAATGAAGATATTAAACTGTTAGTTGGCATACATGAGATAAAAGAGTTCGTAGTACTGATTGAGCGAGCCTGCTAAGCTAAAGAGCTCGGAAAAGAGTAGAGAAAAGCTTATTTTGAAGCTAGAGACTTGCGTAAGAGATCATTCAGTAAGTTAGTCCAGTCAACACCAAAGTAGTTTTGAGATGACTTCAGTCGTTCTAGAGCCACTTCGGGTTACTCCAGATGGGATTAGAATAGACCACCTGTGAGCTCGAGAGCTACCTCAGTAGCTAGTGTGGGAAATGTTAGATCAAATCAACCTGAGTGTAAACACTATGGTAAACAACATCCCGGCAGTTGCAGATTGCATGACTGGGCCTATTTTAAATGTGGATCGATAGATCATTATATCCGAGATTGCCTAGGGTTAGCTAAAGAAAATCCAGTACAGAACACAAGATCGGGTAATATTGCGGCTCGAGGTAGACCACCTTGAAATGCGGGTAATACGAGTGGCAGTCAGAGAGGAAATAAAGATAGAGCAGTCAGATCGGAGGCTGTGCACCTGCCAGAGCCTATGCTATTCGCGCGCGAGAAGAGGCTTCATCCCCAGATGTTATTACTGGTACATTCACTCTTTATGATACTAATGTAATTGCATTGGTTGGTCCTGGTTCTACTCATTCTTATGTGTGTGAGACATTAGTAATCAGCAAGACTCTACTTGTTGAGTCTACTAAGTTTGTGATTAGAGTGTCAAACCCCTTGGGCCGGTGTGTTATGGTTGAAAAAGTGTGTAAGAATTGTCCCTTGATGGTTTGAGATTCTTGCTTTCCGGCTAATTTGATGTTGTTGCCATTTGATAAGTTGAATCTAATTTTGGGAATAGACTGGTTGACTTTACATGATGCTATTGTAAACTACAAAAGAAAGACTATTGATTTACGGTGCCAGAATGATAAAATTATCCGGATTGAATCTAACGATCTGAATGGGTTACTAGTAGTGATTTCTTCGATGCTAGCTCAGAAATATGTGAGTAAAGGTTGTGAAGCTTATTTGCCTACGTGCTTGACAGTAAAGTGGCTAAAAAAAACATAGAATCAGTATTAGTTGTATGTGAGTATCTAGATGTGTTTCCTGAAGAATTACCGGGTTTGCCACCTATTCGGGAGGTAGAGTTTGGTATTAAGTTAATGCCTGGGATAACTCCGATATCTATACCTTCATACAGAATGGCACCTACAGAACTAAAAGAATTGAAAGCTCAGTTGCAAGAATTGACAGGTAGAGGTTTTGCACGACCGGGTTTCTCTCTGTGGGGTGCACCTGTGTTGTTTGTGAAAAAGAAAGACGGAACTATGAGAATGTGCATCGATTATAGACAACTTAATAGGGTGACTGTAAAGAATAAGTATCTGTTGCCATGGATTGATGATCTGTTTGATCAATTGAAAGGGACTACAGTGTTTTCAAAGATAGATTTGAGATCAGGCTACTATCAATTGCGGGTTAAAGACTCAGACGTGCCGAAGACTATTTTTCGAACGAGGTATGAACACTATGAGTTTTTAGTTATCTGGACCGGTTTGTGGTTGTGTTTATTGATGACATTTTGATGTACTCTCGTGATGAAGTTGAGCATGCCAAACATTTGAGACTTGTGTTACAGACTTTGCGAGATAAGAAGTTGTATGCGAAATTCAATAAATGTGAGTTTTGGTTAAGTGAAGTCAGTTTTCTTGGTCATGTGGTATCAGGATCGGGTATTCAGGTTGATCCATGCAAAATTTCAGCTATACTCGATTGAAAACCTCCGAGGAATGTTTCTAAAGTCTGAAGTTTTCTAGGACTTGCTGGTTATTATAGATGATTCATGAAAGGTTTCTCTATGATTTCTCTCCAAACACAAAGCTATTGCAGAAAGATGTTAAGTTCGAGTGGTCAGAGAAGTGCCAAAAAAAGTTTTGATCAGTTGAAAGCCCTTTTGACTGAAGCTCCATTGCTAGTTCAGCCAGAATCAGGTAAAGAATTTGTTATTTATAGTGATGCATCATTAAATTGTTTGGGCTGTGTTTTGATGTAGGAAGGCAAAGTTATAGCTTATGGTTCGAGACAGTTAAAGCCACATGAAAGAAACTATCCTACACACAACTTAGAATTGGCAGCTACTGTGTTAGCATTAAAGATATGGTGCCACTATTTATTCGGTGAGAAATGTCATGTTTATTCTGATCACAAAAGCCTAAAATACCTAATGACTCAGAAAGATCTAAATTTGAGACAACGTCGTTGGCTAGAATTGTTAAAAGACTATGAGCTTTTGATTGACTATCACCCGGGAAAGGCTAATGTTGTTGCTGATGCTTTAAGCCGAAAATCATTGTTTACTTTGCATATAATGAATGCGCATATGGCTATGTCTGGTGATGGTTCGATAATAACTGAATTAAAAGCTAGATCGTTATTTGTTCAACAAATATGTGATGTGTGACAGCCCTAAAGTGACCCTAGTCGGAAAGTGGTTTCGGGACAGCTAAACCGAGGCACCAAAATATTTGAATGTGATAATTATTGTCTAGAATATGTAAATATGAATGTGTGAAAGTTTCAAGCTTCGATTTAGTCGATTGCATGTGAATTCAGTTAGTAGGACTTATGTGTGATACTTTCGAAATGTGATAGGGTAACCTATAAGGATCTAATAGTGCATGTAATAAAAAGGGGGGGGACTTGCATGTCAAATTTCCCCCCTAATTAGTAGTGGCCGGCCATGCTATGAGTGGAAACATGTCACAAACATGCTATGTTAGTGATGTATGGTAGGAAAAATAAAATAAGAAGTATGGGTAATAAAGAAATGGAAAAAAAAAAGAGGAAAGAATGTGTGTGAGTGTTTCCCCCCTATTGCCGTGAGTGAAGGAAAGAGAAAAAAAATTTGTTCATCCTTTTTCATTTCTTTTGGCCGAAAATTCTAAGGAAGAGGGGAGGAGTTCTTGTTTCATGTTTGGTTTGGAAGAGAATTAAGAGGAGGTTCGGCCATACTTGTATCTAGATTACGGTATGTTTGATGTTGTGTCATGAGATTCATATATGTCTTTAGTTGCTAGCTTGAGTTCTAATTAGCCCATGGTTCAAATATTTGCTATGTCATGGGGATGATATTCGGCCAAGGTGGATTTTGTGTTAATGCCATTGCATGCTAAATGTGAAGCTTGTTAATGATACATGTGATGGTGGATTGACGACTCTTGGATTTTCTTTTTAGCATTTTTGAGTGAGACATTAAGTTCTTTGTTTAACCATGACCAAAATTGGAATGGTATGGTGTTGTGATGTATTCGCCATGGTATATTCATAAGTATGATTTATGCTTATTGCATGGTAGGTAAGATTTGTGTTTTGGATTTATGTTTATGTTTGGTTATAATCAACTTAGTAATTGGCCCTTGCATATATATATATATATATATATATATATGTTTGCACATGATGTATTGGTATGACATATACAATATATCAAGGTATATATTTACACATGATGGTGTTTGGTTATGGAGTAAATGATGGATGCGTATTGAGTTATAATATGTAATGCATTAGTTAGTAAAATGTATGCCATTTCGTGTGGTATTGAGTATATAATTGGCCTCAACATAGACATGCATATTCGCCACATGAATGAGTACATAGGTTGATGTGTTTGTTCGCCATAGGTAAGCATATTGAAGGCTTATTCTTGACTTAGAAAATTTGGCTAAGGAGAATATTAACTAATGTGTTGAGTTTGATTCACGATTCCGTACATATGTGACTTTAATGTCTAATGAATATATATGGGCTAAGTACCTTGAGTTCCTCTTTTCGATGCTCAAATGATTAAATCAATTTATTTGTTAAATTAAGCTCAAGAGCAAAGAGGAACTAAATCCGATAAAGGGAAGGAAAAAGTGGTCAAATAGCCATCGGAATCGTTCGACAACATCCGAGGTAAGTTCTTGAGTAATAGAACTTAGATTATGCTTTGATTAGATCATGTTTTAAGCAAATTAAAATCATGCTTTTTATGTGTGGCAATTGAGCCGAAATTTGCAAGTGTGAAAAGTGCCTTGTGTTTGAGTTTTGCTAATGAAAATGAAGTACGAATGTGTCATGATTTATTGATAAATGTGCTTGGTTATTCGAATGATGTCCGGGCTAAGTCCCGAAGGCTTTGTGCTAAGTGACTATATCCGGACTAAGATCCGAAGGCATTTGTGCGAGTTACTAAATCCGGGTTAAGTCCCGAAGGCATTTGTGCGAGTTACTAAATCCGGGTTAAGTCCCGAAGGCATTTGTGCGAGTTACTAAATCCGGGTTAAGTCCCGAAGGCATTTGTGCGAGTTACTATAACCGGGCCATGTCCGAAGGCATTTGAGCAGTAGCTATATCCGGTTAAACTCGAAGGTGCGTGATTAGGGAATGAATGAACTTGCTGTAAAAATTTCAGTTAATACGCTTGTGAAATCCCAACAATGAGGTATGTTTTGTATGTGCTTTGAATTAGTTGAGCCCTTACAAATAAGTATTCGCTCAGTTGATAAATGAGCTACCGGCCTTTGGCTAAGTTGATCTTTGTGTATGAATATAAGGGTTGTAATGTGAAGTAAGTATGATATTGAGAATTTGTGCATGTGAAATTATCTGTTTGGCTACATAAATGCTATACTTTGGTTGTGTCTAAATTTATGACTCAAACTTACTAAGCATTAAATGTTTACTCCGTTTCTTTGATTCTCTGTTTTATAGACTTTGGTTCTTCAGCTATCGAACTCGGGATTTTGAAGTCGAATTCTCCCACACTATCAAAGCTCCTTTTGGTATACTTTTGGTTGAATTTTGAAATGGCATGTATAGGATTACCCTTTTGTTGTAGGTCATGTACCTTTCAGTTTTGTGTAAATTTGGATAGCCATGCGAAAATGGCTTAAGTATACTTTGGGCATGGTATTATAATCATTGTATGTTGTTCATTAAGAGGTATGGAAATGTTTGGAAACGATTAGCCATTGGGACGGTTAATCATGATCATATTTTGTGCTATTTATGTTAAAGGGCTAGTTGAATCATGGAAACTATGAAATAGGTAAAGCCTACCTTAAAGACAGATGCTGACGGCTGCAGTGACGTGGATGTGAAAAATCACTAAAAATTGTAGGAATGGAATTAAATAGTGAATAAATTATGCAAATGAACCTTGACGAGTCTATTTTCATAGGGAAGTAACGAAACGATCATATGAACAGTATGTTAAGAGATATTTAAGTTTTCGTGAGACAGGGCCAGAACAGTTTCTGGAGTCCCTGTTCCGACTTTAGAAATTCATTATAAATTGACCAGAGATAATTAGAAGTCATTCCATATATGTACAGATTCCTTTTCGAGTCTAGTTTCTGTAGAAACAAACGGCATCAGTATTGAAGCTCTGTACAGGGAGATATCTAAGTCGTAATGTGAAAAGGTCAGTGTAGTCGCACCCTGTAACAGGGGAGAGTTTAACTAATAAACTGTACTAATTGGCCAGACCAAAAATTCTAGAAAAAAATTTGTAGATGCATATATGAGTTTAGTTTCAGGGAAAAATTACAAAACTGATTTTCGAGTTGTGGAACTCAAGATATGATTTTTAAGGTGTCAGTGACACAGTTGGCCAGCTGTCTGGAAAATTTTAAAATGAACTATGCAAATAAGTGGATTAAGCCCGTTAACCCCTCGTGTCCGAATCCGGCGACGGTCTCGGGTATGGGGTGTTACAATTTTATTGGTATCAGTTTAGTCGATTCTAGGACTACCGTAATGCGTTTGGGTCTAGCTATACATGCCATTTTATGTGATTATTTGATAGTGTGGTGATTTCTGACATTTGCAAATGTGTTTATTTATAGTAATGATCCCGATCCTGACCGAGCGGTAGCTGATGATCTTGAGAGTGTAGCGCCTGCTCCCGCACAAGGGACAGTGCCGGCGGACTCTCAACCTAATGCTAGTAATCCGAATGATGAAGCTAGACAAGCTTTCTATAGCGTGATGAATGATTGGTTCAACCAATACATTCGAACTAATCTGTTGTTCCACAACCTCCATTCCCAACAAACACAACCCCGCACCTACAATGCCTCCGTGCTGACCAAATAAGGTCAAATAAGCCCCCAGTTGATAGAATCCGAAAACACGGGGCTACTGAATTTAAGGCTACGGATAGCGATGATGCCGAGCAAGCTGAATTTTGGTTGGACAACACTATTCGGGTACTCGATGAGCTATCTTGCACACCCGATGAGTGCCTAAAGTGTACTATCTCCTTGCTACGTGATTCTGCCTACTATTGGTGGAATACGTTGACTTCTGTTGTGCCTACAGAGCAAGTAACTTGGGAGTTCTTCCAAACCGAGTTTCGAAAGAAGTATATCAGTCAGAGATTCATTGACCAAAAACGGAAGGAATTTCTTGAACTCAAACAAGGTTCCATGTCGGTTACCGACTATGAACGAAAATTTGTGAGGCTTAGCCGGTACGCACGAGAATGCATTTCCTCGGAAGCCGTAATGTGTAAACGTTTCGAGGATGGGCTAAATGATGAGATAAAGCTGTATGTTGGCATTTTAGAAATCCGAGAATTTGGGGTACTTGTCGAGCGAGCTTGCAAAGCCGAGGAGCTCAGTA